>NC_137639.1:19914361-20254361 GCF_963383615.2 Lipophrys pholis | reverse complement strand
GTGGGAGACACAGGTTTCAGTCCTGGTTGAGGAAGGAAGTGCGTCTCGTGCAAAAACAAGTTCAAGTTGCAGTGGCGTGGTAAGGTCTGCAGTAAAATAGATGTGTGCTTGAAATGGTTCAAACGTCACTGCTTTTATACTTTAGAAGATCGTTTGCATTGGGATGAGCTCTTAATCAACATACTGGCCAAATAACATGAATGGGTGTTTAACTTCTCAATTAATTATTTATAGAACATAACTAGTTGATGGCGAGGAAGTAGCACTAATGTTATCTGCAAAGCAACGTTCAATTGTTCCTTCTTAATGAGGGTGGTGTGTGAAGCTGATAAACACTTTGAAGCAGGTTTTATTATCAGGAGTTGTTTACATTCTCACGTTTTGTCAATCTAGTTGAATTGATTCCGATTGTACGATCAGATTGTCCCGTTTCCATGAACACTGAATGAAGCAATCGGAATGTTGCTGTCAGCCGACTGATTTCAGTGGACCCTTCCCATGATGCTTTGTGTCAAAAATGGAATTCGCTAAGAGTGATCACGCTTGTGGTGCTTCCTTTTTCATTTTATTTGAAGCTACAACGTCAAAGAAGCTTTCTCTTGGTTGAAAATCTAATCGTAAAGGGACAATCACGTGTGGTTTTTTTTTTTGCGTGATGTGGCACGGATTACTCTGCTGCCTTTCAAACCTCACAAGACGCCTGTGTACGTGGTTACGTCATGACGTTAGGTGAACTGCCGTCACAGACATGTGACATCAATCCTCCGACTGTAGGAAGTAGCCAGATGTGCGGTTTAAATGGACTATGATTGGTTTCAGGACATAACTCAGAAGAACAGACCTAAAGAGCACCTCATATGGAATAATACTGTGTGTTTGTCATTGTTTTGGGCAGCCAGCTGTCCAACCATTATTTTGATGGTCAATTTTCGGAAAAGGCGCCTGAAAAAATAGGATGGGTTGCTTAAAGCCGTCTGAAATATTTGTATAATGGCCATCACTCTTTGTCACCATCTAATTTTGCCTGAATTCTTCTTTTTTCGGCTCAAATATAGTGAATTATCGACTCGTGTACACAACAGCCATGGACTTCCAGTTTTGTATTACGCCCAATAACGAGCAACATGATTGGTCAGTTCATACCACGTGGTATATACCTTTTGAAAGGCAGCCTCTGATTGGTTTGTAATCCTCCGACTCATCCTGATGCGATCAAATGCTAAAGCAGAGACAGGGATTTTCCTTTCCAAGATCCTGAGGAATTATATCTGCAGAATCCACACAGGTGGTATTAATTATATGGACCTGTGATCTATCTAATTTTCCACTTCCAAAATGAAATGAGAAAAGGAAATATTGATGAATTTTGATAAAGATTGATGAATCAAACCGTTGACAAGAGCTGCAGGAGAGAAAGTGTCTGAATGTAAATCACACTTATGAGTCATTTCTGAAGCTGCTGTGTTGGATGACATGTCTATAAGGAGTATGGCATCCATTTTGACTTTAATAGTCACAATTTCATTATCGGCGTTCTTGAAGTCGTCGCCACTGAGTTGAAGAGATTCAAGGCTCCACAGATGTGTGACTCTTTGTCAGTCTGGATGCAGTGGTAGTTTGAATTTAATGATGAAGTTTTTAATGACTTTTTGAAGCTTTAACAGTTTCTGACAGGCTGATTTTGTTTGGTTAAATATGTGGTTTTCTCTGGATTATTTTCTCTCATTTTCCACATCGAGGTACTCAACATGTTGACCACAATTGACCGGTCAGTCGGTATGTTGAGCGACAGAGATCCCTCCTCCTTCAAACACATACGTCACAATGCTAACATGAAACCGTTGAACTCTCTATAAGTGTATTGTCAAAAACAACTAAAGCTGCCTTGTTTTTGTTTACAGTGTATTTATTTTAACAAAAGTCTCTAAAATGTCCATCCACATTTATGGACACTCTTGTTCTATACTATACTGACTTGCTCTTTGTCTACAGGGACGACACTCGGCCTTTTTGAGCGCAACTTCTGCGACGTCTTCTATGAAATGTAACCTGTAATAGTTCATTTCTGCCAGTTCATAGCAAATCCAGAGCAGAGTGCCCAGCGTTCAGCAGCTTAATCACAGGACAATGGTTTTTAAGTCAAAGCGAAGCTCACACATGCAGCTCTGTGTAACCTGCCAATCTCTGACATCGCTCTGCTGTCACCCAGTCTGTTCAGTCCAACCAGATAAGGCTCCCCTGCACACTGTGTGTGGTCACTGTCTGCTTGTGAGACATACGAGTCATGTGTGTGCTGCAGTGACGCCTCCCCCGCCCACCACCGCCACCACCCCCCTCACACACACACAACTGACTGACCCTCTCAAGGTCCGAGCTGAATGCAGCCAGTCTGCGGTCGAGCCCAACGTGCTCGCGCAAGTAATGATAAGAGGATTTTGTGCGAGTTTAGCCCGGGCCGCGGTGGTTTGGTTCTCACAGCCTGAAAAAGAAGGTAGAAAATGGAAAGAGTTACATGCATCGGTGCAAGTGTGAGTCAGAGAGACGGCTGGAAAACTGATGTGACGGAGAGGGTGCGAGTGAGAGCGATGAGAATGAGCCCTTTCTTTTGAGGGTTACTGTGGAAAGGGGAAAAAAAAAAAAAAACTGAGACGAGGCTCCACAGACGATGTTTACTCTTGAGCAGTGAAAGATCGGGGGGGGGTTGAAAAGTCCTCCAGCCAAGTAAGGCTGTACAGACGCCGTGTTAACTATACTTTTGTGACTCGTGTAAATGTAGAAAAAATAAAGTTGTGCTCCAGTTTTGTCATATATCCATATAAATAAACTGTGTCAGAGCAAGGTACAATGTCTGAATAGATTCCCTCCCTCATGATGGGGACAGAAGCAGTAGCAATCACAGCGAGGAGGAGAGCTGATCTTGAATTCTTTCCTGCCATGTGCACTGGCACGTAATGAATGTGACATACCAAAAGTGATTTGAATACCTCTCCTGGTGGATGGACCTTCTGTTTAAGGCTTCATCTATCGCGAGTGAGAGTCTTGAAGGCAAGCTACTGATAAATCATGATCTCATTGTAACAAAATATCTATTAAGAGTGTGTTTTGGCTCTTTGTGTCATGTAAGCGCTGCTCGACCAGAACTGCAGATTGGATTGTTTTGATTGTGTCTAATAAACTCCAGGTCGGGCTAAGGAAGCGTGCAAGTGGCCCGCATGTGAGGAGCAAAACCTGCAGTGTGAATTAACATTGATCAATATTGTCATGACAAAATGTGTGATAATTACATGCTGAAGTGTACGTGGAAGCAAATTAGAAACTTGCGCTGTGCTTGACCCCAGTCTTCGTCTCCTCACCGTCCTCCTTTCATCTTTGCTGTCGTCACAGTCCGAACAATTCATCCTGAAGGCCGCTGATAGCCAGAGATGGACCATATGCGAAGCTATAGTGCAGTGATTAAAATCCATCTTTTACATGCTCCAGTTTGGGGCATTTTTTTTCACACGTTCACATCCCAGTCATGATTAATTTCTGATTTATTTGTCGGTACAAATGCATGGACATGTCATGTTGCGTTATATCGCTTTTGAGCCTGCTTGCGCACGTCTTATTGAAGTGTAATAACTCAACTTATCAGTCATATGCTATATCCTCATGATTTGTGAAATAAAGTAATTACTTTTTTGTTGATACATATTAAAATTTGTTGTAAATCCCCGTCTAGTTCACCGCCACGAATGACTTTTTTCAAACGTCTGTTTTTCTGAACAGAGAGCGAGATGAGAATGTTGTCGATCTGGATTGCACACCATTGGCACGAGGCTTGCAGCAGCATCATGCACCAAGGTGCATATGTGTGCAGGCAGAAACGCTTTTTCTTTTCTTTTTTTTTTTTGGCAATGTTAGAAGCTTAGAAGCTTTGATTCTCGGCAGACTAAATTCCTTCCAGAAAAGTTCAGTGTGAGCACTGGCATTTCAGCTTTGTTTGGCACTGCCTGAAAATCGGCTCCAAATGAAGCCAGCGGACACATGAGGACACGCAACAGATTCCCTTTAATGAGTGACTTTGTGTCCCAAAATGCTAATCAGAAATTTCTGTTTTTGTTCTTGGTAAATACAGTCACACACACACACACACACACACACACACACACACACACACACACACACACACACACACACACACACACACACACACACACACACACACACACACACACACACACACACACACACACACACACACACACACACACACACACACACACACACACACACACACACACACACGGAAGCAGTTAGGCCAGGCTGAAGGTTCACTGTGAACTGCCAATCCATGCCAGTCGATTGGCCTGGCCTATCAACTGTTTCCATGAAGTGAATGACCTCTATGTAGGCATAAGGAGAGAGAAAAAGAGGGGAAAGGGGTGGCATTCTTTCCTAAAATAGGAGCGTTACGTCTGCATCGGTAGAGACGAAGTCAGAGCACGTAACACCGTTAGGTTTTATTGCTATATCACTTTCTTTGAAAACAGATTTATAGGCAAGCCTTTATTTTTACAATTCAAACTTGAAAACGTTCTGAGAAAGTTCCCTTACATACTGACCGCACCGATGCATCAGACAGCAAATCCGATTAATCACAGGGTTGTTGTAGATTAATTTCAATTAATCACAATTAAATATTCATTTTTAATCTATATTAATCAAGTTTCATTTTGCAAGAGCAAACAGACTCAAGAAAGACATATATAGATGTACTTATGTTTTTAATGCGTTTATTAAACACCTTTAACAGTTCATGTTTATAAAAAACTTCTCTTTTTCAGAACAAACATTTATCCACATTATTGTGGCACTGCTACTACTTTTTCGGCCGGCTACAAACTAACTCGTTGACATTGTCCGAGAGGAGACGTGTCACTCGGCGCCGCTCTGCTCCTGGAGGTCAAACCGGACCAAGATGGCAGCTTGGTCACAGACCTTCTCTTTTATCACTAAAACAGTTCAGCAAAAAGTATTTCTGAATACATTTGAGGAGAGAAAAAAAATCTCTGCCGTTTCTGAATCTACTACAGCTAGGTTAGACGTTTTACCAAAGTTTCGAGATGTGTCAGACCTCCGCCGTGTGTCATTTGCATAAGATTGTCAGAACTCTACTTTATGCAAATCCAGTCCAGGTATCTCCAGGGCAACGCGCTGTAAAGATCGAAATGTGCTGCGCCCCACCCGGCATGCACCGCGGTGCATTTCACATAGACGGTAAAAAGGATGCGAGAAAATGATGGATCCTGTCGACACGTACCTTCATTCTACACCGCAGATGGGTTAATTGTGTTAAAATTATTTTCAGTCATATTAATCAGAATGGATTAATCCACGTTGATTTTGACAGCCCTGATAGACGTATATGAGCAGAAACCTTGTTGACGTGTCTACTTATGTACTGCACATCTATGACAACAAACTGTCATGTGGAAAGTGACAGTATTTGGCTTACGGATGTGATACATGAAACAGATGAGTGGGTTGCTTGGCTCAACGTATGGAAAGTTTCCATTAAAAAAAAAAAAAAAAAAAAAAACGATGATGGAAGTGTGGGAAAGAGCACGGCTCTTTGCAAACTCTAAAACAAAGAATGCATATACCACCAAATCAATTCATATCTTTGGAGTCGCCTCAATGCAGAACCATGGCCACGTACGCCCAAGCTTGCATTAAATTTATTCTCCTGTTATCAACACACTTCACTGCTTCAGTCGCCTCAAAGTGTTTTATATTTTGAGTCAGACAATATGAACAACACACAATTGTTTGTGTTGTCCTTTATAATGAATAAATAAGCAGGGCATTGTAGTGTCAATATATTTGTGTCTATTGATTCATTCAGCGTCCAAGATGCGATCAATCAATTGTCAGTAGACGAGCTATCATGATATGCCACTTTGTTTTGGTTTTTTTGTTTCCCCAAAACACATTCAGCAATAACTTTCTTAATTTAGTCAGTGGTGATTGCAGAGCAGATGCTGTTTCTTTATAAGCCTGTAGAACACAAACTCGCATCCTAATTGAAGATTCTAGGTCACTAAGCAGCATTTATACATTTATAACATTTTTTACAGCTTGATTCTGTACTTCTCTCCGGTAATGAGTTTTAGAAGGTCTGCAATACTAAAGTTCAAGTAACATGTCAATTTGAGTATGAAATAAGCACAATAATGTCCACAAGAAACTGTGACACCACACAAAAAACCTAAAACAATAAATTCGGGCTGCTAATATTATTGCTCAAATTAAATTTGCGAGGAATTATTGTTTTATTTTGAACTGATTTAGACCACTACGTTCAACACACCGAAGACGGTGAAGAGCAAAAATGCCAGTTTAAAAGGTTTTCAAATTAGCTGTGGGATTAAATCACGTATCATGGTCTATTATTATTATTGCCACATTTATGTCGCTGACAGTGAAAACGCACATCGTTGAAGCGCATTCATGTTTTTAGGATTGATTTACAGGCCAACGGGAGCCCAACATCTTGGAGAGGCTGTTCAGGCATGAATTAGAACATTTCTTATTCATGAAAGCTAAAAATCCTGTTTAGAAAATTATAAAAATACATTTAAATCAGATTACATAATTGTCACTTGAAGCTTTATGTTTGACGCGAGTTGGATAAAATGGCTTAGAAGATGTTCTGGACAGATAAATGGATGTTTTGAATGTCGAAATAACTGTCAAAACCTTTCTAATACTTTATTTTTAGATGCAACTCCTTCGTGTCTGCATCTCTTAAGCATTTAGATAAAATCACGAAAAGGTCACTGCAGTAAAACATCAGTGTTGCAAAAGCCTTCTTCACCAGTAATGGTAGCAAACTGTCAAGCAATGAAGGAAAAAAAAAACAACCTCTCCCTGTGTTTTGCTGGGACTATTGGTCATAATCTTATTTTAGCCGCTACGTAATGGTTGTTAAATTACATAATTGACCCTTGTCTCCCACCAATGAATGCACCGGCTGTCTTGGAGCAAGCGCACAAGGGCCCTCTTTATTTTACCCTGAAGGTGGAGGACTTGAAGGAGGGGGTTCCAGATTGATGGAAGGCCAAAATAATTAGAAAATCGGAACTTATGGAAAAGAAAAGGACAACAAGAAAAGAAAAGAATAAAGGACGTGTTGGTGATGCGTGAAAAGGAGGGTGAAACATGTCCTCAAGGGTAAATTCTTACATTCCCTGCTTATGTGAGCCACTCCCTCCCCCACTGATGTGACTTTCTGTGTACTTTGCCGTGAAACATATTCCTCAGTGACTCACATTACAGCCTGCCCTGTGCTGTTTGCTTACTGTCACTGCAGTGGCAGGATTTCTGGAAAAAACCCTGCCCTCTTGTACCGTTGGCACCGCTGTTGAGTTGCCCTTTTATCTGCCCGAATCAACACGCAGACATCCAGTCACATTTGGCCCGGTTATCTTAAAATGTCTTATCTCCTCCAGAGAAGGCTCTTATCTTTGGTCACGCCAGCGTTGTAGAATAATTTAAGATGAGTCAGTCGTCTGGTCGTCTAATCTGTATAGCATTTGTGCTCTTCAATGAGATAATCGGCTTACAGTGGATAGTTAAACTTGATCTGTAAAAAAAAACATTTTTTAAGACTTTTCTGAAGAAGAATGGATTTTGCGAGGTCCTGATCTGCTACGAAAATGATTAAAACTTTCAAACGATGGATCCGTCTATTCAGTATTCTGTATCCAGCACAGACAACCACACACACTCACATTCACCAACTGGCAATTTAGAATTACCAATCTGCCTCTGCTGTGTGTTTGTGGGAGGAAATTGTTGTACCTGGTAGAAAAATATATGAAAACATGCAAACTCCACAGGAAAAGGCCGGAGAAGAGGAGGACTGGTCAATCTCTCTATAGGATCCGTCTAACAATGGATCCTCTAGTCTTTTTTCCATATATATTTTCTTTGCGCCATTTGGCTACTGAATAACGATGATCATAATTTCTAACGTAGAACGACATCAGTTCTTCCAGAAAGCAGATTGTAGCATTCAGTAAATCAAACATCACAAGACGGACGGTTTAGACCCGTCTACCACAGCTGTTCTTTTGCGAGATGTGTTCATACGGACTCATCACACTGCGTGGAGCCATCTTGAAAATGATGCTCCCAGTTTACCTTAGAAATTCTGACCTGAAGGGAGCAGTGTGTCTGGATCCATAATGGTAATAATGCCAATAATGCGCTCAATTTAAAGTTCAGTGTCTCTGAAGAGGCGAGACTAAATGTGGTGATTCTGGTCTTTATCTGATTGCTGCTTTTGGTCTTGGCCCTTCTTGTTCTCGGTCTTGGTGGTTGTTGTCTTTCTTCAGAAGAATGTTTGACTCCTACCTCCACCTGCGTCGGAGCAAAATTTACATTTATTGCCCTTTGACACTCCTGTAAGCGATCCAAAGCTTTTCTATGTAAAGTATTTCTGTATGAAAGTTTAAGTTCTTTCATGTTCCTTGAATCTACATCGTCTAATCATTTCTACTCTGTTTAAATCCCTCAGCTCTGTTACTCTTTGTAAAGTTTGTAATTTTACACATCCGACCCGTCCTGCTTTGAAACCTGCTGCCGCGCTTCACCTCTGAACTGCTCATTATGTGTTTGTTTAGGCCGTGCTTGCATTTTTGCACAGGCACACGTTTAGCCATTTCTTTATGTCCATATGCTGCGCGTCAGTCTGAAATGCCTTCAGGCCTGTTTACACCGAGGTCAGATCTTACTTGTCAGCTTGGCCAGCTGCACCCAGAACCTCATGGTCAAGGTTGGAAGAACCCAGCGAGTACGTTTGTTTATGCTTCCCTTGCTTTAGGAAGCAGATGTGTACTTTTATTATTTATTTTTTTATTAAAGCTTCGAGTGCAGCTTTGTGCCTGAACACAGCTCCACCACACTTTTTGTATACTTTTGTGCTTGCTTTACTTTCCACCGTGTCTGTGTGTTTCCATAGACTGTTTTTTGTTTTTTTTTTTTGTTGCAAATTTTCACGGTTCCAGCCTCGTTCTTCATTTCCTGCTGCCGTGTCCCCTTCTCTTAACTTCTTCCCCACGCTCCCTTTCCTCCTCCTCCTCCTCCTCTCACTACACATTAGTTCTCGTTTTTTTTATTTGCTGTGTCATTCTTGGAGTTGCGGTAGGTTAAAACTTGCTGCCACAGTTGGGGAGTATTGTTAAGCTTGTTAGTGTATGAAGGTAATGAAAGTGAGAAACAAATGGATTAAGTTGTGTTCGACATTTTTTCTTCTTTTTTTTTTTTTTAATCTATATGATGAAAATAATCTTTGCACCTCAAGCGGATTAGTTTTTCTCCACTTTTATTTACTCTTTCAACTGATTCGTTCACAATTAGACTCATCATCCGTGTGACACAAGTCCAAAGGCAGACGTTTGCAAATAGTTCTCACTCATTTCTTCGTCGCTGGGTTTCATTCATGGCGTGAGCCGACGTTCTTTTCTCGTCCCATGCGGTCGCATGAGCCGAGTGGCAGGAAGGTTCGTCTCGACGCACTTTTGTCTGTGATGTTTCTTACGGAAACACTTGTAATTTCTCACCCTTTCCTTCTCTCCTTCTTTCGGTCATGCTTTCTTTCTCCTCTCATCTGATAGGTCGCACAGGAAATGGCTCTGATAGCTTCCTGAGGAAATTACACCCTCTTCCTGTCTGTATGCTTCTCCGTTTGTGGCCACCTTCCCCTACTGCCTGTGCTGATGGAGCAGTTGCAGTAGAAGTGTAGGAGCAGCGTTTCAGGCAGGAATCCCCCCACAGCCGCTGCTAATGAGGCTGTGGCCTGATGAGCGAGCCAGATAAACAGCAGCACAAACACAACCAGCTACCGCCATTAGCTGCCGGGCTATTTTTGGACCTCACAGCGTATAGTGGACAGGACACTGCCTATTGTGACCGAGTCTAAGAACAAGAACAGTGACCTATGCTTATACAATGGCTTCTGTGGCCAGGTGCGCCAAGCAACCAGCAAACAATTGAACCTCTGGCTTAATGCTTCAGTAACAGGATGTAAACCCGCATCTTGCTTTATTTCATTTTCATATTCAGCCCTCTTCATACGGATTCACTTCAGATTTGCTCGATCTGTGACACAGAATCACCTGTGACACAGTTTAAAGCGCATCCTTTTGTCGCTGTACACTCTTTCACATAACCTAATTAGATTTTTTTTTTAGCGAAGCCAGAGGGGTCAGAAAATCAATTGGGAAAATAATCATTAGCTGCATCGCAATGGCATAGATTTCTGTGGGAATTGAACCTGTCTGTAGTTTGCCATCGATAACACCCTGCATGTATACAACACATACGCATAGTGGTGTGCTATAAAGGCAAAAAAAGTATAAAGTCTTGATTATTAAAAAAAAAAAAAAAAAAAAAAAAAAAGAATTTCCAATGACGATAATCTGACGATATCCTTTAAAATGTGATTTATTTACAAAAAATAAACAGAAAATTCTTCTTGCTTACCAGAGCATCTGATTGGCTTCTATGGCACCTCGTGTACCTCGCCATTACTGTTTGTGTGCCTATTGTGTTTCTTTTCATGAGTGTAAATACTCGATTCTTTGAAATTACACAATAATATCAAACGATATTGTTCATGACTGGGTTTATATTTGATTAGTTAATTATGTTCTTGTAAGGTTGTCATAAAATGTGCCTCAATTGTGTGTTTCTGGATTTGTTCCAAGATAAATTCAGCTGTCAGAGTTTTTTTATTCTTGAGCTTGAGTGTGAGGGACCTGGGCTTGAATCCCCCAAAAGAGCTTCCAGCAGTCAAAACCAGCCAATTCTTTGCAGAAATGACTTGCAGTGGTGACCCTGCAGACGAATGGATAATAAAGTGGGTTAGTGACAATGTGCGAATCAATCATAATGAGCATGTTAAGTATTGTGATTAGTGATATGATTTGTGTTCAATACAAACATGTAAGTTTATGATTTTAATCTCTTTACTGTCTGACTTTTTTTTTTTTTTTTTCTTTTTTTTTTTTGCTTCTCAAAAGCTTTTACATGCAAGCCTGCAGTTCCCCTCAGGAGCATTTCAGAAGTGGATCACTGTGGGTTTGTTGTTTTGAGTAATTTTTAATGATTATTATTTTTTTATGATTTAATGTTAAAATAATGAAGTGAGCTTCGATGCATTTTTAACACAATGTTTTATCTTTGAAATGACCGGGGCTCCAATGTCGTTAACTTCTTCTTCGCCTCGGTCTCCTCTGCTTAGCTTCATGTAGCTTCAATGACTCAACATTTCTTTCTGCAGAACTGAACACTGAACTGCTCCAGGTGGAAACATGACTGTTGCTTTGAAAGATCGCAAATCATTCCGAGTGCTGCTTCGCACATGTGACTCGAACAAACTGTGTTCAGTGTAACATAGTAGTTCTTGTTTGTTCATAATTTCCTCCTTTGTCTCTGCTTTTTCTGCCGTCACGATGCTCTACACCCTTTGTGACCTCGACTATTAACATCTACCAAGTGGACATATGATACTCTTATTTAAAGAGGACTTGATGAGTGTTCGGTGGTCAAAGGTCAAGTTCACTTTGCCCCTTTGTCTTATGCAGTACTTGAAGAAAATTCCCATGGACTCCATAAGCTCATGGTCATGCACACTGTGCTTTTCACTCTGGTTTGATGCACAAAAATGGAGCAAAATCACATCAGAGTTTCACTTCAGTATTTATTTAAAGTGTTAAAGCAGATTTCACATTTCAATTGTGGTCGTAGTGTTGCAAACAGTATATCAGTGTGCAGTGTAAGCCCAATATTTAACTCCTATCGGTCAGTATGTGTAAGTATTGTATTTTGCTTGTCATTACTTCACTGGTGTGTTTGAACTTTGTAATGGTGTCGGAGAAGTTTGGCACTACAGGGACCAGTGAAGCTGTACATTTTTACATTATTTACAGTATTTCTACTGTATGTCACCATATCTAATTGTCACTACTAATTTAATGCCATTAACTAACCTGTAAAGTGGGTCTGATATATCGATATGGATAGATTTGGTATGTTTGACCCTAAATGCTTCACAGTAACATATAAACAGTGATAACAGCAGAAGCCATCTGGTCTGCAGGCCACCAGTTCCCTTTGCACACCAAATCTTGACTTTGAATGCAGGAGAAAGATTTAATTTTTTTTTTGCATCATGACTAGTTGGAAGTCAGTGAAGTGAAACAGTTTCACATGCAAGAACTTTCACTGTTTAACTGCAACGTTTTCAAGGTGAACTTGGTTTGTTGGTTTGCTTAATTTAGTAAGGTGTAATAGAACCTTGTTCTCATTGTATCAGACGATAGAACATTGATATGAAATAAGTGCTGTCGCTCGTGCTGTGTAATATTAACTTTATCCTTCAATGGGGAAAAAAGAAAAGCAATATTCTGAACCGCTGATGCACTGAGGTTTTTAATGTTCATACCTTTAATATTTGTGCTGCACAAACTGTTGTAAATCTTCTAAATAAGGGAAAACATTTTAATAAACTTCCTCCACAGGATCAGTTGCAGGAAACCTCTTAACATCTTCGTCATTTAATCAGGAGTGTCCTTATTGCAGAAATACACTGAACATTTTTGATTTTATTGAAAAATGCATTACTCGGGTGTTAACAGTGTGATTTCTCTATTACATAAAACTGTCTCATTTAATCCTGATATATTTGCTCATTTCAGTACTGGTGCCGTAGACTACAGCAAAAGAAATAAAAGACCGTTTTAATGTAGTTTGTCACATTTAATAGCCTTTTCAGCTTTCATTGGATGTGCAGTTACTTTATCTTTTTACCACAATTTCGAGTACAAATACTCATCTGTTGCTTTCAATAGACATCTAATCTGCAGTGATTGTGTGTGTGGGTCATTGAATTAAATGACAAGTTATGGTTAAATATTTAGTTCTTATGGGTAAATATAATAACAGAATGTCACCCACCTATCTTCACTCATTGTTCTTGGTCCTGACTTCACCATTTGACCTTTTCCATCTCCCTTGAACGGATCCCACTCCCCCTCTCACAGTCACCGTCATGTGATTAACAGGAGCTTTATTGACAGGTGTGAGGGCCCCCGCAGTGGCAGAATGGACTCTGAAGATGCCCACTACGGGGTGAGGACTGTCCTGGTTGACTCCTCGTCTTCTCTCGGTCGGAGGGGTTTTCTCTGAAACGGCTAATTGTTTGAAGGGTTTCACAATGGCTGCGGGGTTTGCGTAAGAGCTGATGTAACGGCTATTATTAGGCTGCAATGTAATCTCCAAGACCTGGTGGAAGTATAAAATGCTGAATTGTGCCACCGCTTTGTTATAATAATAAAGCAGGTGCTGTTTTTT
This sequence comes from Lipophrys pholis, assembly GCF_963383615.2. NCBI lineage: Eukaryota > Metazoa > Chordata > Actinopteri > Blenniiformes > Blenniidae > Lipophrys > Lipophrys pholis. The sequence goes on along the minus strand of NC_137639.1, from coordinate 20,240,960 downwards.
TTTTTTTTTTTTAAATTTAATACCTAATGTGCAGTATTAGACGCCAACCTTGTCAGTTGCAGAGGAATGTTCTTGTAAAGACCAGTTGTCGAAGAACACACACACACATACTCACACTCACGAGTGCACTGGCAGCTCCCTACAATCACATAGGAATGGCCCCCTCCCACATACGTGCTCAGTCTTAACACACATACACACACACACACAAAGGCACGTACGCTTGATGGCTATCATTAGATTGATGCCACCTGACACTTAGTTAGTACAGGAATGTGATGTGAGGGAGGGGCTGGGGGCAGCTGCCGACTCCCAGGAGCACCAGAGCTGATCTCTGCACTTTTGGGACCCTGCCTGTTCAAATACTGTACACTCACTGTCTTCTAACCCCCCCCCCCCCCCCGTTTAGCTCTTCCAGCCGGGGAAGACCCTCGCAGTGTGGAGCGTATGCCAGCTATCACGTACGGATGCGGGCAGAGGGACCGGGGTCTGGTTACTGTTGAAACTCAGACTGCCTCCATCTGTTGTCTGAACTGTGCCATATGCTGGAATGCACCACTTGGCTCCCTCTGGGTTACTGGAGGCTCTCACTCTGCCCCTCTGTAGCCCTGCACTCTCGTAATGCAAAGAGGAATTGACCCTCCCTGCTTCCCCCGGTGTAACCACGATTAGTAACCCCCCCTGCCTACTCCAATTCATCTCAGAGCATCAACACATATTACGCATATTCAGAAATCAACCAAGGCAAAACAAAAACAAAGGATTGGCCACAGCATCTCATGTACTGAGAAGGACAACATCAGGGCAGCAGTGCAGTCCCTCAAGCTTTTAAAAGCATTTTTTGCAACTTAATTTGAATTTCACTGTTTCCTTAAAATGAAATCCAGATCATTCAGTGTCAGTGTTCCAAAAATGCAACAATTAATTATTTCAGTTGTCGCAACACGAACAGCCACAAAATGTGGTCTCCACTGACCGAAATTGGCATGTGCGCTTTAAAAATGTCTAAAAATCAGACAAATGCAGCTTTTACAACAATATGCAAGCCTATATGGTGATCGCCATTATTTCTGCGGTATGACCGTCCATTCACTGATAGGATTCAGAAGCTTGTCACACATTTGTAACATGAGCTTCTTACTTCCATGAAAAACATGGTGATACTTAAACCACCAGATAAGAAAGTTGATGTATTTAATATCGTCGCACATTTTTTGACAATCCCACAGATATCAAATCAAAATGGATCCAGTCAATCTGCTCATGAGACAATGACCTATGACCCAGTTGAGTGGGTTCATCCCCCACAGTGCAAGAAAGCTGAACCAAAACCTCTTACACGTCAAAAAGTAATACCCGGAAACAGGAACATTCCCAGTTAGAGTTCAGGCTTACATTCTTAGTATTCGGAGTTTGCATGTTCTCACTGTACTTGTGGAAAGAGGCATGAGCACCCAGGGAAAAAAACAAAACAAAACAAGCAGGCACAGAGAACTTCACGTCCCCCTCATGCCACAAGTCTGAAGCAGGACCATCTTGCTGTGAGGGGACAGCGCTAACTGCTATTCCAAGCTAATGATTATGAAAGTCTCTACAACAAACACTTGTAACTAAACATAAAAACATGTCCTGGGTCCACTTTGGTCCTAGTATACGACAACTTTGATTATAAGCCTCCTTTTATGAGGCTCATGTTTGGAAAATGTTTTGGAGACCAATTCTTGTTTGACATAATTCCTTTCTCTAGAAACGATATTAAAAATCAATATCTGTTCTGAACATCGTCAAACATAAGCGAGGGAACACCAACACTTAACAGTGCAGCTGACTTCTCAGATGTTTCATCGTTGCGTGCAGTTTTTTTCATCATCATTAGGTTTAGTTGAGTTAAAGGGAGACATCTAAAACATGGAGGACAGTTTGTACACAACTGATCTCCAGTCTATTTTTCTGCCTCAATGGTTTCTCTTCAGCTGTCATCACTGCTGCTCCGCCTGCTCCTCCCATAGCTCGTAATCCTTGCGGCCATCCAAAGCATCGGATGTGCAGCATTTGAGCAAGACTTTGAACAGCCTAATATCACGGTCCAGCACATATAGCCGGATTGACATCACCTTGGTATGATACCCAAGTCACCATTCATTACACATAATTGACATTGGACCTGCTCAGTCTGGTGTCCTCGCACTCTCGATCCCGAGACCCCTGTTCTCTTAGTATGCAGAACTCTGCATGACATCTGAACCTGAATATTACACCCTGAATGTAAAATGACCCTGTTTTCTCAGACGGATTTCCAGGATTTACCAAAAGCCAGTCTGATATTTGGACGTATGTTCCTTCCTTCCTTTTGAAACTTCAGGTTACATAAACTCACGGCTGAAGTTTCACAGCATTTTATCATTCCACCAGGAAATCTGCTTGGTTCTGTTTGTGCAGCATTAGCCAGTTCTCGCTGTCGTTGTCATGGTGACATAACAACTCCGTCCTGCTAAAGTGGCTTTGGCAACTTTGTGATGTTGAGGTGTTGGTGGCTGGGCGTGTGGAAAAGAGGAGGCGTGTCCCTCTGTCTGCATGTGTGTGTATGTGTGAGTTTGGGGGTGTTGTGTTTGTATCCATGCAGGTGTGTGTGTGTGTGTGTGTGTGTGTGTGTGTGTGTGTGTGTGTGTGTGTGTGTGTGTGTGTGTGTGTGTGTGTGTGTGTGTGTGTGTGTGTGTGTGTGTGTGTGTGTGTGTGTGTGTGTGTGTGTGTGTGTGTGTGTGTGTGTGTGTGTGTGTGTGTGTGTGTGTGTGTGTGTGTGTGTGTGTGTGTGTGTGTGTGTGTGTGTGTGTGTGTGTGTGTGTGTGTGTGTGTGTGTGTGTGTGTGTGTGTGTGTGTGTGTGTGTGTGTGTGTGTGTGTGTGTGTGTGTGTGTGTGTGTGTGTGTGTGTGTGTGTGTGTGTGTGTGTGTGTGTGTGTGTGTGTGTGTGTGTGTGTGTGTGTGTGTGTGTGTGTGTGTGTGTGTGTGTGTGTGTGTGTGTGTGTGTGTGTGTGTGTGTGTGTGTGTGTGTGTGTGTGTGTGTGTGTGTGTGTGTGTGTGTGCGCGCGCGCGCTCATGGCCCTGACAGGCTTGTGTCTCTGTTTAGCTAACCCCTCCTACACATGTTGCTCCAACACTGGCCTTTCTCAATCCACAACCCACTGGATACGACCATGAATGAACACATTCTCTCTCTCTCTCTCTCTCCCAGTTTCACTCTCACTTCATGTGTCTATCCTTCCAGCTCTGTCTCTGTACCGGGCCTCACCTTGACCTCACAGCATTTTTCAGATAGCTGCTCTGCTTCTTTAAACATGCACTGTATTCAAGCATTTACTTTATCGGGATTAGTCATGTACACAGTCCCATTTCCTCAAAACCTCTAACCACTAAGTAAGTTTTTAGTTCCCCACTTAATAGTACTTAGACGGCCTGCATAACCACACAATCTCTTGTGCATTTAGATATGCTGTGTACACACATTTGAAACCAACTTGGGTAAAAAGACACTTTTGATGACTACACAGATTGTGTTCCGGTTATGTTAAGAATAGGATCATTTTTTTCTCATTCATATATTTATTCTCCATCAGAAGAGGTGGACATACAAAAGGAGTATCTCCTTTTAAGTTTGGATCGATCTGCTTGAGATACTTGTTAAGATGGGCCCAACTGCTTAACCTACGATTATGAAGCTAATTTAAAGACACACACACACACACACACACACACACACACACACACACACACACACATATATATATATATATATATAAGAAGTTGATTATTTGCATGATTGTGAAAATGCATTATTCATTAAAAAAAATGAATCATCCTGGAAACTGCATCGTTGCCCACACCGGCCACACACACTTTTCCAGAAATATTAAGGGTAGACCTAACACAGTCTAAATGGAAACTGACATTTTTATAGTTCGTGTCCATAAAACTTCCTTTTTATTGAGCAGTTTTCTCATCAAATTCTTATTAGAAGTGTCTTACTATATTAATAAAACCAAGCCAAAACACAGACACAATAGGATGTCGAAATAGATTTAAAATGAGAATTTGACCAGCCAAATCTGTAACGGGTGATGAAATGAAAGAGCAACGATTGAAGATCGAGCAAGTTATCTTGTATGAGAGGTGTGATTTTGACTCTTATGTAACTCCTGTAAGAAGCTCCAATTAAAGGATCCTCCTTGATTTAAATGTATACTAAATATGTGCGTGTAGCGCCTGGTTGGGCAATACCTTTGAAGTCATGTGTTCTTCATCACAATATTATTCATGATGGAAGACTTTTCATTTATTAGGTCCATACAACAAGTCTTAGAGTTGGGAATATGAGCTGAGCCGTGAGTACAGACTGGTAATAATGTCAGAGGTACATCAGCACTTTAATAACGATATTTAACGAAAAAGCTGCTGACTGTTGTAATTCTACAGTTTTCAGGAGTTTGAAGAGTGCAGATCATCTATTCCTGTTGATAAATGCTTTTTCTTTTCTCATATAATCTATGCTCTCCTTCGCACCGATGCCACTTTTCTAAAGGGTGAGGACGAGTACTAACCTTTAGCTCCTTGCCGATACGGAGTACCGATGCGAGTACTTATCAAATACCATAAAGTCTAATTCATACTCCATACACAAAGATGTGCAAAGGCTATGCGTTGCCGCGACGTGCACCACCCGCAACTTCATCTCGCTGTTAATGAGCGTATCAGTCATACTTTAATCATGTGTAGCATCAAACTCTTTAGCATTTAGCACGGCTCAGAGTTACGTGCTGAGCAGTTAAACTACTGCGCTCCATCGGGCGAACTCCGCTGGTCCAAATGCCTCTGGTGATTAAGTTGCTGGTGTTGTACGAACCATCTTTCTCCTCGTGTTGATATGTTGACAGAACATAATTTACAGTCTGCATTACGTTCGTAAAGAATCTCCAAACCACGGACATTGCCCAGGCTCTCTTGCGGACCTGCAGGCGACGCTGATTGACACATGACGTCAGGTTTCACTCGCCGCGTTGTATCAATGGGCTTTCACGACTGCGGGTACCTTGTGCAGTATCGGACCTGAGACTGGTATCTGTATCGGTGCATCCCTATAAGTTTCTGTTCTCTATTTTATTTTGTTGAGTTTTATTCTGGGCTTCTCTCTGGTGTTCAAATTCACTGTGTTCCATTCGATTGTATTCTACCTCTTGGTTCTATTTTCTTTTAATCTGCTTCATCCCCTGGATTTTCCTGTATCTTTCTATTCTATTACATCCATTGTATTTGTTCCTTTCTATCTTAATGTTTTTTTTAACATTTCTTGTTCACGACTGTTCTGTTCTATTAATGTATGTTTTCTCATTCTATTTTACCATTTTCTTCCCCTTTTTTTTTTTTTTTGAAACCACACTCACGAATCAGGAACTCAAGAAGCCTTTCGGACTCAATGTGTTCAGTGCTTGAGTCAAGTCTGCCCATAATTATTAATCCTGAACAATTCCCATCAGCTACAGTCATTCATGCAAAATGAATATGAAACTTTACAACAGAGAACATCTGAGTCAGCATCGTTACAACAACCAGGTAGTGGATGAAACCGTCAAGTCTCTCATGGCTGCTTTCACTGCCGGATTTTGAGACTCACTTTTTCCGCTGTTTGCTTGCTTGAACCTCTTCTGGCTCTGTACTTCCACTGCCCTCTGTGCTCACCTCACAGTGAACACTGTAGCTTTTTGATGTGCGCGTGTGTTTGTGTGTGTGTTTTTGGGTGTTCCCTGGTGGCGGCGGCGGCGGCTCTGGGTCTGCGTCCTTCAGAGGACTGAATAAAAGGACCATGTGTTGTTTGTATGTTTTTTTGTGGGGGAAGAGGAAACGGTGTATAGTTGTAGAGGGTGGAGGTAAAACTGTTACTAGTTTTGCTGCATATTTATTTTTTTTCCCATTCATGGATTTCGAAGGCAAAGATTGGCATAAACCTTTAATTTCAGTTTAGTTTAGTTACATTTTTAGACCTGGAGGGTTTTTACGTCACGGCACGGAGAGAGGAGCCTTTATTGAACCCATCGCACGTCTGAAAAACAATCCCAGAGGCAAAATTCTGGCCCCACTTCAGAGCACGATCCAATCGAAAATGCTACTTTGCAATGCAAGTTAAATCCTGAATTATTCCCACGAGTTCAGCATCCAACCTAAATGTTTTAGTGCAGCCTTAGGGAAGAGGGCCTCAGAATTCGTAAAGAGTGTCCTCATCCTAATGAATTACTCAAAGCTATTTAGTTTAAAGCCTTTAACCTTTGCTTCAGTATCAGCGTCCAATCCCCAGCAGCTTCCTGATGGGGAAAAAAAAATTGGCAAAGTTGACTTCTTTCAAAAGTAAGCATTGCAAATTTTAATTAGTGAACGCATTTTTTGACAGATAAAATAACGCCATATCTGCCTTTCTCTTACCTGGGTCACATGAATGGGATACCGTTTAGATTAAAGGTCTGAACTTAAAGAGAGTCTCTCTCTCGCTCGCTCTCCGGGAGGCTGGATTGGAAGCTGGGACATTTTCCTCTCTGCTTGATGTTGTTCTACACTGGGAAAGTTCATCCTGGCCAAACGAGCTTCATGCCTGGCTCTGCTTTAGTGTGGGAACAGGACTTGAAAAGAGACGGTCCACCAGTTCAAAGTGTACCACGCAATGGTTTGTTAATTGTTTTGCTTTCTGCCCCCTGTTTCTCTCCCCTCTTTCCATAGCAGGGTGTGTTTGGAGCTCAGTGCTCTAACCCAGCCATGAGCATCATCGGTGCTGAGGATGAAGACTTCGAGAATGATCTGAACGATGTGAGTCGAGACCAACCCGAGGCGTCTCTCACCGCTTCTCATCTTCATGTTTAGATCGTCTTTAACCCTGTCCTCTCTCCTTCCCTGCCTGACTTCTTTGCTCCTCCCAGGTGATGGATGATCAGTGCACACACTTCAACAGCATCGAGCAGTTGAAGGAGCGGCCGACGCACCTGCTGGTCTTCATGCAACACGTCATTCTCCAGTTTGACCCTGCGCCCCTGGTGAGGCCTGCAGCTGCTCCGTTAACACACAAGCGCACACAGTTTCCGTTTTTGTCAGTCAGACTCTCACACGCGTGTGACGCAGCAGATTGCGGTCTGTTTCAATCGATGAAGCTGTCCCCATGGTTTGAGTAGCCGGTACTTCACGTTTCTCCTTAGACTTACTTCAGACAGTAAAACTTCTGTAGAATTTCCATTTATCACACATAAACCAAAATATTCGAAGCCTTTTTTTTTTCTTTTTTTTTTAAACTGGACACCTTACTAATCAAAATCTAGATTTTGAAATGTTTGAAACATTTCTATGATATGCTATTTATTAAGTGGCTATAAATGCTCTTTGGATTAGCTGTTGGTTATTGAGGTGATTCATGGTAATGGCTGCTAGAGATATTAAAAGCGGTCAAATAAATAATCCTAAATATTGCAGTCTTGATTCCTGTCCTGCCTTTCACACCTAGAAACGTGTCTGTTTTGAGTTTAATCATGAAAACCAAACAATGAAAAAGAAAAATACTTTAGAAGTTACAGCCTTTTTAATAAATTCTGCTTTATATTGATATAGCAACATATAAAACTCTATTGGTGTCACTTAATATTCAAAGAAAACATGTAAAAAAAAAAGTCTATACTTTAGAATGATTTCTAATACATCATTAAAAGTCATTATTTGATTTATTTTGTCTTGCAGCTATAAGCTACTAAAGCAATGAAAAGGTTTTATTATACCGTTTTGAAGTAAATGGATTTTAGGATATTTTCCCCTGTATTATTATGACCGTATTAGCGCAGACACAGACAGGAAATTAGGGGATCCAGTGGGAAGGTTTTGACATAGGATTGAACCGGGGACAATTATATGGTATGCATCTTTATCCAGTAGACCACCCAGACATGTCCTTCAATTATGAAAAGCTATAGGACTGTATATAATGGAATTGAATTTGCTGTTAAAAGAAACTATAATTTCCATTAAACTTGAATAGATCTTGAATATAGACAAAGGGGATCAACTCTCGAGAAAGATAAATGTGACTTTAACCCCGATCTTATGCCAAAAAAAAAAGTATCTGATTCCACAGACCTGTGACTGAAAGTCTCTGTGTCTCTGTGTTCTGTAGAAATGTGCGTGGGACAAGTAAAAACTGCAAATGATCATGAAAAGATTCTCTAGATGTTGGCTGAAGCTGTAAAGGAGTCGCCACAGAGAGGCAGCTTCAGGTGCTGAACAATTTTAAGAAACTGTTCAAAGCCTTTTAAAAGGCTTTAGATGGCAGATAGGGTGGGCATGAGTAACGTTTGATGGCATCACAAATAATTAGACTATCAGTGGAACAGAATAAATTAATTTAAAGACACAGCTACCAATTTACACAGTGATTCTGTGTTCATGACAAAAGCGGTGTTCAGTTTTGCAGCAAAGCCTCGTCAGGGAACCAGTGCTGGGATTTACCATTCCAAGACTTTAGTGTTGTTGTGCTTGTTGTTGCTCAGTGTCGATTGAAACTTAACCTGGAAAGGTTTGTATGAACCAGCGCCTGTCCTTTCACTCTTTGTTCCACAAGCAGACATTATGATCCACCCAGGTACTATTACAGCCACGACGACATCCTCACCACCCTACTTTTTTCTTCTGACACTTACCGTAACACCAGTAGAGTAGTAGGATTTATAAAGATGGCTTAATTTGCAGGGTTTCATAAACCAAAACAAAAGGTTGCTGGGTCCACAATGGTTTTGGTTTGTTTATACAATCTTTTAGTTCATTTTTGGAGTTTGACTTTTGTGCATGACTGTAGCTGACTGGGCCGTGGCTATGCCTCACTTCATTTTTATTAAAAAAATGTTCACTTGCAACGTTGAAGGTTCAAACTTCATCTTCCCGTGTACTTGAGCAAGGCACCAAACCCGAATTTGCTCCCAATGGATGGATTGAGCAGCTTGTATGGCATTGGTGTGTGAATGTGACGCAATGTAAAGCACTTTAGGATTGCTGAGTCATTTAAAAACCACTAAATGAGTAAAATTCCTTCACGATTTATCTGGGATATTGTCAAAGTAAAATATCCAATTTGTCTCAGTTATTCATTGATTAACTTCTATGTGCACTGAGTGAAACGTTTTATAGACTGTAGATTGCCAGAATCTCCAATTATCTTGTGTATTTATTTTTATGATATTTAATACCTTTTCTCCCTCTGTTCTGACCTCTCTCAGCTGTGTTACCTCCATGCCGACCTCTTCAAAAGCTTCAGTGCCAAAGAGACCAAGAAACAGTTTGTGGAGTTCTACAACACCTTCTTGGACAAGGGTGCAGTAAGTATCAAACGTGTTTTCACTAATATAGCTGACATTTGGCTGATTGGAGGACAGATATTAACCTTTCTTGCGAGTCCATGTGTGCCGTTTAAATCTCTCATGTCTCATCTGGTGCTTTAATGTTATTACTACAAACAGCATTTTGTTTTGTTTTGAAAGATACCTGATATGTGGCTCAGCAACTTCATTCTGTAAACACCAGGCAGCTCATTAGGTTTGCTTAAATGGATCAATTCAGGTGACACGAGCTCAGTACCTTGTTTTTGTGTTTGGAGATCATCCGCTCTTTGTTGCTGCGTCTAAACGTGTGGATTTATGAACACTGCTGCTGCACCGTTGGGGCTCATTACTTTATTGTGATTGCTATAACAGATGTAGCAGACACTTTATCATGCAAATGATTTGTTAGCAGTGTTTTGCAGTTTAAAGCATTTTCAGTTGTTTGATAATAAGTATTTGGCATTCGCTCTCAGAAGTCTCAGCCTTCCTCTTCTTTTTTTTCTTTTTTTAAATCTATATATTTAGCGCCTTCAAAGGGAATTTGATATGTGACTCAACTGTTGTGTGTAAGGTGGACTCATGAGAGGAGTACATGATGTGCAAGCGGTTTGTTTGTAAGTGCAGAGCTGTGCGTCACCTCTGTTTGCTCTGTCTGTATTCGATCAGTGCCGTAACTTCAGTATCTCTTTTTACATCACTCCTCTCGACACACCTGGTCTTTGACACTCTCCCGTTACATGTCCCCGTCAGTTACTGTACATATCTGTCAGCTCAGCTGGATCCTGCTGCCCCCGCCCCCCTCTCTTGTCTGTCCAGCCCCGCAGTTTCCTGTCAGGACCGTGGGAAAGCCCTTTCAGGGGGAATCGTCGTCTCTCTTGCCTCAGATTTTTTATTTTTTTTTATTTTTTTAAACCCCATCTCCTTAGTAAACCTATTGACCTAAAGTTGGCCCATGTGGTTAGCTTCATGTCTGTGACAAAACTATGTATCTCCCTTTTGGAATATTTGTTTCATCTGGGTTTTCTTTTTTTTTTTTTTTCTTCACATCATTTGTGGTGTTAAAATGACCCCTTGTGGTTGTATGTAGGTACTGCACCACACTGTTTTCTTACAGCTTGAAAATAAAAACAAAGGAGCTATTGGGATATACAGTATTAAGGTACATCTCAAAAGGATTAAGTATCATTTAAAACTCAGTCGTTTTGTTAACCTTAAACCAAAAATCAAGCATTTTTGGAATTTTCATTGTAATTATTTTATGCAAAAAAAATTATCTTATTATATATTTAATTTTCTTATTTCATATTTGATTGTCATGACTTATTTTAATAACTTTTAAGGTCAACTTAGAGTGAGTGTGTTACAAAAGAGGCTTCAAATTTGTTGATTAGAACTTTTCCTTTGTATCTTTTTAACATGCACTAGTTCACCCAGTTTTAAAAAGAATCCCTCATTTTAAGAATATGCATATATTTATGAAATAGTGAAATTCTTATTTTTCACCGTACCTATTGCAGATTCTCAGAGTGTCCATACCAACTACGACATCGTATGAATTGGGTAAGTTAATTTTCATCAGTATGTATTATATGTCATGTACTTATGTACATTTTGGATTTGCGTTCTATAGAGGCCTTCATGCCTCTTTTCTGGAACCTTGTTTCACGTTTTCCCCTCCAGACCGGAGCCGTCCAGAACTGTTACCAGATGACGCCCAGAAACGTTACGCTCAGGAGGTTCAGAACTTGCAGGTTCCTGAAGTTGCCAAACAGTTGGAAGATTTCAGGTGAGGTTTTTCTCTTTGTACTCAAAACTTGTTCAACATTTTCTATTGATTGACATCTGGAGTTTTTTTCCCCACTGCCAGTCAGAGGCACAAAAATAAAGAAATAATTGGCAAAAACAACAAGGTCAACAAATGGTTTCACTTTTTAAACGCTGCTATGTGTGCATGTGGCAGAAAGGAAAACCAAACACCACTTCATCACAGCTGGTAGGAATACCGCTTTTACTGTGAAAAATGTTTCTCACTATTGTACCACTTGCTAACGTCCTCACATATCACATGTTTACTGGTATTGTAGGCTGAATTGTAGATTAAAGCATGATTGCTCTCTTCTTCCCCAAACTATCATAGAAATGGAGACTCTGCAAACTTGTTGTATCCACATTTTGTAAGGTTGTGCAATTTTTGGCCTCAGTTTTCTGACAAGAGCCACAACCAACAGAGGAATTTTCTGCTGTAGCGCACCTGCTTCAAGGATTTTCCTCTTATGCATCGAGAGTCTTCTGCTTACATTGGGTGCAAGGAAATAAGTCGGACTGTTCTCCTCTGACTTCAGCACTTTCTCAAATAAACTACCTCTTACTGTGTAGTTCCCTTATTTTAGATGGTTCTCCTGATAATCTTACTAACTCATCAGTGTCAAGTATCAAAAACAACTTATCTAGCATCCGCAATCCTTTTACATTCCGACTTCGATTTCTTCCCCGTCTTGTTGCCAAGTTTAAATTTCAGCAGTTTGTCGTCATGAGATGGTGACTCCAGTTTTACATTAAAAGAATTCCATACCTACAGTGTATATATATATATATATATATTTTTTTTTTTTAGATTTAATACCTTTTCAGTTAAATTAATCAGTTTATCTAGAAATGATGTCTCGTGTTATAGCAGGTGAATAAAAAGTCAGACGTCAATGTGGAGCAGAGATCAGCTCTTGGAAGAATGTGAGAATGTTATTTTGAAAAAAATAGGCAATGTTGAAAATTAAAATGTGTTTATATGCATGAATCTGGTATCCCCCTGCTCTTGGACATTCTATAAACATTTGGGAAAATCTCTAGTTAAACACTCAACTTGAAAAGTTCTCACCTTTCATTTTACTCCCTCAAAGCGAATGTTGGCCTGTGACCAATTAGACCGATACCCGTTACAAAAGTAATACTTGGGTGTGGTGTTGCCAAAAGATCTTTTACTGTTGAAGTAAAATTCAAACAATGAAAATGAACATTCTCCCAAGATTATTATACTTACTTATGGTATTTATGCAAAACTCTTTCAAGAATGGGATCGGCTCTTTTCACGATTCATTTAAACAACCTCAAGTAAGATATTCAATATCGCACCCTCCAGGTGAGGTGGTGGTACGGTGGTACGCTGGTGTGGCACTGCCTTGCCTTCATGATTATCGGCAGCTCACGCGTTTGGCTACAACTTCGGGAAAATAAATCCTTAACAAGTTCTTTATTATGGCAGAATTTCTGCTGTAGGAATATGATTCCCACTTTTTATTACCCCATTTCAGAAATCAAGATGGAGTGGTTCCTGGTGTTTTTGCTGGAGGGAGTGTGGAACAGTTTCTGCTGACTTCTTTCCTACATTTCGGTCTTGCCCAAAACTTTTACAACATTCTGGAAGGAGGTGTAGAAATTAATATTAGAAACCCCGTATATAGCACTGCATCTCCTCCTTGAGGGTATTGGGTAAAATAGAGACGCACACCTTTTGGGGATAATGATGGTTCCAAATAAAATAAAAAGTATTAACCAAATGCAGGCTGCAGCGGGATCCACCCACCCTGAAGCTGCGAGAACACATTATGTGCTGGAATTCACAAGATGGAGATTCTGACTTTCACACTGCAACTTCAAAGGAAGAAAGGAATCCTGCGAAAGATAGTATTGCCACAAAGACTCTTAGCGATTGTGCACATTGTACTTGATGTATGACCTGTCTATATTAGACTTTCAGATCCACCTTATTCGGTGCATTAGTGTGCTTGAAGAACACAGAACAGACGAACCAGGCTAATTAAAATCATCAAATAATATAGTATCATGTTCGGGGACAGAATGCTTTCCTACAAACTATTTTGAAAGTATGTTGATTTGTTTTTAGATTGATTTCTTTTCTTCAGAGCAGCGGTAATAGATTTTCAACTCGCGCAATAAAAAAATCAGAACAGTAGGAAACTGCAGCTCTTAATAAAACCTCTTATGTTAAAAATGCTCTTTACATTTGGATTTTCCACAACTCCTTTGAGACCTTTAATCAAATGTTAGAAGTATTCTTCTAAGCAGATTTTAAGTTGCTTCCATTCACTGTTACTCAAGACACACTGTGACCCCTTCATGAATAAGTCAATTGCAGGATTGAAGGTGTTTGATGTGAACAGTCTCAGCAGTAACAGCAGAAAAGCTGTGCCTGTTGGGAAAGAACAACTCACTTCTAATCTGATCAAGGACACACAGTCTGAAGGCTTCATGTTCTGGAAATGCAACCATGGTGATTTTTAATTCTCTGTTAAACTCTGCATTTTATCTTTATGTCTGAGACGTATGCCATGGATTTGCTTCCAGCGTCATTATTTTTAAACATGCCACTCACTGACCCCCTCCTGTTCTGCACAGGCAAAAGAGGATGATGGGAATGACCCCCAACGAGAAACAGCTCGTTGACGTGGAGAACCACTATCCGACAGACCGCATCCCGATGGAGATGAAGGAGAAATCTGTAGCCGAGAACCTGCTGGAGAAGATGGCCGAGACACAGTGAGTGTTTCTGTCTGCGTATTAGGAACTATCCTGGTCGTCCTCTAATAGTGAAGTCAAACTGGTTTCCTGCATAGACACACAGCGTTTATTTAAGCTTTAATGGTAACTGCTTGACGTCTCCTAATTTTCTTGGTGAAAATGATGAAGATATTCCTGCTGAAACCGTGTAGATAGTTGTTTGAATAAAGGCTATTGGAAATGTTCAATCTTGACTTCTCCACAGTGACTAAACTGAGGTTGTGTTCACACCGATGGAGCAACTATCTGGTCCATTTTATAACAGACCAAAGAAAAATGGCATTTTATTGTTTGCTTTGCATCAAACCAATATGTGTAAATGGTGAATACGTTAATTGAATGGCATCAGAGGTGTTGTGGACACACGTGACAGAAGGTTTGGACGGCTGGTCTCGCTTGAAACCTGCTGAGCATCAACATTTCAAGTTAAACAGTTTACTGCAGTAGTTTGACCGACTCCTCAACTCTTGAATACCGTGTTTGGTTCTGTTGGAAAAAGTACAATTTTGTTGATCAGTTTTGTCTGTTTCTGTTGCTGCTCTTTAAAACTTTTCCACTGGAGTCTATGAGCTGTGCACGTATCCAGTTGTAGACAAAGCGCAGACAGAGATGCAGCAGGATACGGTGAAAATCAAGCTCACCGGGCCAGAGAGCCGAAGAGAGATTAAACCGGGACGCAACAGAGCAAGAAGGAAACGGGAAGGCAGAGACAGAAAGATGGAGTCAGCAGTGCCACGCTGGCAGGAAGGCTCTCCCCTGGCATTCTGCCAGCTGGACGGAGGGGGAGTGTAAACACAGCGGAAGGGAGAAGGGGAAAGAACGGGCCAGCGGGGTTATCAATGGTGGATGTCTCCTGCCACGGACACGGTAAAAGAAAGAAAGCAAGAGATCTTGGGGAAAGTTAATCTATCCTTGACCCCGTGGCCGACTACAATGTGTTATCCTCTACAAAAAGCGAGTCCGACAGAGAGGCAGAGGAGGCCTGAGAGAGAGGGCAGAAGACTGTCTAACTTCATCTTGTCAGGAGAGTGAAAAGGGGAGGGAAAAAAAGAAAAAGCAGAGAAATGAAAGGAGATGCACTGTGCACAAGTAACAGTCGTCCAGTGGATACAAGCAGGATGTCGGTGGAGAGGACACAGAACGCCTGCAAAGCAGTCGGTATCAAAGACATGATAATTCAGCTTTTGACACTCTCACTTACTATCAAACAGTCGGATCTCTATTTCACTTGCACAAAAGATTCATTCAGCCTCACTCTATTCATTCCTCCTGACAATCATCTAGCTATCCCTCGCATACTCGTGCACCCTCTCACCCCTCAGCACACACACACACACACACACACACCCTCCCTCTCCACTTGACCACAACACGGTGACGTCGCCCCATTGGATCCTCATTGGTCTCTATGCCGATGCAAAGAAGGTGACCAGGCAATTTGATTGGATTATGCAGGGAAATCCCAGGGCAACCCCTCCCACCCATTATGTTCGTCTCAAAACACGAGTATCCAATTTCCACAGTCTTGCCTGCATGTTGCATCAGACAAAAACATGGTTAAATAGCCATTTCCGCTGTGTTGGAGCATTTCTCACTTTCTGGATTTCCTTTTGGAGGCAGCATACAGCAGCGATAGCTCAGGGCAGGTAGTTTTGGACAGTTTGGGGGTAGTAGTTTTCTGGTCTTTAGACACACAAGTTGAGTTTTATATTGTCAGAGCAGGAAGAAGTGCAGCTTTTGATGCACTTCCAAGTTTTTGGTCGTTTTTGAATTCTTTTTTTTTTTTTCTCCACTTTCTGGCAAATTTTAGAATATGAACAATAGCTTCAGTTGTGAACACAAAAACACAATTGTCAGCTTTGAGTTGGATCAAGAAAAGCTCAGTCACTTTAGATTCCACCGACCTAAAACAGACTTGATAATCTGTCGAGCGCGAGAAAGGAAAAATGCTAC
Source organism: Lipophrys pholis (assembly GCF_963383615.2). Lineage (NCBI taxonomy): Eukaryota > Metazoa > Chordata > Actinopteri > Blenniiformes > Blenniidae > Lipophrys > Lipophrys pholis. The sequence continues at coordinate 20,225,046 of NC_137639.1, read as the reverse complement.
TTAAAAGAAAGAGGTGAGCTCGATGCTGCACCAGAAGTAACACTGCTTGTAGTTTTCTTCCCCCCCTGTACAGTAGTAACAGCATTGACTCTCGTCTCTTTTCCTCCAGACCCTCGGTTGTCTCGGATGAAGAAAAATGGTGAGTTACATTCTTCTAACAAACTTTAAACACCTGCATGGTGTCATTTTCTTGTCCACGTGTGCATTTCTTGATGAGCACATGTAGCAGAGGCGATGTGCATGCATTCTCCAAATATGGGTGTGGTCGCATCACAAGATTATTTCATATCGGTTTGAGTGCAGTGAAGTACTTTAGGATGTGTAATTTCAGTTCTTCAGAGTTGCTTATTCAAATGAATTTCCCTTTTTTTTTTTTTTAAACTCTACATTCACTTTTCTTAAGTGATTGGGTAGCCTTTTTGTAAATCCTTTGTGGATAAGTTTCAATGAAAAACTCATTAAATCCTTTCATACACACTCAAGGTTCTGTCTTTTCTCTCTGAAGACTTTTCGTCCTCCGCAGCCAAAGTGCTTTACGTTGCAGTTATTGTATTCAGACAGCATGCTCAGTAAAACTGTGTGCTGTCTTGTAATGTGAGACACTTGGGTTGCATGCACATCCCCGGAGTCTCCTCCCTTTGTCGACTCCTCCGACTTCTCAACTCCTCCTTTGTCTTTTGTTTCAAAAAATGAATAAAAAAAACCCCCCTCCCCCTCGTGTCCCTTTGAGCTCCTCCTCTTTGTGCTCCTCCACTATATAGTTTCACCCCGAGTTCCTCTTTCCCTCTGTGCATCTGTTCGTCTTTATCTCGCACTCTCATTTGCATCGTTCATTTTTGTCAAAGTTGTATCACTATGTGTCTTTAGAGACTTTGTATGCACACTGCTGCAGCTTTCTTCAGCTTGCAATTAGAAATGCACATAGGGCATGATCATCTGAGGATAAAGTGATGACATTGAGAGCCATTTAATACTTATATTCTTTCGAAATGTGTTTCCATGCAACTCCTTGACCATTCTTGACATTCGAAAGATTTGACAACCCTCGGGACTTCTACAGTACGATCACACATTTCTGAAATGAGCTTCTCGGAACAGTTGAAAACACAGTAATATTAAATGTGAACGTTAAAGACTACTTTCAGTCATTTGTTTTATTCACACGTAAACTACAATATCTTGTAAGTTAGAGTGGTGATAAAGTATTCCTTGCAAACGATGCCTCATACAGTTCTCATTCAAACACTTGTCTTGTCTTCCCGTCTCCAGCCAGTCCATCTTCACTGCAGTGGCCTTCTACATGAAGCACCTTGGGGTCAAAACCAGGTCTGTTGACAGCAAGAAGCCCAAATCCAGCTTCTTCAGGAGACAACTGGTGAAGGTAAACTTCCATCGACTTCTTGACTTACAACCTCCTATAAATCTCTCACTGTCACCAAATAAGCGAAATGCATCAACAAACAGACGGGGGAATTATTTAGACAGCTAAATAAACGCTCTGCATTGTCCTTGTTAAATCTAAGATCTCACTTTAATTGTATCCCCGGTGTTATCCATCCAGAATAGGAAGGATGAGCCCACAAAGGTCAAGAACAGGGGGGTGTTTCCTGGCATCCCCAGCTGGATTGCAGGCAACAGTAAGTGCACGCTTATTTATCTTAGCAGACTTCATTGTGTTCCCCGTTTGGTTTGATATGTTTGCATATAGTTTTTCAGTTCTCTTATTTAAGGTTCAAGAAAAATGACTCTCTTTAGTTTTTATTTTAAATGTCATATCCGCTTGATGTTGTCTTATATTTACATGCCAGTGTCTATGAACAGTCTGAATATGAGAACATTGTCCTGCCCTTCTTTCCTGTTACAGCTGAGGTCAAACCTAAAATGGAGGCTGAAGGTACTCGTTGTTCGGAGTCGCCCCACCCTCACCTCCTTCTTTCCTATCTGTAAAATAGTCACATCTCCACTAATCAACCCATAAGCATGTCTGCATGTCCCAAATTACAGTGGCCCAGGATGTTAGTGGGACAGTCTTTTGCTGTTTTTTTGTCATTTCAGGGTGGCTGTTTGGAGAAAAAGGTGTAGTTTGTAATCACCAGAAAACTTTAGACTTTGGCCAGTTTTCTCCCTTAAAACACTGTGAATGTTCCCTTGTACCGAACTAACCCTCTCATTTACTGCAGAGGCCCTGATTGCACCATACTCATCCCGTCCGTCTGTCTCTGCCTCACGAAATCTCTGTCCTCTTTATTTCTGACTGAGGTGCTTTTGGGTCATGTGTATTTTTTTTCTTCTTCTTTTGTTTGCCTTGTGTGCTTCACATAGCTCACTTTTGTTCAACTTGAAACTCTGTTGTCCCTCTTCAGCGGAAAGGGAAAAAGTGACTGTGGATCGTAAAGGCCTGGCTCCCGGCAGAGGCTCCTTGACCGAAACTGTAGTCCCTTCTCTTCCGAGCAGAAAGTCGGGCTCCGGCGGAGGTCCCGCCTCTTTGCCCGGGTCAGACATGCCCGAGGGATCAGTAAACATCAATACCACCAACAGCCCCGAGTCATCCCTCAGCGATGGTAAACCTGCTTGCTGACATGAACTCGGAAACCAACGAGAATACATTTAAAGCCGAGTGAGCCGAACTTGAGCTTTGAGCCAAAGTTCTGACTTTATGATTAAACCTCCACTCTGGACCTGCTAACATGCTCCTGTCTGTCAGACCTGCTTGTCGACACGCTATCGGTTATGAAAACATGCTACAGATGAGAAGGCAGCAGTCCAACGTCGCCAACTTCATTAGCATTCGGCATGAATATTTGTGTCACATTTTCATCTCAAACTTCGATGTCTCAGTCTGGATCAGAGTAGTGAATGCAGTCAGCAGCACAGTTATCCCTACAAACAAGGTCTCGGTGGAGTGGAGACGCATGAATTATGCAATACAATGAGCTAGGCATGGATAGCCTAGAAGTTAATACAGTAACAAAAGGTAAACTTTTAAGGGCCCTTGTGACTTAGAAATTAAGCCGGTGGATCTGTGTTCATGAGAGCTCGACTGGCTCTCTGCTTTTATTCACTGGCAAGTTTGCAAGCTAAAGAAATTCAGTGCCTTTTCAAAAATCCCCTTTTTTGACATTTAAGAATTAATGGACAGTAGGGTGCAAAAGCTTCAGGCTGGTGTGATATAATACTACTTGTCCATCATGTAGTACCAACAGAAAGATGTCTGAGGCTTAAAAGCAACTTTCAGAGTAAAAAAGAGCAAGGTGTCCCGATCCCAACGTAAAGAAATGTCAGAATCTTTGCTCGGTTCTCAAACGTGTTTTAAATGTCTGTATTGTAGATTTGTACTGAATGACGATGGGATCATTTTGGGAGTTATTTCTAAACCTAATCATCTAAACTAAAGTGTTTCAAGCATTTCTATCATAGATTTTGATAGTTATAATCAGGCCTCTGAAATCATATAATTTCAAAATGCAATGTTTTCTTTTGTTTTTTTGACTTTATAAACTAAGATTAAAAAAAAGCTTTAAATGTTTCAGATGTTCAAATGTAGAATGAACCTGAAATATTTGGAAGTTTCACTGTTTGTATTGAATCATAAGAGGAAGTTAACCAATACACCCGTATTCAGCAGAGACCGTCGCTGAATTTTACTGTGTTTTTTTTTTTTCAGGTCTCTCAAGCAATCGCTTAGAGCCTCCAACTCTGTCAGACGGGGGCGACGTGTCCCCCGTTGGGATGGGTGGCGGTTTGATCATTGGGGACCCCGTCTCACCCAGTGACACCCCCACAGAGGAGGCTGTGGAGAAAGACAGGTGAGGAGGATGAAGGTGGTCAATAAGAGAGACATCTTAAGGCTGAGATTAGAACTGCAGTGTAGTGAGCCACAAAGAGAGTGTGGGCCTTCATGGGATTGTAATGAGGGTGTGGAGATCACTGAGCAGTGCAAAATGTGGGGGGTGGGGTGGGGTGGGGGGGTTAGATGTGCCTGAGTTGCTCCAGCTGTGGGAGCGTGGTAAAACTCCCTCAGCAGTCTGTCCCTGCTGTGTGCTAGCTTTTTGTCATGTTGCGACCCAGACTTTCCTACCAACCCTCTGACCCGCCCCCAAATCATTTCTCCTTGTTCTTCCTCACGACTGCACTTGTGCTCTCTTCCTAACATCCCTCCGTCTGTTCTGGTTTTATGTGTGCCATGTTTTGTGCTTCGTTGCAGTTTTTCTTGCATCGTTTGCACAATTCAGGTAAACGATGGATGAAGCTTGATACATTTGCCGTTACTCGTTTGTTCTCGCCAACTTTGAGCCCTTTCGAAGATGTAGATGTCAACGTTAAATACGGATCTGGCAACGTAGACGACGACAGTTAAAAGTAAAGTCATAATGTCGTGGTTTCAGTTTATTTTAGCTGCTCACGCCATGTGCTTTCCCAGGTGTCTGTGTGTGCCCTGGTCAGGGTCTCTCGTCCTGCTTGTCTCCACAGTTTGTGCGGTTCCATGTTGTGCCAGGGGCTTTGGCATCGTTTTTGGCATGCTACTCTGACAGTGGTTTGAGCATTTGTTCAAGGGTTTGTTTTTCTTTTGTTTTTGTTTTCTGTTGTGGGGTGTCCATGTGCATGTTTTGGTTGTTTACTGCTTCTGATAGTTGTGCAAAGGCGAGTGTGTAACAATGTGGTGTCCCGTGTTTCCACAGACGGAAGACAAGGTGGGTGGCAGCGCCTTGACAGAGTCATGGACATGCTTCAGGCACTTATACTGATCACACAAACACAGAGCAGACACGCCTCATGTTGAGCTGATACATAACACAAACTTGGCTAAGTATTTTTAACCTTGTGAAGGAATTAGAATCAGCTTGATTGAGGTCAGCTGGACTATTTTTAGTTGATCTGTTTGCTGGTGTTGTGAAACTGGAGCACAGTTCAAAAACAGTTGTTTTGCTATATTCAACTCTATATTGTAGTTTACCATGTAGAAGCAATGCACGGCTACTTTTATATGTACTGTTATTGACTAGCGTTCAAGCTCTGCCCTGTCAGTAGATGAAGTAGATGAAATCTTAGGTTTCATCCAGTATATGCATGTCAGGCCATGCATATTTACTTTTCCACTCATTTCTTACTCTACTTTGATGTGATTTGTTTTTTGGAATCTTTTCTTTTTTCTTTGAATAAATCTTCTTCTGACTTCATTTATCCTTCATCCCCTTTATGTACACTCATGATGTAATTTCTGTCCTCACCAATGGTGATTCACTCCCGACTCCTACATCCTTTACCATGCCTCATTCCCTGTCTTGTGGCTTCCTCACTTTATACTCTTCGTTCGTTATCTTCGCTTTCCACACATTTGTTTCCTTCTTTCCTTTTCCTGCTGCGATTTCCTTTCGCCACCTGTCCTCCCCAAACTCCCTCCTCCTCCTGTCACTCCTCCTCCCCTCCTCACCCCTCCTACAGTAGGAAAGTGGAACGCAGTGAGAGTGCCCGTGTGGTCCGGCACTCGTCTCGGCGCCGCGGCTCTTCCCGGGCCAAACAGTCCCGCTCCCGTAGTGACGTGGACCTCCAGCCGCCCTCCACCACGACAACAACACCTACCCCGCTCACCCCCCAGCACCTCCATCCGTAAGATGGGCATGATCCCCTCTAGACAACCTCCTGGCAGGAGAGGCACACAGCAGGGATGGACAGGATGTAGAAAAATGTCTACAGATACTGAATAATTAGGGAACTAACAAATTAAGCCTGTGTACGATATTAAGATTTAAATGCTCCTCTAGAAAAACTAGAAAGACTTGGACATGTATTAATTAATTCTTTTGAAGAGAGTCTTAACTGATAAGAGGAAATGCTGATTATGAAACATGTTGTGTCCTATAATGTGAATCAATGGAGCTGTTGGTTTTTTTTTTTAAGTTGAGCTATGGCTGTCAGGGAGTAAATAACCGTTCCAGTGTTGTGTCAAACACTCAACTCTTTATGGGAAGGATTATTAAGTTAGGCCATGGACCATTCAGTAGACATTAAGCGCTTAGTTAGAGTTCATACTTGGAGGAGGAAAACAGTAAATGACCCCGAGTGAACTAATAAATGCAACTAAATAGAAAAGAAATTTGGTGTGTTTTGTAAATTGTGCAGGAATAACAAGTTATTAATTTTTGAGTACTTGCCAGTGCTCTTAGAAAAAAAAATTTTTTTTTCAACAAATTATTTTTATGTGTGGCAAACCCAAAAAAGGGGTTGCAATTTTAATTTTTTTTTATTTTTAAACGATGAACTGTACAAAAGCCTAACTTTGTCTTACAGAATCACAGCGAGCTGATTCAGCTTAAAACAGGTTAAGAGTTTAAAAACATTGCAAGCATGTCAATCGTCATATTTTTGTTAATATCCTGGTGGATTTTTAGTGAGTCAAGCAGCTGTTTTCGTCTGCAGTTTCTCAGCCAGTCGTTTCTTTTTCACATCACCGAATTGCCGTCGTGGGTCGTATTTGTAAGTTGTAGAAACTATCCAATCTGACGTTTCTTCCACTCTTGTTTATTCCTCAGTCTCGAGGGAACAATCTTTCTTCCTGAAGGCCCGGGCCACTCCCCCACCAGCCCCTCCCCACAGCTGGAGGAGTTGGACCCGCGTCTCCTGGAGTTTGAACAGGACCCGCCCAACTGGAGGGAGCTGGCCTCTCCCGAAGCGCTCTCCAACCTCAGCAAGAGAGAGATCAAGAGACAGGAAGTCCTCAACGGTGAGGAGACGAGAGACGGGGCAGCACCCGGGTCTTAAGGGCCTCTGCACCTCGCTCATGCTCTGTTTACCCTCTCCCCTATTAGAGTTATTTGCTACCGAACATGCCCATGTGAGGAAGCTCACGGTCCTTCAGACGATCTTCTCCAGACCTCTGGAACGAGAGCAGCTCCTGACGGCCACCGAGCTGGCCGCCATCTTCCCCAACCTGGACGAGATCATTGAGATGCACTGTGAGTGCTGCTGCAAAGACGCATTCGGCAAAGTCACTTGTTTATTACTGACAAGTTAGGATGCTTGTATGAATTTCAGTGTTGGGCACAAGAAACATGTACACGTTTGCAAACTTTGTGTTTGCATTTCAGCGGCTTGAATTTGGGATTGCCACAACAGTTTGTGATCATGCTCGACTTGGCACGAGTTTTGACCCCCGATGCCCTTCTTGTCCTTCAAGTGAATCTAATGCAGTATTGGGCAAAAGTTTTATGTGCATGTCAGACAAATACTGCAAAGCAAGATGCAATCCAATAAGGAGACAATAGATTTGCTTCCAAATGACAAACTGCAAAGTGAATTTGACTGTTGACCTTTCAAACAGCACGACTTCTTCTCAATACACAGATCACAACCAAGATGTTTCCTTGACGGAGCCAAAGGCTTGTATGAGATACTGTGCAAAATGGGAACAGTGGTGAAATAATTGAAATGCCACAATACAAGCACCATAACTTCCATGGCCCATGGTTGTTTTTTTTAACACTAAAAGTGGCGTCTGCTATCGGCTGTAGATGGCTTTTTTTTTACCAACCTTCTCTCTAAATGTTTAATACAATTCTGTACGTATGCATCTTTGACATAAATGTCTTAATGTATATGGTGTACTGCAGACAGCATGTTAAAAACCAATCTTCTGTGATGTAAAGAAAACTGTGTGTTTGCCCCCCCCGAATCTCAGGTAACTTCTACGAGAACCTGAAGAAACTGCGCATGGAAGACAACTTTGTGGTCAAATCCATCAGCACCACAGTGCTCAGCCGAGTGAGTTGTCATCTTTATTACTAGATTATACAGTGTTCCTCTGTTCTCCCATTACCTGCACTGCTTTCAGAAACACTCCCACTGTTGTATGCTAGCAATTTAATTCAACACAAATTAGCCGTAAGAGGGTCCAAATGGAATTTTAGCTTGTTTAACAAGTGCCAAAAGCTATTGACAGGAATAAAAGTGTTTGCTATATCATCAGCATAATTGCATCAGGCTCCCCTCTCCACTTGCCCGTCCCTTGAAATCTCTTACGGTTTTTTGCACAGCGCTCGTGTCTGAGTTGTTTGTATGTGTGCGCTTTCAGTTTGAGGGGACGGAGGGGGAGTGGTTCCAGAAACTGACAGCTCGCTTCTGCAGCCACCAGTCGTGGGCTCTGGACCAGATCAAGAGCAGGCAGAAGAGAGAGCCACGCTTCAACTCCTTCATACTGGTAACACACACACACACACACACACACACACACACACACACACGCACGCACAGAAGCTGCCTCAAAAATAAATTCTTAAATATTTAGCAGAGTCATACACAGATGCACTCGCAGATGCGAGGCCACGCAAGAACTCACATAAGTGGTCTCATTCTGACTCTGTGTGCGCATTAATCCCAGGAGGCAGAGAGTAAGCCCCAGTGCCGCAGGCTGCAGCTCAAGGACATCATCCCTATAGAGATGCAGAGACTCACCAAGTATCCACTGCTGCTGGAGAATATTGCGAAGAACACAGGTATGTGTGTGTGTTTCCCAAGCATTTCTGCAAGATTCATAAGCACATTTGTGAGATTTTTGCACATTTCTCCCCCGCCTGATATTTTCCATTAATTATCCTATTAAAATGTAAAATAACAAAAAATGGTACACGTAATGGACAAAGTCTCCAAATAATTGAAACTTTATATGGTGATAAATGTTTTTTTGTCTAGTGTGTGGGTAAACTGTCAATGTGGATAAAGGAGGAGGCGAAAATTCATCATATTTTGACACGATAACAGATGTTAAAGTGCTACAACCCACAGCATAAACAACATGCAGCATCTCAGACGGCATGGGGTTTCATGGCGTATATTGTCTTTAAGCCACTGGAGAGAATGCGATTTCCTGTACATGGGATCTGAAAATTTAGATTAAGAAATTAAACAATAGTAGGAAGTAATCACATTTTTAAAAAGTAGTTTTGGACGATTCTTCTTTGGCTCTGTGTCAGGTATTCGATTTTTCAGGCTGATTCATGAGCTTGTTTTTATTATGACAGGCAAATAATAAATGGTACACTTAGGTGGAAAAAAAGCTGAATATGTTTATGCTAATGCTTTCAAATATGTGCCCCCCCCCCCCCCCCCCCAAAAAAAAAAAAGCAATCCCAATAAAAATGCCCACTTTAAGCGCACAACAAAAACCATTGGAACTGTTGATTACTTTGTGTCCTAGACAGAGTTCAGTGTACACTCGTGATTTATGGCTTTTGTTTTGGCTCCCCCGTGAAAGCTGTATTTTCCACAACTCTCGTCTGTTCTCCCCATCTATAGAGGACCTTGTGGAGAAGGATAGGATCCACTTTAGTGCCGAGTGCTGCAGAAAGATCCTCAACCACGTCAACGAGGAGGTCAAAGTGATGGAGAACCTGTTGGTGAGAAACACACAATCCCCCACTCAGCAACTGTTATGTCGTAATTGGGCATCGAGTGAAGTCGAGTAGATCCATTTTAAGACTTTCTGAAGGCCACGGCTTCTCGGACTGCTTCTGCGTCAGCTGTCAGGTGGAGGACAATCTGACCTCGAAATCTCTCCTTCACTCTGCTACAGACCCTGAAGGACTACCAGCGTAGATTGGACACATCAGGGCTGAAACCCAGTAATGAGCTATACACTGAATATAAGGTAAGGCCCCTTCAGCTGTTCCAGTCACTGTTGAGAAAATGTAAAAACTAACATTGCACATCTTTTTCTCCACTAGAATATTGACTTAACCCAAAAGAAGATGCTTTATGAAGGCCCACTGATCTGGAAAGTCACCAAGGAGAAGGCTATTGGTAAATAAGTGTTTATATGTATCATAATTACATTCGACTAGGCTTGAGTTTTGGCGCCAGGCTTTCTAAACGACATAATTGATGTGTTGTTTATAAAGGAGATGTGAAAAAAGGAAATGTCCAGTCATTTAAAACTCACTTGTTAATAAGTCATATTTATTGTAAGAGATTAATGCCAAAATGCAAATAGAAAAAAACCTGATATAACAGTTTTATTTTAGGGCAGAATTTGCCTTTTTTTCTTTCTCGTTTCCTCTTTTGAATTAATACTTCATCTTTTGACACAATAGGAAACACAGGTGTACTCCAGCTGTTTTCACTGAGATCACAGTGGCCCATTGTTGTGTTCCTCCGTCACAGTTCATTTCAGTTACCTCAGCATTAACGCAGTGCAACACAACATTCACTTTTAGTCGAAACAATCACTAATACACAACTTGTACACCACACATCAGTGCAATCATGAGCAAGAAACAAATGCAGGACAAAGATATATTTGTAATTCCTCAATTTCCCCCATTTTATGCATGATTTTTATCCACCATTTAGTACTTGTTGGTACTTCTGTACGTGTGTGAGTGAGACTGCCTGTGTTTGCATTGTGATCGACTGGAATCGGCTCAAAAGCCGGGGCAGGATAGAAGATGGATGGGTGTGTGGATCAGAAAATATGAATAAAAGTCTCAACCTAGTGACCGAATGAATGTGAATGCCTGCCTCATTCCCCTTAAGACGTGCAGTGTGTGCTGCTCGGAGACCTGCTGGTGCTCCTGCAGAGGCAGGATGACAAGATGGTCCTGAAATGCCAGAGCAAGAGTAACGTCGTGGGGCAGGAGGGCAAGCAGATGCTGAGCCCCATTATTAAGCTGGACTCGGTCTTCCTCCGCGAGGTGGCCACAGGTAAGCTGCATGCCTCAGTACAGTAGCTTCATACACTTCCACTGCGAGATCAATATCACTCAGTGTCCCAATTGCCGTATTTTCTCCTTTTCCCGTCAGATCGAAAGGCTTTCTACGTGATATTTACCTGGGACAGCGGCGCTCAGATCTATGAGCTCGTGGCTCAGTCTGTTGCAGAAATGAAAACGTGAGTGTCGGGGACGACGAGCAATGTTTGCCTCTCAAGTTAAATCAATGGGAGACATGAACACTGAGCTTGTGCTTTTAGTTGGACTGACATAATCAAGTCAACAGTGGATGACCTGAAGAAGAGCGGAGCGCCCATGAGGCTGACGCTGCCTCTCGGTGGCGGAGGAGCACCCTTCAGTCCCACGTACGTACGCTCGCGCGTCTCTTGTGTTTTATGCTGAACGAGCAAGATAATCCCGTCGCCCGCCAAAGTTCACCCATCTCATTTCTTTTGTCACTTTCTCTCCTTCAGGTTGAATGTCCCTTCGAGCCCGACGGAGAATGGGGGCTTGAAAAGCAGCAGCGGTGAGACCGCCGTGTTTTTTTTTTTTTTTTTTAATTAAGCGCACACTAAATAAATAATGGAAGTTTGTCTTTATTACACATTTCTGAAGGTGATCGCCAAAGTTACAGCTCCTCTCTGTCTGTAGATCGAGATAAAGACAGCTTGACGAGTGAAAAGTCAACAGATCCCAGACATAGGCTGATTGATTTCCTGTCAGACAAAGGCTTCGACTTGATTGGCCACTCTAACAGCGATCAGGAGAAAGTGGCCAGCAACGCATTAGAAGAAGGTGAATATGATTGATTTTGATATTTATTCCATGCAATTGTCATGATTCTTTATTTTTGTGCGTGCATGTGTGTGTGTGTGTGTGTGTGTGTGTGTGTGTGTGTTGTGCCATTTGCTATTTTCTTTTCTTGCCTGTTGACTTTAACAAAACCTTTGAATGTGTGGCCCCTGTCAGTCATGTTCCTGAAAAGAGTGCTGGTGAGTAGTATCAGTGTGTCTGAATACTCGCACGATGAAGAAAATGAGGAGGAACAATCGGACAGGCTCAGTCAAGATGTGGAGGGTTGTCAATCAACAGGTACCGACACGGTTTTCTCTCCATATTCTGCACTAAACCACACTGATATATCACGAGAAGCACTTTGTGATCGTTTATGAAAAATGATTTGGCCAATGAATAGAATAATTGAGAAAACAAACGGAGAGGATTTTGCTTGTTTTATTGTTTATACTCGCAAACAAAATGATTTATGGAAAATTCACTAAACCAGCAAATGTCATTTTCCAATGGAGTTGGATTTTTTGAGAAAGACCTCTGTGTGCTTGTTCTGGGTTTTTTTGTGTGTGTGTGATCATGACTTTTCTTGACCTGAATTTGGCGCAACTTTGAAATGCCAGCGCCTCTAAATGAAGTCTGCATCCACAGAGGAGAGTCGGACCACAGACAGAGAGGCTGAGGAGGTAAATACCAACACTTGTGAAAAAGGAGGCGCGGAGACGAAAGTAGACAAAGAGAAGAGCATCAGTGCGCCACTGGTGTTGTCCCAGGAGAGGATGGAGGAAGTGTGCAGGAGGCTTCACAGCCTGGAGGAACAAATAAAGAGACTACAGGTGAGCAAAGAGCGAGGTGGATGAGAAGATTGAGAAGGGAGCGGCGGAGCAGAGAGACACGTAAACCCAACAAAAGACGCGAGTCGACTGAAAATAGACGCACAGTTGAACATCAAGGATTTCAGAGAGGATAACTTAAAGGAGACATATCATGCTTTTAAATCCTTCCTTTTTACATATAAATCATACAGTTGTGGTCTATACAACGCGAAACTGCAATGCTTGGGTCTGAATTCCTCATTATTATAGCTCCACAGGCCCCTTTTCAACCCCTTTTCTGATGCGCTTCTAAGAGCAACTCGTTTTGGGGCGGTCTCTTCAAATGCAAATGAGACACTTCATACCCCGCCTCCTCTCCAGGTTGCAGAGGTGACACTCGGTTCAACGTCACCCAGTTCGGCCATCTTTGTAGTTTGATAGAACAGATACAATTATCTAGCGGCGCAGAAACTTTATATTCACAGATTATTTACAAAATGTCAACAACGGAAGATTTGTCCATCCAGCCATACATGTTGGAGCCAGAGTCGGACCCGGCGGAGCGAGATGAAAATGACGATGATGCACCTACAGAACAACGTCTTCATATGGATGTAACGCAATGGTGTGTTACTATATTTACACTAACTTCTCCATCCATGCCCACTACTACAATACTGCCTGTATTACACCGACTATTTAACACAGAAGTTACATTATAATCTAAAACGAGCACACAGCGCTAACATATGAAGACGGTGCAACTGCTAATGCTAACAAAACAATGACAGGGACGTCTTATCATCACACTTTTTAGCGTTATATACAGCTTACCGAAGTGCTCTGTTCGTCGTCTCCATAGATAGAAGGAACTGACCGCTCAATCAGACCAAGTCTTTCGGCAAATCCTTCTTTATACTGGCGGAGGTTGCTGAAGCAGTCGTCCTTAAAGTGATTCGCGCACACAAAAATGACCTTACCCACAGATGTGGGTACATTTCTGTGAAAAATAAAACTCAACCAGGCACTTCGAAAAGGTTCTGATGCTGGGAGACGGTGTAACGAAGCTTGTGGGTTACTACATCCAACAACCGAACATTTCGACTTATCCTCTCGTAACTTCGGTTGGACTACAAAATCGCAGCGAGAAACAAAAATGGCGGATTGCTCGAAATGTCGATGTCCTAATTTGGCAGTTCCGCTGAGAATAATGTGACGTCATTGTTCAAAAAACGTAATAGAGAATAGAAAAATCGAAACCGATCGCAAAATATGACCAAAACAGAATATAAAGATATCAACGGAGCACCTGAAGAGACTACTTTGAACTTTTCTGTACTTCTAAACACTCTAAATATACAACAAAATGCATTTAAGGGCTAAAAAAGTGGATTTAGCATGATATGTCCCCTTTAAGGAAGGCGAGGCTGCGGACAAACGGGGGCCAAATAGCACAAAACAGAAACCAGAGAATAGAAAACCATTTAACCACTGCTGTTATTGCCTCGCTCAAAATTGCCTGGTGAAATTGGACTTCTCTAAAAATGGCTATTATGTCCAGCACTTGCAATGGGATGTGTCAGCGAAGTAGCGAGGGAGACGAAGAGAGGATGCTAGAGGTGTGTGTGTGTGTGTGTGTGTGTGTGTGTGTGTGTGTGTGTGTGTGTGTGTGTGTGTGTGTGTGTGTGTGTGTGTGTGTGTGTGTGTGTGTGTGTGTGTGTGTGTGTGTGTGTGTGTGTGTGTGTGTGTGTGTGTGTGTGTGTGTGTGTGTGTGTGTGTGTGTGTGCTCTGTTTCAAAGGTAATATTGATTTTGTGCTGCAGACTATAGAAGAAGAGCACCACCGGCTGCAGGAATCTCTCTCTAAGTTCTCTCTGGAGGGGGGCAACTTCCAGTAAGACTCCAGCACACCACCTGCTGGTGGCCAGGTGAGGAACTCAACCAGGCCAAGGGATGACAAAAGTGTAATAATCATCAGATGAAATATTTCAACCTTTTTTTTTTTTTCTTTTTTTATCTTTTGAAATAAAGTGGTTATTCATGAAAAAAAAGTATGACTTATTTAGCTTTTGAATTTATGAACTTGTCAAACCTTAATATGTACTAACTAGCATAATGAAAGATAAAATGACACTTGGGATCAGAAGTTCACAAGTTGGAATCCCAAATCAGAATGGTCACTACTGTGGGTCCCTGAGCAGGACCCTTGACCCCACCAGCTCCCCGGGGAAATTAGAGGAATTCCATTTCCTGCATTTAATCATCCTAACGGATTAATAAAGTATGATTAGTTTAGGTAATAGTTAGTAAATCCTAAGAAACCAAAAAGATTAATTTGAAAAACCATAATTCCCAGACTATTGAGCCGCATCAATGAATATAAGCCGCATCAACCACATTTAAAAAGAAAGGTCGCTTATATGATGCACCTTGAACGCATCACCCATGTATGTGCGGCATGAAGCTCATTAATCTGTAAAAATCCATATATTAGCCACGTCGTTGTTTAAGCCGCAGGGTTCAAAACATGTTAAAAATGTAGCGTCTTATAGGCCGGAAAATACGGTAGTCAAGCAAATTATAGATATCATGTGTGCTTTAAAGACCCCATATGAAACAATATCAGTGTTGAAGTCGAGGGGGCAGTTTCCAGACCTGTTGGGCATTTTGAGTGGACAGTTGTTCTTTGTGTATCACAGCCATGACATGCAATGAGAGGAGCAGGCAGAACCAGAGCCACAATAGCTGGACTAAAACCAGCGAGGAAGGAACGGGATTATCACGCCGAAGGATCTTCTAAAAACTTTATGTAATTGGGAAACAAACTCATTTGTCTTCATAAAATTTATATTGGTTCACAAAACCTTACTAATGTGACACTTTTAAAACGGGGGTGATTTGATGTGAAAATACTAAAACTAAATGTTTTGACACTCGAGATGAATGAACAACAGACTTGGAGACACGAAATAAAAAGTAAAAGAAACTCAACTAAATGGCTCTTAAATAAATATCCCCACCAAACATATAAACCCGTGGAAGATGCACACAGTCTTTTTTTTTTTTTTTCTTCTTGACAATTTAGATTGTCATCGATTTAAAATGTAGAAGTGACTGTAAATCTCCCCTCTGTGTTTGAGAAGCTTCCATGCTCTGGTTTAATAGTAGTAGCTGAAGGTGACCCGGGTGACGTTATCAGCATTTATATCAGCTCTCGGCTCCATTTTTGTTCCTGTCAAGTCGGGGGGGGGGGGGGGCAGTCCTTTTTTAAAAGAGATTTTCAAATCTGAAGTAGCAGAAAAATGTGATAAAGGGAGACGAGCGTACATCTCTATCCCGAGGGAAAAGCTTGCCCTTCCTAATCATTCATCACTTTTAATAACTTTGCATGTTGTTATCTCACCTAAGCCTTTTCTGCTTTCAGGGTTTTTGCTGGCGCCGGTTTGGCCCGAGTGACTTTCCGAGGCGGACCTGGGGACCGCGGACCCGTCGCGCGTCATTCCCGAACTCTTGCTGCGTCAGTTGTTTGCGTCGCCGTGCAGCCGGGCAGGAAGCCTTCCGCCTGTCGGAGGCTCTGTGCGAGGCGCGGTGGTTCATCGGCGAAATATGGGAGGTGTGTGCATGTGTGTGTGTGTGTGTTTGCGTGCATGCTTGGTAGAAAGACATACGAAGAAAACCAAAAAAAGACAGACAGACATCCTACTTATGAGTGGGAGGTCGGGGGGGGGGTTGTTAGATTTTTTGCCAAATGACACAAAAGCAATATTTTTGCTGTGAGAGAGATGCTGCCTAATAAAATGTAGTGATTTCAAGCTGCTGTAACACACATACGCACACCAAAGAGCTGCTCTCTGGAGAATAATTAGTGCCAATAACAGATGTATTGTAAAGAAAATGCCATAAAGGGCAGATGTAGCATTCGGAGATGTATTGCAATACTACTGCTTATGATGATAGAGTTTTATATTTTAGTCTTTGCCAAAGTACAACAGAGATGCACTTTCTTCTGATCAAAAACAGTTTTATGCAAAATTTATGATTGAAGTCGTAATTCAGGACGGTTTTTGTGCTTCATGTGGCCAACCTGGATTATTGAAAAAGACGCATGCAAGGAAGTGTGTGTATGTGTGTTACAAAGTTTTTATCCTCTGTGTGTGCGTGTGCGTTACTGTAATTAGGTTGCATAAAAAAACAAAACATTTATACATAGTGGCACAATAGTTAATCATGCTGTTAATATTAGAGACTTGTTTGTACGTATCGCTTTTATTTATTCTTCTGAGTCTTGTGGGGTCGGTGAGGTCGTCGTCTGAAGGAAACTTCAACATAGCTGGGCTGGAAAGACTGTGTGTGTGTGTGTGTGTGTGTGTGTGTGTGTGTGTGTGTGTGTGTGTGTGTGTGTGTGTGTGTGTGTGTGTGTGTGTGTGTGTGTGTGTGTGTGTGTGTGTGTGTGTGTGTGTGTGTGTGTGTGTGTGTGTGTGTGTGTGTGTGTGTGTGTGTGTGTGTGTGTGTGTCAAGATAAAGGAGAAGCTGGATTTTGTTTCCTCGGTGATGGTCGAGGGTAAAGAGGAGAACTGTAGGTGTATAAAATGGGCTTAGAGGGTGTTGGTGCTTTGGTTTGGGTGTTTTGAAGTAGACTGCAGAGAACATGAGATTATCAATTGTTTTCACTGTAAAGAAGTAAAATGTCAACATGAGAACACACACACTGCAGGATTACAGGCGTGCTCACAAGTATGAACTTCTGGTCCAAAACACAGGCTTTAGCTGAGGTAATAAACTGTATTATATGGTATTAGACAATGTGTTATTAGTATTGAGAAGCATCTATTCTTCCCCGGTAGTAATATTTGTATCAAACTTGAGCTTTATTTTTTTTTCTTTCTTTTACTAAGCAGTTGATTGTAATTATAAGTATTATAATAGTAGTGGCAAGACTGTGGCTGTGCACACAGGACCAAAGACATTAAAAAAACAACAACCGTGATTTTCTTAATGACGTGCCTCATCTCTGGCGTCTCGTCACAAAACACCGAAGCGGGAGTTGAAGCTCCGTGGTGCGGCCTGCAATCAGCCAGCTGCTTCTCCCCTCCTCCAGTGATGGGATCTTAAAAGCACACGCAGCAGAGAACCGGCGGGTGTTGAATTTGGATCGATACACATTCTGATTCTGTCAAAGCTTTAATGAACGTACCAGTGGATGTTAAGATGAAGCATGTTAGAGGGCGGCAACGGGTTCATGGTTTCACACACGTCACCGGCCAAAACGGCCAACAGGTTGTTTAATTGAAACTATTTGGGCCACTGAACTCAGAATGAAAAGCCAGTGCCACTGCCACAAGATGTTCTGTACTGTACTGAGACCGAGCACTGTCCGCCACTCTGGTACTAAATTAAACAGGCGCGCTGCAGGAAACAAAAACAAAAAAAAAAGGATGCCACAACAAAGCAATGTATACAAAGGAAGCGCCGAAGATTTGAAGGAAGGAAAACTGCAGCGGCCTCATTCCAGCATCGCTCCGACCCCTCACTCTTTTTTTTTTTTTTTTAACCACCCTCACCTCCTGATGTGCTTTGCTACCTTTGCACCTCCTGAACCTCGGTTGGTTTTCCTCAGTTTAGTCACTTGTGTCATAAATTGCAACGTTTGTTTAAACATCACTGCCAATCCCCCAATCCACCCCCCCCCCCCCCCCCCCCCCCCCCCCCCCCCCCCAAGGTCTTCCTCTTAGAAATTGTACATAAATGTTAGCTTGAAGGAAAAACTAAAGGACGTAGAGAAAGTTTACTTCCTCTCTGTCTTTATTACGCTTGTTAGCGACATACAGCCCTTGATAGCACGCTCACCTCTTTTGTTTGCATAACCACCTTCCTTTTTCTCTTATTTTCCGAACCACACACTTTTATCACAAGCTGCGTATTTGATTTGATTTACTTAAACGGGTCGGAGAGGTTCTTGTTGTTTGTTTTTTGTTTTTCCTCCATCCTCCATCGTTTTTCAAAGGAGTTGTAATTATGTGCTACGCATTTGCGGCAACCGCGCGAGAGAGACTGGACCTGTCTGCAACTTGTCTCTGCAAGACTTGTTTTTTGGGGTTTATTTTTAAGTACGAGATGCAATTATTGTGACGGTGGCAGATCGCTTCACTCTGTCTGCTCTGCACAGAGGATAGATTAAATATTGTTCTTCCAATCAGAGGTTTTTTTCAACTGTTAAACTTGGGGTATAATCCGGTTCCGACCGGCGACACCTTCACGCTTCACTGGCTGAGCGACTACGACAGGCACTTCTCACTCTCTCCTCCTCATGTTATTCTTATATGCAAGCTGTAAAGAAAATGTATTTATGGTGTGGCGCCTTGTGACAATTTAGGTGGTTTTCTTCATCAAGGGCTCCCAATTCAAACACAATCACCCGGCTGTTTCCCACCGAGGCCCTCGTGACTCGCGAGAGCTGACAGACGTCAGCTGATTTCATGGTCGAGGGCTAGTTTTGTAATTGTGGCTTAACTTTACCTCTTTTTGTGTTCATTTCCATTTAAAAGGGTGTTTAAAACTCCCGGAACAGCTCACCAGCCAATGCCCTGAATTGGAGAAGACGCTGCTCTTTGTCGTGCTGCCATTTACCCTGCTGTCTATCTATAAACAATGAATATGCAAGAACTATACTGAGTATTTGGGGTTTTGATTTTTTTATTGTGCAAGAGGCTCTTTAATGATGTGTACCTGAGGAAAATTGTGGTACGGTCTGTTTTTTTTTTTTTTTTTAATTCTTCAGTTTTTTGTTTTTTTTTAATAAACTTGGGGAAATAATAAAACTGTTTTGTCCTTTTGTAGTAAACAGATTATGATAGAGTATTCCCAGGGATTACCTTAACAAGCCATTGCACTGCGGGCTTGGCTAGATTTTATACACACATATATATATATATACAACAATATAAATGTATAAATCATATACTATAAACAATCTGTAGTATCTAGTCTAAAATGAATCCATTCAGTTTAATAACCGGCTTTGGGTTCCAACTGATTTCTGTTGTAAATGATGACATTGTGGTGGTTCCTCATTTTTCTTGCATTCCTTTGCAAACATCCAATCTACAGACAAACACATTTCAGGAATCCATTAATCATGAAGAAAACATGCTGCTGTAGATTTTGTACATTAAGATTCAGTGTGTTACACTTGGACCTGCTGTGTTGTTTTGGAGCTTCAGATGGAGTACTTGCTATGCAAATGGGGACGGATCGCTGAAGCATAAATCCTGAGAGACAAACAGGACACTGGTGTGTTTCTGCACAAAGTCAGGCTGGATCATCCGAGTAAACAACTCTTAGATTTTTCTGTCTTTTTCTTCTTTTTCTTTTTTTTTTTACTATTATCCGATTGCATTTAAGTGGAGAAAAACATGCTGAAAGTCATCCTTTCTGTTCTCTGCAGTTTGGCAGGTGAGTCGGAGTTTATAATCTTAAATAATTCTAATGTATGAAATAATCCTCTTGAGGTTTAACATTCACGTGTGTGATCGTTCTCGTATCACAGTAGCTGTAAATATCTGTTGGGTTTGGGCAGAAATGATTGCTTTCTGTGCTTCAGGTTGAAGTATTGTATTTATGTAGCTTGTCAGTTAAGGTTTAACTCGTCCCTGCTGCCTGCTGAACCATATTTCCTGTCAGACAGATGGCTGTGCTCTCATCTCAATGTTAGTTTTGCAGCCATGTTCAAATTTATAGAAAAATGTTTATGTGCAAAAGTGATAGTTCAAAGTGTCTTTAAATAATCTGCACTTAAAATGTTTCCATGTCCAATCCAACTTTATTTATAAAGCATTTATTTATAAAAGACGCCACAGTGGACCAAAGTTCTGCACAAAGAATCAATAAGTTAAAGTGCAAAGTTCACACGTTTACATAAAATGGATACAAGCATAAATAGCATAATAATTTGGGTAATTTTAAATCTGATCAAGTCAATAACACAATAACTTGCCAATAATTTAATAAAATGGAAAATGCTGCACTATATTTACATTTCCTTACAAAACGTATTCCCATAGTTCAATTTGTATGTACTTTTTGTTTTGTGCAGGTCAATTAAATTGTGTGTTGGCAATCAGCACTGCAAATATCAGCAACTCATACAATTATATATTTGTACATTCACTACTATTTCATGCAGCTTTTCCACAGTTGCTTTATCTGTACTGGAGGTTCATCATTTACAGATATTTTTCTCGCAGTGGAAAAACCTTTTTTAGACCGCTGTATCTAAATATCCTTTACCCACGAGGATTAAAACCATTTACAAGCTGAGACCTTGAGCTCTCTACATCTTTGCATGATGATGCAAAAAGCCTCATTGTTGTTTTGTTTAAACAAGACAGACTCTACCTGTCCCTCCCTAACAACTTATTAATCATTCGTTACCTTGAAAACATGGACGATGTAAGCAGAGGTTATACTGCCTCGTGGGGCAACAATGCGACAAACACTGTTGTAACTGTGTTTCCTCCACAGTGGCCATTGTTCAGAAAGAGGTGGTTTTAGAGGCGGACAGACCCTATCTGAGGGTGGTCGTCACTCAGCCGGCCACCCTGAAGTGCTGCTACAGAGGCGCCAGTGATCAAGTCATCTGGGAGAAACACGCCGAAGCTTCCAACCGGCCCATCAATGTATACTTTGTGGACGAATCCGACTCTGTGACTATAAAGGACATTCAATCTCCCCCTTCAATGTGTGGCACTCTAACCATCAAGTCGGTGGCGCTTAATGACACAGGGCTGTACCGGTGTTTGCTGAACCGCACGCGCGTTCACACACACGGCACCTACCTGCAAGTCTTCAGTAAGTGTGTGTGTGTGTGTGTGTGGGATCATGACCTCAAACTGAGGCCATCGCTCTTTCTGTGTTTGATCTACTTCATAGGGTTTACATCCCGGATATCACAATGAATTTACTGTTTAAATTAAGTTAAAAAAAAACCAAAACAAACGAGTCACATTTCAGGTAGTGCTGCTGGACTGATTGTTAGTACATGTGTGATTTGAAGATCAGCAGAACTCCACCTGATGTAACAGGAAGATCAAATAACAGGCCGATTTATTTAATGTCTCATTTCTGTCTCCATCAACACAAATAGTGCCTGGAAAAAATAAACAGATCAAGATACATTTACAAATGGGTTAGAATACTCATAATTATGTCCTCCAGTTCAAAACGTAGGAAAAATGACTGACCCTATAACATATTCCAAACGTGTTTTGTATTTGCATGACTTATAAGCTATATATATATATATAAGATATTTTTATGAATTCGAATTTGGAAAACAAACGCTGACATTGCATAAAAAATTCCCGACGACAGTGGTTGGCCGTGACAAAGGTTTATCCATGAGGCCAGTCGAAAATATGGCTGTCATTGAAAGCCCCTTCATGTGTATTACAGTATCCATTATACACGACATACAGTGATGCAGTCAGTTAAATTCGAAGCACTGCAAACACCCCATAAGCCATAAATCCTGTTAACCTTAGTCTGTTCAAGAGCTGTGTGATTGGCACCATCGCCACAAGGTGCAGATAATTAATCTTATTAACCCAGTCATTTCCCTTAAAATGATGACGACATTAAATCAAGCTGTGCTATTTTCTAATTGTGCGTCAGAGTCTATGTATCCAGACGGTAAACCTGGAAATGTAAATCAGGGTAACCTGGGGGGAGATTATGTGTGAGGCCACCAGCACCAGTTCACACAAACACCACCCCGCTCACCAAACAATACTGTGGCTTGTTTTTTTTTCCGTTTTTGAAAGAAAATGGAGCAGTTGCATAATAAAATAATCAGTCTCACGATAAATCTCCAAGTAAATCTATTAAGTGATTATTTCCTTCAGCTCCTTTCTCATGCTCTCAAGCTGCTTTAGAATATTGCTTTGAAAATGAGAAAGTGTCTACGTGTCTAAATGTACTTTTGTTTTTATTTATTTTTTCCAACTTTGGTACATTGTACACAAAGAGCCCATGAAGAAGACAATAGACCTCAGAGAAAAAACCAAAAACAAGATCCTGATCGCTGAGGGGATCCTGCTGTTTCTGTGTGTGCTGGTGCCTTCTGCCACTCTTCTGGTCAAGGTCAGCAAGTCACATTATTGCACAATGAGCTATTAACTGTTATGAATATGTTAAAGCGCCGGTTAATTCGCAGAAGATTTCAAAGCTTTGACTTAACATTTACGTCAACACGTTTGTATTTACTGCATTCTGTAATCCCACGCTCGCAGCTCTGGGTTAAGCCGTGTGGTTTCGTCACTCTCTGTTCTCCTTTTACAGTCCAAGCACCGAAATGAACTGGAGAAGATTAAATCAAAGAAGGAAGAGGAAAATATATATCAGGTGAACATTACGAGTGACATGACCGAAACACATTACTGCAGCCATGTGTGAAAGTGGAACTAAAAAAAAAAAAAAATGAATGAATGGTTTGTCCTGTGGCATGAATCACTGACATGAATGTGCGTCATTCATTTTGTCCTGACTGGTTTTCCACCCTTCATCTTGTTCTGCACCAGGGGCTGAATCTGGATGACTGCTGCACAACATATGATCAGATCGAATGTACTCCTGCGCACGGGCAGTATCAGGATGTACGCAACTTTAATGAAGAAGACATCCAACTGGAGAAACCATGAAGGAAAGTGGAGATATGAAAAGGGAAAGAAATAATGGGATTTCAAAAAAATATTATTTTTTAACAGTGCTGACTGAATTTTGGTGTCATCTGAACATTTACATTTTTGTAGCATCTGTAAACATTTTACATAACCAGATCCAGCTGTTAAAGATTTACACGGCTGTTGACAAAACAACCTCAACACGAAATCCGCTTGTTGTTGGCAGAATTAGAAAAAACAAACCTAAGGCTTGTGTAAGTTCTGGTGGAGTTCAAGAAGCAGCTCTTTCATTCCTGTCCGTCTTGTCATGTTTATTTGTTTGGTGCATTCAATTGTATTATTTTTGTGCATTTTCATACATTTAAAAGTTGTTTTAATCTCCTCAGTCTTTTCCAGATGCCATTAGCCGTGACTAAAAATGTGTTCAGCTCCATGTAAATATTGTGGTCAAACTATTTTCAGCTTCTTTTGAGTTCATTCATTACTTTATATACTGATTATATTCTCTTTTATTCAAATGGAATTGTGGACAGCGTATGTAAAATGCTAGTTGCTGTCAGTTCTTTCTGTGTCAGCTGAATAAATACAACTGTGTGGAAAACAAAGAAGTATTATTAGGGTCCGAGCAGAGCTGGGAGAGACCCCTATTGGAATGCAAGAGATTATTATTATTATTATTATTATTATTATTATTTGCACATATGTCAGAAGTTGCGAACCATTTAAAACGTTATGGTTGTTGAGCAAGTGTCTGGCAATATGGCTCCATAGCGCTCCCTACATTTAACACGTTTCATCTATGTCCAAGACATTTGGTAGGTATATGCAGCGACGCCCATACTCTAAACTCAACAGGAAGTCCGCCATTTTGCGTTATGCGTAAAACATAATCCCCCAAGGGGGTTATTCTGAAACCTGGCCAGTGTAAACAACAGGCCTTCCTGATCAAATTGTATCAAAATGTAACTGTAATCTCAAAGGGCGTGGCCACGGTGTGTCCAACGAATATCTGATGGTTCGCCATGAAACAGGAAGTGATGTGTAACTCTGCTCTCCATGCTGCAATCAGCCTGAAACTTGTGTGCCCTGAACAGCTCCGTATGCTACTGTCCATTCATAGCCATAGCGCCACCTATTGGTAAGAGGAAGTTTAAGGAATTATATTTTCACATCCCATGGCCTCAAGCTTTGTGAAATCATCCTTGAGATTGGTAGAGATATCAAGCGCGTCACAGCACACAAAAATGTATCATAAAACCAGAGGATTTACTCATTCGGCTTCTAACCAATTTGAACCATTCAAGTATCGAAATGTGCAGCTTTTTAAATACATTCTTGCCATGTTGTAGCCTTTTAATATCTTTTAGACTTTTTTTATACATTTTAACTTTTCGAAAAAAGAAAATCCCATATAAACGGATAGGGAATTGTTTTTCATTCTTCAGCCTATACCTCTTTAAAACCTTCACCGATTTAAACAATTCCATTTTTAAAACCTCTTTAAATTTTTTCATACCTTTTTAACTTTTTAGAATATTTAAACCTTTAAACAATATTGTTAACGTAGAAGTAGATGGGAAAACCCTTCAACTTACCATCAAACTCTTTCAAGTTTGAACCACTACAGTTCGCCATATTTTCAGCTAGAACCTTCATTTAATTTTCAACACGTTGCCACATCTGTCCACTATTCAGATGACATTCTTTCTCAGTCGGAATCCCGCAAGTCGCGAGGATACGTCCCACGCTTCTTTCAGCTTTAATTTTGTACATTATCTTCATTCGAAAGTTTCTTTCCTCAGTTCCACTCAATGAGGAACAGTACGGACGTCCCGATTGGCTACTATATCTCAACGCGCTGGCTGATTGGCTGTAATTTGTGGTAGTAGGCGGGACTTGGACGTCCCCAGGTAGGTATGTAGGGGAGATGTGAAAGGCGGCGCGTCAACAGAGTGGGCGAAGATGGCGTCGAATAAGAAGGGTAGTGGGAATAGCAGACTGGAGAAAGGAAGACGCTCAAGCAAACACAGAGAGGGTCCAGTGGGTGAGTTTCTCCCCCTGTCGAGTGACTCCCTCCTCCTCTCCTCCTCCTTTTCTCGCCTCTTTTGATGCTGTTTCGTCCTGTTAGCTCCCGTTAGCAGCTGTTAGCCCCGGTAGCCCCACTCTCTCTCTCTCTCTCCCTCCTTCCTTCTCTCATGTGGTTGCTGTGTTTCGTTAAAAAAAAAAAAAAGTAGAAGCGGACTGCTTCAAAGTGTTGCTGGGTGAAATACACAGCCTTTCTCTGTATCTGTATATTAAGTGGAGCATCGCCCGGACGTAGTTAGAGCATGAACCGTTAGTTAGCCGGGTGAGATTAGCCGTATCACTGCACGAGACTTCTAACTAAACACGCTCATGTTTGTGTTTACTCTTCATCTCATGTGCCTCTAGTCGCTCCCGCTGACTCTGACAGGATCCACCTGAACAGGTACTCCACGGAGGGGAGGGGACTGGATTAATGTGCTTGTGAGATGTGGATGGGGAGGTGCGTGTTGTTGTCCCCGGAGTGCACCGGGCATAAATCGATTAGGACACTCTGCTGACACGAGAGCAGACTGACACATGGTGACGGAGAGACAGTCAGCCTAAAGATTTAACCTGATGCTGCCGTCAGGACTAAAGCACTCCCACTGGAACAGTCCGACCAGTTCCAAAGGCATTTGTCAGCTTTGGAAACACGTTCGACACATCAGCCATTCTCACACAACCTGACAGAGCAGTTCAAAACACTGGCTACCTAACTTTAATGTAATGTACAGGATGAATGAAATGATAAGACCAAGTTTGATGCCCCAAATCTTGTTAACCACTATCCATATATATTATGGGCTTAGCTCTTCTTAAACAAGGAATCGTGTCTGAGTGTTTTGCATGTATGATGTTCAAGTCAAGTCTAACAATCGCTAGTGTCGGAACGTGGTCAAAGAGTAGAAGATGATGTGGTTGTTTTAGGGATAAAACATTCCAAACAACGTATGAATCAGCTATATATTTAACTGAGTTAATGGGTTCCGTTTCAATCATAGCTGGCCTTGAAACACTTGTTGCCTGATAATGTTCTCAGAAGTGTTAATTTCTTTGGCACTGGAGGCATTGCTCAAGTGAAGTGAACCTTTTGTGTGTCGGGCCTGGAAGCTCATTGTTGCTTGTTTCCTGTTGTTGCCTTTGGCCTTAGATGCGTGAAGGCAAAATGTGCTACACATGACACTCCAGAGTCCCTCACTGTTGGCTCTTCCTTTTGCCTGCGCACAGCCCAAAGACTGCTATTTTTAAAGCGGTGTCTTCCTATAGCCGTGATGTTTGTAGAGTGTCACATAACAGGAACATGTTTTTGTTTGAAAAGAATGTCAGACAGATGTCTTAGTTTGTACAAACAGATTCTAAAACAAATCTGTCTGGCCGCGTTCTTCAACAAACTTTAGACTTCCTTCTTGCACAATAAATGGTACCATTGTGTTATTGTGAGTTTCACTTCCAAGAAACAGCCGCTATGTGATTATGACCTTTTGCCTACATATACCAAAATTTGCACAAAGCTTGTCTGCCCAGACTAGATAAAAGGAAAACACAAAAAGTATTGGCCTTGCATAGTTAATTATTAAAGAAACCAGACTTTCTTTTTACAGATTTAAACAAACTACTTTTTCCAGATAAAAAGTCCACTTCATTGTGCAGACACTGTTTTGTTTTTTTACAGCGAGAGTGATAAAACAGTGAAGCTCCTGATTTTATTGTCTGTTTACAATACACTGGAAAGTAATAGAATCTAAATAAAAGTGGTATGGATTAAGTTGAGTAGAGCTGTGGAGTAGCTCAGTTTGTCTGCTGCTTATGGTAAATGATTTAAAAAAAAATCTTTCCTAAGATATTGGGTCTCTTCTTCTTTAACGTTCTATACCAATAAAAGTGCAGATGTTCCCAGCAACATTAATGCCTTCTATAAAAACAACAACTCTCATTCTCCTGGGAAACATACCATAAAATCTAACAATAGAGTAAAAGCACAAGAGAATCAACAACAATTCCCACCATGGCTGTAGTAGTATGTGTGTCCAAGTGTTTCAGGGTGTGCTTGTGGTTTAGGAGTCTCAATTCAGGAAGTTATGACACTGTCATGTGTGACTTCACTGGTATTTCCCCCCCAGGAAAAACATTCCCACAAGCTACGTCGGCACCATCTGTTTTTAGGTGTTCACTTGTTTCTCATGTTCTGCATCCTGAGCATTTCTCAGAAATTCCTACATATATATAAATCAGTAACAACATTATGACCTTTGACAGTCCAAGATTAAAAAAAAAAATAGATAAATAGCATTAGTCATTTCACCTGCTATTGTTATTATATGTAACTGCACCTATATATGTATTGCATATATACAGGGAACAAGAGTATATTTTGTCCTCAAAGAAGTTTTGCAAATGTAACCAAATTGTGATGGTTGGAGTGTCTCTAAAGGCTCTCTTAAGGGGTGCTGCCGATCTGTATAGGTCAGTATCTATCAAAAGGAGACAAATACCCTCTACACACTGTTATTTTTGGCTGCCCCAGATGAAAGATAACAATCGTGAGAGAACCGTGGCGCTATCTTTGGTCTTGGCTCTAAATCGGTGGTCCTACGTCGCACTGCGAGAAAGGTTCAAGGACAGCTGTTGTTATGGTCTTGGTGCCAAAGGCAGCCTGCGATAAAATTCTGACAGTGAAATTTAATCGTGACTACTGCTGCTTCGACTTGCGTCAACTAATTAACCAATAGAAATGTAGTATGAAATTATTTAATGATCAGTGCGGCACTGGCACTTAAACCCAATATATGCTTTGCAGCTACAACGTAAACAAGAATCTTTTGGGTTTCTCTCCAATCTCATAAATGCTGCAAGGGCTCTGTTCATGTTTCGTTACTTTTTTGTGAATGGATGACGCACGCTTATGATGTTTTATTATTGTGCAATCACGTCAACTCGCATACATTTTTGGCTCGATTCAGCTTGCGTTTTCATTGTGAAATATGCACACAGCAAACTTCATGTCATGCCCAAAGTTTATTGGATTCATGTCGTACAGTGTGGCGAGCTATGGGCTTGTAGCGGGCGTTAGGAAGGGGAATTGCACTGGAATCAGAGTTTCGGGCGACCAAGCCTCACTGCATGTGGTCCAAGCAAGGCCTCATCATCCTTATTAAAGAAGGACTTTGGGGATCTGCTACTTCCATCTTGTGCCTGATCCTACAGCACACCTTCAGACGTCTAGTGGCGTCCATACCTTGACAGGTCAGAGCTGTTTTGGCATCAAGATGTTATGCTGGTAGTCTTAATGTTATCACCGATTAGTTTATCTTAAAACAGTTCAACGCTGTTATTATTTTAAACTATAGCACTATGGTTTGATAGAAAGTGATTATACAGTGTGAACATAGTTGTTACTGATTAGTACAACTTTGATAATTTATTGGTTAAACATTTCCTCCTTGTTTATGACATTTTCAGTTTAATTAATTGTAGATCTTACCAGAAAAAAGATAGATAGTTTGGTGTTGTTTTGAAGTCTCATGTTTAAAAGCTATTTCAATCAGTGGCTTGACTGATGCTTGGGGACTTTACCAATGTTTTACAGATCACACTAATCCTAAAATTTATAAAAAGATTTTTTTATTTATTTTTAGAACAATTGAAGTGTTGTTAATAATTTATAATCTCACAGTGCCATTTGCCAATGTCCAAATCAGCTAAAGATCACAAGGCGTTGCAAACTAATGAGGCAATAACAAACTTTCCTGCTCTAACAGGGACAAAGTTAACTGGGCCAGAGTTTTCTGTAGATGCACTATCCCTGTGAAGGACGGATGGGAGGGACTGATGGAGAGGAAAAGAAGAGACAGCCCATCGCCACAGAATGGAATTGGTTATGACAGGCTGACACACACAAACAGAAGTGAAGAGGCATGTTGTGAAGACGGGCTCGCAACAGATACAGAAAGAAACGACAAAACCTTCTGGGTGGAGAACTGTTTTTCCTCATGACCTGCCCTTCCTCTGTTTCTTTTTCTCATGCTTTCTCTCTTTCTCTCCATGCTTTCATTGCTTACGTGGAAGAGAGGAGACAGAAAACGACAGAGCCTTGAACTCAGACGCCGGTAAAAACTTTCACCTGCTTTTTTCCTCTTCCAGTTTTTTAATAGTTGCTTCTTGCCATCAATTCTTTGCTAAGTCAGAGGCGTGCGGTGGGCTAGTTTTATGCAAACACTCAATTGGCACCGTCTGTGGGCCCAACAGGAGTCATTATATGTCTGTAATGTTGCTGGTGTTGGTTGTTGTACATGACTTATTAATGCCTCTTCTCATCCATCTTTAATGCGGCGCGCCCAGGTACAAGTTAATAGTTGCAGTGGGCATTCAGTCACTTGTGAAGGGACAGTGTTGAAACTGGTTGTGTGGTTCTGACATTGAACGAGGCAGCAACAGCATTTGTGGATGCAGAGCAGGCAGGGGCGATAACGGCAGCAGGTGAGTCGTGTTTTTCCTCCAGTGATGCGATAATACTGACTGCTTATCCTGGCTGGTGTGATGGGACATTTATTGTTTCACTATTTGAAGCTTATCTTCAGTCAAACAAAGGTGAGGTATTCTCCGTGCAATGGTGTGTTTAAACTTCGAGCTCTTGATAAGATGGTCTCCTAACGGTTCATTTGCATTGTGTTTGCATGTTACGCACCCACCTGCAGTCAGGCGGATGTGCAATATTTGCTGGGTTTATTACCATTTGAATAAGTTCAGCTCACGCTGATCCAAGGGTTTGTGAAATTCAAGCCTGCCTTCCTGTGTCAACATCAACCCCATTGGCCCACTCAGATGGGAAAATGCTGCTCCTGTTCTAATTAAGCAATGCAATTTTAATTTGGGCTCCGTGCCCAAACCCCTTCGACTGCTAGACTGCAGCATAGTATTTTGGTGATTGCTTGACCAGACCCATCACTGTTTGCCCCCCCTGAGGCCGTCCTGCTTTGAATGTGCTCATGAAGACCGATGAGAGTTTATTTATAGCATTTCTTTGTGTGCGTTTGGTTTTTCCACTTTTTTTATGCTGTCGTCATAGGTTGTGTTGATGAACATTCAGCACAGGAATCTTGTGTAATTTTCCAAATTTATAGTAATCCGCTGACTTTGTTTCAAAATCTGAGAGGAAGCAACAAGTCTGGAATTGTACATGTGTTTCTCCTTAACTGCTAAATTGTTGTATTACTGCAGGCTTTCTTTAATCGATCACTATGATGAGGACAATGTCTTCACTGGAGAATAATCTGTTAACATCTATTTATCGTGCTGCTACACGGTGAAACTACAGCCGACTTTGCCTGCATTGCAAATTTCTCCACATGTGAGATAAATAAAGGATATCTTATCTTAAAAACTAATCATGTTATCTTTGAGATTGCTAAGGTCCGTATGCTGGGACTGACCTCGCCAACAGTGTCAGGGCAAACTGGTGTTCAGGTGACAAAATTATCAGAAAACAATGTTGACCAACTATGTGACATAACAATGATAACAATGTTTATATATTGTCAAAATGCTATATGTTCCTCCAAACAAACACTTCATTGCAACTGAGTCCTGCAAACACTGTAATACATACATTTTGTTAAAAATGTAAATTATGTACTATGATCACATACTATTTCTGTATGTATAGATGGCCATTGTATACCTATGTATATGAGGCTCTTATTAAGATCAATTTGCATAAGAAAAAGATTGTCATTATATAGCCACACATATATCACAAAATAGTAGGTGACAAAGGTGTAGGTCAATTAGGTATACAATCCCTACAACTTTCCGACCATTTAAAAATTTTCAAGTGGACTGTTTTTGGTTATTTTGTCTGTCCAGATGAGGCAAATGTAACAGGATGGGTTGTCTGTCAATGGCAATGCTGCTGACACTGACTCCTGTATGGCTCTCAGTCGGTGTTGGAAACTATTGTTGGCTGTGAAAAATGCACAGTGTAAGTGAAGTGCATCCTTAATTTTTACTTTTAGCTCAAATTTGAAATATCTTATAAAAGCAGTGACAATTTCCCATCTGCGTCATAGATACATATTGAAAATGTATTTTATGTATGCAATTATGTTACTTCTATACAGTAGTGACTTGGTTTTATGTGGAAAAAAGTGGTAGTTTATATGTTTTGTCAATCTGCAGTAGCAGTAATTTCAAGAAAAGATGAGCATATTAGAAAACCATCATTGCACATTCCTCCATGGTCTTACTACAATATCTACATCTGATGAACCACATAAAGTATAGGCAGATGACTATATCTGTGGAATATAACCAGTTGTGCAACACAATATAGATGTTTTGTGTAAACAAGCTTTGATGTAGAGTTTTCCTCGACATCATGGGATAAGTTGGTTCCCATATAGTGGAACCGATAAGAAATTAGGCCCAAAGGGGCCTCATTAAGTATTGCAAGAAAAGATAAAAATTGATAACTCAGTAAGCGTGTCCTATTTACGTTATCTGATTTAGACCTTCTGTGCTCTTCACTGCAGAAGAATGCTTCTCATGTCCAGTGCAACATGCCATCAAACATACACAAGAGTTCCTTATAGCAAGTCAGAGTGCATATAAGCCAGTTAATAAGTAACACCATCATGAGTGACTGTTCAACTTCTGGTTTGTTAAACAGCTTCACTGAATTGGCTGTTTATTTGAATATGGCCAGATGATGCACTTTAGTTGTTGTTTTGCCAACCTTGGAGTAGACCAGAAGGAAATCTACTTTATTTAATCATCCCAATCAACACTCAAAAATGCAGCACATAACATAGACACATGTGGTTTACATGCATGACAAGGGAATATTTTAGATGTTGGTAGCAATACTGTTGTGCACTGCAGGTTAACAGTCACTTTGTGTCAGAGTTGCAGCTGTAAGCTTATAGGGATTCTTTTTTTCATTCTGCTGTCAGGAATTCTGTGCAAGTGCTTAAAGTAAACATATGAAAACTCGGGGCCAGAACCAACTTGGTTCTTGTTCCTGCCATGTTGAAGAAACACATTTTCTATCCACATTGTGCCTGAATCTGCTGCTGGCGATTCTTCTTGTTCCTGGGCTGAATGCTCCAACTGACGTGTCTCACTGCACCATTTTTTGGTACACAGTGGTGGTAGAAAACGCATTGGACACGGCTAGCTTGAAAACTTTGGTAGGTTTCTTTGCATCTCCAAAATATAGCATACTGTACTTTTTTCATTTTTTGGCATACCCTTTTTACAGTCATGATAGGTGGATACAAGCAGACACCAGAAGACAACTGTTTACCTTACGTGTGTGTGATTTAGGCTGATGAATGTTTGTTGTTTTGTTTCCAAGATGTTTGCAGCGAAATGACACAGCCTTGTTTATTCCTCCTATTGAATAGGATTTCAATTTTGTGAGATTGGTGCTTCCTTATTTCTTTGGCTGAATCGGTATTTCACTTTGGTGGCAATTGTTTTCCTCTTCAAATAGGTACACTTCACATTGCTACATGTTGCTTTAGAAACCTTTCAAGGAGTCACCTTTTTCTTTTTGCTCATTGCAATTGAAGTTGTATCAGTCCATATATAAGCACGGGCTAAAAGTTTAAAGCAAGGCTAAAGCAATTTCCCTTTTAATTTGTGATGCTTGAGTTTACTAATGACAATTTGACACACAAAGTCAGTCTTAAAGAGTGGTTATAAGCTTTTTTATTATCTATGGTTTTTCTATAATAAAAAAAACAGACGCACACAAGTCCTGTAAAGTATCACCAGTGTTGGAAACGACCACGTTTCCTTATCACTATGTCCTAGTTCCGTAATCTGCTATGCTCTCATCACATTGCTAGCACTTCACTTTCTGTGCCTGTCGTCCCTTCTTCTCTTGCCCCTGGTCTCTCAGCATAGCAGTCACTCTATACAGTAAGTACCAGCCAGTTCTCCAAGGCATTGTGGAAACAGGTCTCGGGTGACCCTGCGGGAGTCCACCAGGGACATAATGTGAGCTTTTTGTTATGCTCCACCTGGGTAGACATAGGAGCCAGCTGATAAACACACTCAGCCATGTGTTGTCAGCTCTATATCTCCCTTTGGGACACTTATGGGAGTGTGTCTACATGTTTTCGTCAGTGTATGAGTAATCGTGTATTTTCCCAGCAGCGTGTTTCTTTGCCTCCCGGTTCTCGGTGAATTTTCTCCTGCTTAGCCTCGGTTTATATCATTCAATTTCAAAGCTTGCTGAGCATGTTTCAATCAATGAGCTCCCAGTGATTTGGTCTTGGGGGCTGAGCTAATAAAAGTATGAGAACATTTTGTCAGATAAATCCAATGATATCCCATTTGGTACAGTTTTTAAATGCTGATTATAAGTGTGGGTGTGGCGCAGCACAGTGAACAGGGTGCGTTTTTACGCTTGACTGAGGAGGCATTTAGCTGGATATATGCAATTTTCTAGAGTTTGTACTTGTGGATTACATCTATGGGCATGGCAGAGTGTAATGATCAGGGTTCTCTTTATGCTTGCTGAAGTGGATTCCAGCTGATAGATGTGTTTTTCTTTAAAGTTCTGTATAGATTTAGATTGCCTCGAGGTCCAAACAGAGTAGAACAAATAAAATGTGTGTAATGTTTAATTTGTTGAAACATGCACTTTGACCTAAACAATCTCAAATGGTGGTTGACTGATGTGTGTATATATATATATATATATTCTTTCCTGTGTAGGGCTACTTTTGCATGAATGATGAAGATGGATATAGCTTTGGCATTAGCAGGTTTTTATAAAACATGATGGCATTTATGTCTTTGTACTTTCATACCTTAAATCAGCATCAACATCTTTTCTCTTCCACTAGTGATGGACACCAAGGCCGTTTTTGCATCCGTGTACAGCGTGTGTGAAGAAAATGCCACCTTCTTTTCTGGAGGGGCCAAAGGATCACAGGGCGATGCGGCACGCCGCCTGGTGGGCGCCATGACACTCATCCAGGACCACGCACGCAGTCTGGAACCGGTCGTCTGTGGCTTTGCTGCTGTTTATCATCATTTTGATTATGACCCACACATACCTGCTAATGGCTATCGCTCACTGGTCAAGGTAGGCTCGGGGATCATTTAACTCTCTTATGATGATGATGATGATGATGTCTTCATTTGTTTTGATTTGTTGGTTGTATAATTGTCCAAAAACTACAGTGAATGAGTGCTTTTGACAGTTTTTTCTAATATAACATGAATATATTGGTCATTTAATATGACTGTGTGTTTTTGGCTGTACCTAAAAGGCTATATTACAAACATTGAAGCTTCCTGATCTGGAAGTTCTGAGGGCTGCTGCAATGTCTATTAAATCTTGTAGTTTTTGAATTTTCGTAATATCGGCCACAACACGGAAAAATAAAAGGGTTAAAGTCCCTCTGTGCATATGAGTGAAGTGTTAGATCTTTGTTTTCATTTCATCTCTTGTGAGACTGGGGAGAATAAAACACTCCAATAATTCAATCCATTCTTATCAATATTCTCCTCACATTGTGAGAAACTACTTACCAGCACCTCTTTGCCTTAATATAGCTCTGATTCAAGGTCGGCCCATTTGTTTTACAGATTGATTTTGTGTGGTAAATTGGATTAGATAAATTCCTCCAGCTGCACGATATCTACCACTACTGTATCCACTGTACTTTATCTTGTGCTGTTATTGACGAAGCATCATGACCTTCACTTG
This sequence comes from Lipophrys pholis, assembly GCF_963383615.2. Taxonomy (NCBI): domain Eukaryota; kingdom Metazoa; phylum Chordata; class Actinopteri; order Blenniiformes; family Blenniidae; genus Lipophrys; species Lipophrys pholis. The sequence goes on along the minus strand of NC_137639.1, from coordinate 20,190,282 downwards.
CTTGCAGCCCACCGAACCTGAAGGATCGTAGTAGAGCAGTAAATGAATGGCGCTCTGTTTTCTCGCCTCTCGATTTCCACATTTCTAATCCTTCTCATCCCTGCAGTACCACTCACACTAATCTGTAACACCCTGGTGAAGCAGCAAGTTTTTTTTTTTCTTCTTCATGTTCGCATTTAGGCAAAGTATCACATCTTTATTTTTTATTTATTTTATTTTTTTATATGCTCCAGCTTACCACACTAATCTTAATTACAACTTAAGTACACCCAGAGGACATGGAGGACATGCGTCTTTAATGAGTGTACAATAAAATAAGAACTATTTAGTTTTGTCATGTGGTAATTTTTTTGCTTTATCTGTTCAAGAATAATTTTGTGTAAGTTCTGTTCTTTTTATCACATCATAATATGTATTGATTGTTTAACATTTGCTTTGTGAGTGTGCTGCTTGTGAAATAGGTCATCGTTAACACACACACACACACACACATTAATATATATATCTCAGACCTGAACACGACATGGCTTTCTTGCTTCTGGCACTTGCTTTGGATGACTGTGAATGACTTACTTTACATGACCATAAAAATTGTATATGTGGGAGCAATAGGATGCAGGCCAGAAATGTGATAATCCAAAAAACTGGATATTATATCACATTATTCTGTTTACATGATCACTTGAACCTCCAGAATTTAGATTATTAGTGTGCATATAGACATCCTCGATGATTATGAATAAAACAAAACTATTTTATATGATGATAACCCTAAAGCTATCATACAACTACTGTTTTTCATGTTTTATTTTTGGATTTAAATTTTTTTTTAAGTTCTCAGGTTTCTTCCTTTTTTTTTTTTTTCATTGCATGAAATGTGTGCTCTTGGGCTAATGTCTCAGCCCTCCACAGCAGTCCTTGATTTTCACGGGGTCCTGTTTTTCCAGGTTTTGCGTTGCTGCCTTCTCCACATCATCCACAAGGGGCGCTACATCACAGCCAACCGCCGCAGCATCTTCTTCCGAGTAGCACATAATGCGGGGGAGATGGAGGCCTACTGCAACGCTCTGTGCCAGCTCCGCGCCCTCCTCTACCTGGCTCAGCGCATGCTACACGACAACAGCCATGGCAACCTGTTCTTCCAGGACGAAAGCGGCCTCAGCGAGAGTTTCATCCGCGAATACTCATCCATGCACAAGGGGTGCTTCTATGGGCGCTGCCTGGGTTTTCAGGTGAGACGGAGAGACGATGTGGTGATGTAAGAATACGATGTAGCACTATTTCTTTTTTGATTGGAAGTTTGATGTTGTAGTTAGGAGGCGAAAAATATTAAACTTATGTAAAACCTTTGCAAGATTACAGAGGAAGCATCATAAAAAGCATATTAGGATTAACTTCTCCCACTTAAGACAAGCAGGCCAGCGTCATACACACTCACATGGCTTATTTACAGTCACCAAATAACCTAACAAGCACCTCTATGTGCAAATTCTTGCCCCAAAGAACAAGAATACTACTCAAGAAACACTTGGATAAAAGCCCAACAAAGAAATCAAACTCTCCTTGAGCAGTTCTAATAAGTAATCCACTGTGGTCATTCCAGTTGGACTCTTACATTCCATGAATTAACATTGATAAATCAGTTTCGCCATTCATAAATCCATCCGTCTTGGTTCCTGCTCGGTCTACATGGGGTCATGGCGGGAGAGCGATTACTAGCACCCCTCATAGCACTTTGAATTCTGCCCGGGGCATCTTGTTTAAAGAAGTTATTTAAAAATGCCTAATTATGCATCCAATAATTGTTCTCTAATATGTTCAATCAGTATAAACTTGATAAACAAAATCCACATCTAATACTTCTACTATGAACGCACTAGTTAACTTACCTATTAACAGAAAGCAAAATAATAAGAATTTCATTTAATTAATGAGATTTAAAAATTTATGAAATGTAGTATTTAAATAATTTAGTACTGTAATGGTCTGAATACAAGACAGGTTTTTTGGTTGGTATTAGTTCTGAAAAAGGGGTGTTTTTTAATATTTGGCTCCTGGTTTTAGTCGTCTGGTGTTAATCCGAGTTTTGCATGACAGCGGTACAAGGGCCTCAAACAAGAGGAATGTTAGTTGCGATCTGACGAGACTTGACTTAGTGAGATGAAAGTCAGGTGCTTAATGCTACATTGTTCTGCTCTATGTCAGCTGGTGTATTATTGCAAAGGGTTTGAAATCCACTGCCCCAGAATATAATATTAGGCTCTAAAAAGAAATGTTAAAGCCATTAAAGTCATTCTGAACTACAAATGACTCCCGCTGTCCAAAGCTGCAGGTAAAAGGAGAGCAGGAGGTCTAGGGATGAAGGGATTGGTCTTCTCACAGCTATTCCCTGTGTTCTCGGTTGAATTTAACGAGAGTGGCTGACCCCCCAGCAGTCAAGAGGTCAAAAGCAAACTAAAGGGAAAATATGATGAAACCTCCCCACTCTACCTGCTTTCTATCAATTTATAATGTCTCCTAGCTATTTGATATTCTCATATTCCCATATGTTTCACCGTCTCTGGATGATTGCTGGTTTTATCATTCTCTGTATCTCGGTTTTCAATGTACCACGGCGAGTGGATTAGAATTTAAAGTATTCCTCTGTTTTCCTCTGTCCAGTTCACGCCATCCATTCGGCCGTGTCTCCAGACCATCGCTATCGGCCTGGTGTCCTTTGGAGAAAACTACAAGCGCCATCAGTCAGGAATAGGTCAGCATCATCCTGTCGGCAGCCGCAGCCTCTCATCATCCATCCACATCGTTCACATTCATAGATCGTACTCATCCATCCTCACTGCTCCTTGGCCCCCCGACTGTGTACCTTTTGATGTTGTGTGTTTGGATTTTAGATGCCCTTTCATCCCTTGGAATCTCCAGGGTTAGCTGATGCGCTTCTTCTATATTTCAGAATGTTTTGAACATGCACGTAGTTATGTATAGAGGCTACGTTGAAAGAACACGCGCTATCATCTACACACTTGCTGTGTGCACGCCGACACATACATATTTTAACGTTCATAGAAGAATTATCCAACTCAAATGGTTTCTTGTGCTCTCTGCTGCATCACAGTGGAAGCAGGAAGTATTGCACCATATGGTGAGTGACCCAGAACCCTCCCCACCCCTTCATCACTGTTCTCTGTAGTGACCTGAGAGGCTAGATGAAGAACCTTCCTATATCCTGGAGTTCATGTTATCCTAGATAGTTTTGTAGTCCTAGAAGCCTTAAGTAAGACTTGTGCTTGTTTAAGCCTTCAGATTACATTTTGAGATATCGCCATTCTGTGACAGCATTGATGAGACCAAACCTGAAAACCGGAAGCTGGATAATATTGCCACACATTGTAGGGCTTCTCATATAAGATCTAGGGGTCTGGGTACATTTTGAAAGGATTCTTTCTTATAGTTTAGGGTGAAAAATATATTGAAAGAAAAGATGCCTTTTCTCAGGCTTTAATTAAAAATAGATAGTCTTTGTCTTTATTGCAAATGATGCTGGTTTACATGTTTGTTTGATACGTGGAGGGAAAATGGAAAACGATAAAACTTTTTATGTTGGAAAAGCAAAACAACTATCTTAAACGTTCAGTTACTTCAGTTACCTCCAGAAATGCAACATTAAGTGCAATTTACATATATAGCAGAACATTATATAAAAGTTTGCAAGTTGTTATTTTCACTTTCAATTTTAAATATTTTGCAACTTCAGACAAGTTTTATTTGGAGAAGTAGTAAAATAAAAAAGGAAATAACCAAAACAAACATGGCGTGTTGTTGTGTTTAATTTAGTGCGTTGAGTGGTAGTGATTCTCAGCTGGAGTCATCCGGGAGGTTTGCAGTGCTACAACTTTAATTTCTAGTCTTGACCATAACTCTGCCCTATTTTTTAATTATTTTTTTCTCTTTCAGTAGTTTTCTGGTGTTGCTTTATTGTGTCACATACTGTGACCTTTTATTCCCCTTTTCTCATTTTCACCATTTTTATCGGTCCAAATATCTCTCAAATATTTGCGCTTGTTAACTTCTTGCTCGGGTGTGTTCACTGTCGAACCTTGTTGCTCACATAAAACTGTCATTTTGTTCATTTGTCACGCCAAACATTTGCACCCAGACTCCTGCGGGATCAGATCTTGGCCTGCTACCCAACACCCTTTGGTGTGGATCGATAGTAGAATCAACGGGTCTCTGAACCTTCATCTCCTTCTTTGTTGGCGTGTGGAAAGAAAGAATTCCTGCTGGTGTTTTTGACTCTCATTTCAAATGTGACTGTGAGCTTTTGGCTGGTTTAAAAATACCACCGCAATAATCCCACGGGTGCATTTATCCCAAAACACTGTATTGTTGTGGAAATGATGAAGGCTCCGTTGCGTAATGTGCGTCAAGAAAACGCTCTGCACCTAAATATAATCTTTACTGGTTTGGTGTGCAACAGAAGACTTTAACACAAGCGTCTTGGTGTCCTCCGCTACCTTTTTATAAACCCTCCTCATTATTCTTTCCTCCCTCCGTCTCACAGGTGTCGCAGCCAGCTCTTTCTTTACCTCGGGGAAGTACGCCATTGATCCGGAGTTGAGAGGGGCGGAATTTGAACGCATTACCCAGAACCTGGATGTCCATTTCTGGAAGACCTACTGGAACATCACTGAGACTGAGATCCTGTCGGTCAGTTGGCTGTTCGTTTCTTTGTTTTACACACCTACAAACACGCTCGCCGTGCATTTGCATCGCTCGCCAACGCACACAGTTAAGTGGGCTGCCCCGCTTTTGATTTTAAAACTACATCAGAGATATTTTGCTTTCCTCTGGTAAAAAGCACCGTTCCATCATTATGCATTTTGGCCTACAGGCCGTTAGCAATAATAGAGTGAAATTCAATTTTTACAATAGGGCTCATGATTTATTCATCTAGTTTCACTTTCTCTCCAGTGACCTGACTCGTTCTGTACTTTTTTTTCCCGTCTCTATGCTTCCGTCTCTATTTCCCCCTCTATATATGTCTATTTCAAAAAAAATTTCCTCTTTCTCCATGCATCCATTTTCCTCTAGGGTCTTGCCAGTATGACATCCACTCAGGTTAAGGTGAACCGAGCTCTTTCGGTGCCCCCTGTGCCCTTTGACCTTCCCTTGGCGGCGAACCACAGAGCATCAGTAACGATCTCTTCACCATCATCCCACATCGGCACGGCTCCTGTTCAGATGAGACTCATCTCCTATGACTTACGTGAAGGACAGGTACTTGTATCATTATTCAACTCACACTATCGTGTAGCGCACTTGGAAATTCAATAAAAAGCCTCTTAGATTCAGATTCTATGCAAACCCCGGCTTGCTGTTGTACTTGCTGCGCACCCGTCTCTCTCGGCTTCCATGTAACTCAACTTTGAGTTGTTATGACCTAGTTTATGAGCATTTTTCTTCACTGGCTGTTCTTAAGCGTCTTACAAATTTGAGCCCTAAAAGTTCCTGAACAGTTCAATCTAACAATATTTAATGGCACATATATAAATGTCTTCCGTTGTGTGTGAATGACTGCTCCAAATCATCAACTTAATCCCTCTCGTTATTGCTTTATGTGTTTCTATGTCAAAGATATCATTCTGCTTCACTTTTGTACTATGCCTCTTTTCTTTTTTTTTTTAACTTGTGCCTCTTGGGAGTATACCCTCTCTCCATTTGAGCTCATTCTCCTCTTTGTAGCCTGGCACTTAACCATGCATGTTATCAGAAAACAATTCCAGCATTGATCATTCTCCAGGAAAACAACAGCGTCCCTTTTTGTGTCGCAAAGTACAAGTTTGCACCAGCAAAGCCCTTTTCACTTAGCTGCGGCTCCTCTCCTTCTTTTCTTCTGTTAATGAATGTGAATGAGCGCGAGTTCCTCCAGACACAGGAAGTATTGGCAGCAAACTGTTGCAGAAAAAAAATCAAGTTATCTCTCAAAGGAGCTGTGCTACTAACACGAGCAGCACCTACATTTGCACACACACACACACACACACAACAACTACTGTTTTTGTAATACCTTGTCAGCATGGATGTACCAGCTTAATCACTATCAATGACTCATGTGATTCTGCTTCTTTCATTGTTTTAAGTCAGAAAGCTAATTCTTTTTCTAAATATGAGAAAACAGTTATAACCTGGCTGTACTTGATATAAAACAACCTCAGCTGCAATCAAAACCTATTTTTGAATTGGAAGTCTTGACATTCAATCATTTTTGACGCAACAGATCATTCTGAAATTCCTCAACTCCACACCTTCAGGATGGATGACTTCCTTTGTCAGCTACTTTTATCCTTTCGCTGTAACTCAGAATTACCATTATAGAGGCTTAAAGTAGTAAAGAGCCAGTTTCAAGAATATGAGACCTAGAAAATAACTTTTTTTTTTTCCCCAGGTATTTAATTCAAGTAAGACAATCATGAGATGTCGAATACGAGATCATGACCTTCTATATTTGTGTCTTTGTTCGTCTTTTTTCTGCAGGACAGCGAAACTCTCTTGTCTCTGTCCCGTTCGGAGGGCGGGGCCATTTCTCTCTCACTGGGTTTGAAGACAAAGCGCCTCCCATCCTCTCCCAACCTCCTCATCCACTTTCATGGAGGAGGCTTTGTGGCTCAGACCTCCAAGTCTCATGAGGTGAGTTAATGCTTTCCCACTGGATCCAGCCCAGAGCCTTCCTCACTTGTTGAATTGATCAGGTGTTTATTGGGGATAAAGTCATGGACAGTGTATCTGCATGTGTCCCAATGTCCTTTTTTATTCTAGATTTCTTTAAAAAAACAAACAACCAAACACAATATACTTTTGGACTGCTGATAATGCCACTCCCCAGATTCGTGGTTTATGAAGCCTACAACCGGTTTTAGGATTAAATCATCTTCTCTTGAGATTTCTATTGGTATGTCACTGTATTTACAGGCTCATGTCATTTATTGTGTAACCTTGCTCAAAAGACATGCTAATCTATGAACTGTCTCTCACACTTACACCTGACTTAAGATGTTTTAAGGAAAGTGGTAATCAAACCAAGTTAACCATGTCGTCCTGTCAATAGTGCTTTCTCAATCTTCATTCTAATTTAACCTCGGTTCATTACGGTGTTGATAAGACAGTGGTTGGTGGACTGGTAACCACCTCTTCATGTCAGTAGCGTGGCGTTTAATGAGCGGTTCCACTAATTATTTCTGTAATTATTCTCGAGAAAATTCAAATAGATTGAAGCTTTGAATTCACTTTATGCTGTTTGTATTGGTAATTGGTAATTGGTCCATGCAGGACTGACCTTAATTTGACATATAAATTGTTGTTTCCAGTTGTTCGTTTTAAATTAAATGTTCTAGATTAAATTTTGTGCGTCACTGTCACAGCAAAACAAACCTTCACACTTAAATTGTTTCATTGGTGTGTCTTATCAAGCGACTTTTTCATGGGTTTTATGACGAGTCAAGAGAAGTGACGGTCTATAATATCGTAACCGGGTGATCACATATTTGACCTGTTCAGTTCATCTTAATGAAAAGCATTCTTTTCTTTAACATAATTGGTTACCCCGCTCCCTGTTTATCCGGTGCGGATGTGGTCATCTGTGGCACTGAGCGATCTTTTTATGGCATCAAGCTACTTATAGCTGCTGTAAGACAGGGTTCTGAGAAATTGTAAAGGACATGGTCATTCTTGATCTGCAGCTGCATGGTAACCAGAGGATGAGAGGAAGCAATCAGAAAAGGGGTGAGCAGTGCTGTCATGTTGAATTAACAGAGAACTGTAAAGCCCCGCGGAGAAAGATTACCCTGGGCAGTAATGGAAGACTTGTCAGACTATCCTTCTCTTTTCTTCCTCTGGGCTTTGCTTTTTTATTACGTCCTCCCTCTCAATCTTCCTAATATCTCACACAATCCTTTTTGTTCACTTAGTGCCCTTTTCAAGTCTCCTTTTTGTCATATTTGGGCGTTACATACTTCGCTCCTTCCTAATTTTTTTGAGGTGTCTTTTTCTCCTAATCCCTCAAGGCAAGAAAGGGAGGATGAAAGAATGGAAAGTTTCTAAGACAGTTGTGACCAGCATTGTCCCCCATATCTCTACTCCAATATCCTTCACTTGATCTTGTCTCTGCTTTCATCTGAAAAGAAAGAGTCCCAGCTCAGTTGCTGCTCAGTTGCTGACTCGCGGTGGTTAAATCAATGCACAGCGATGCTGAACTCACAGGAATGGATGATTTGACATGTGATTATTTAGCAACTTGGGCGCAGACCACACACACACACACACACACACACACACACACACACACACACACACACACACACACACACACACACACACACACACACACACACACACACACACACACACACACACACACACACACACACACACCAGATTATGACCAACGGAGGTATAAGATTACAAATTAGCTGTCAGTCCTGTCTGTAGATGAGTAGGACTTCTGCTCCCATTAATTCCTGCTTTGAGAACAGATTTGGGACCCGGTGAAAAGATGTGACTGTGCATGATAAATTTCCTGAGTCATGCAAAATTAAACAGCCAAGGAAACGCACACATACGCATCTTTTCAGCACTACTTGTGGGGCCAACTCAACGACAGAATGTATTCTCTTGCTGCTTTGAAAGAGCACAGTGTAGTACCTCAGCTTTATGGTAACCTAATCTAGTTGTTACATTAACCATAAATCCATGTCTCAGCCCTGAAAATGCTAATTCATTAAACAGTTTAGTCCCCACAATGAAGTTTGGACCCCAAAAGGGTGGTTTGCTCAGACCCCACAAGGACAGTGAAATAACTACACTGTCAAACCTCTTGTCTTCCCGGCAGGCAATTTGTTCCGAGTGTTTAGCTGCTTTTATGCAAGCAGATGATGAACTGTCTGGCTGGCTGTCAGACCTGTTCATGAACTCAGGCACATGTTGACACTTATTGTAGATTGCCAACAATGGATGTGGTTCTCATTAGTCGTGCATAATCACACATGCATTAGGACTACCTTCTTACTGATATGCACAAGCCCGCACTGGTGCTTGGGCTGCATGCACGCTCACTAGTCGGTGGTCTCATGTTCATATTTGTTAGAGGTTTTAACACTTAGATAAGTTGGTTGAAAATGACCTGGTGAAGTATTTTTTTTTTTAGATATCTTTAGAATGAAAAGTTTTTGTCATTTCACTTTGCAACTTTCCTTCGATACTTTTCACGTGCGTTCTGTTTTTATAGAGTTGGAAGAGACATTTAAGAGTTGACGGACAGCGGTGTGCTGGAGCTTCTAGGTTTTCAGTTGTCACGAGGCGATGTACAGATACTAAGCCTTTCGTGATATTGAGAATGGAGTGATGTGTCACTTTCATAACCATCTGAGTCACAAAGGTGCAGGGAAAAGATAAAGACAGGAGAAAGGAGTAATACCTTATAGGGATGATATTGTGTGTCACAACAACTTTTTATGTCTTTCCCACATTTCAAGGTTACTGCAGAAGTACAGTGGACAATTCGACTTACAACAATAACAAAAGAGACACTCAATATGGTGACACTGATCTTGTTTTTTTGTATGTTTGTTGTAAAGCAACACCCCCATCTTGTCTTTGTCCGATTTCTTCTTGCTCTACAAAATGGGACACGAGGGGCACCTTTGTTATTACGCTATGAAAAGAAAAGGAAATGGAGGTGACTCTGAGGGCAGTGCTCATTCTGCTTTTGTCTAGACAGTAAGCCAAAAAGCAGACGGATGACATCAGAGGAACATATCATTTTCATAACTCTTGATCCTTGCTCAGAGTCCACCCCACGTGCCTTTCTCCTCTCTTGCCTTTTTTTTTTTTTTTTTATTCCTGCGTTGATTGTTTTCACTGTTGCCACCGGAGTCTCTCATAAATTCTACATACAATATATTCACAGTTGTTTTTTCTTTTCCTAAAGTCGCCTCTGTCTGTGTCTACTTTCTGCTGCAGCCCTATTTGAAGAGTTGGTCCCAGGACCTTGGAGTCCCCATCCTGTCAGTAGACTACTCTTTGGCCCCGGAAGCTCCCTTCCCAAGGGCCCTGGAGGAGTGTTTCTATTCCTACTGCTGGGCTCTGAGAAACCACCACCTACTAGGTATACACACACATTATGATATGCTCTGGAGTGCTGGTGGTTTTTATTTTGCCTGACAATGAACTGTGTAATCGTCAAAAGAATTCAGAGTACCACAGCAGTCCGGATATACAGATTTATTTCAGAGGAAAAAAGCTTGCCATATTACGATTAGCATATTTAGACAATCTCGCGTTAAACCCTGTATCAATACATAGATTCAACTTTTAAAGGATAAAATAGACTATTACCCAGAAATCTACACTCACTTCCTGTGAATGAAAGCTTTATTGAACATTTTTGTTAAATTTGTAAATTTCAAGCTTTAATATTTAGTTCATCAAAACTTTCAAACCTATTTCTGTGTCACTCCAACGTATAACTATAAATACCTGTCAGATGTCATCAGGTTTGCATACATGAAAGAGAGAGAAAAACACCTGGTATATTAGATCCTTGGTTTACGCTGCAAGCCAGCACTGAAAGCCAGCCCTCGTCTCAGCCAGGTACTCTCTGTAGAGCTCTGCCAAACACAGTGGCAAGGTATAGACCGGGGAGAGCGTATAAACCGATTTCTAACTCTTTAACTCTTCCCAGCAGCAAAGTGGTGTCAATATTTGCTAAATGAAAGAAATTGGAAGGTGAGACTTTTTTGATAATTGGCTCTTCAGCCCCAACTAGGAAATAGAGCACAACTAGGTTTTAGTCTGAATAAATAGGAATGTGACTCTTTGAGCTAAAAGCTACTAAAACACTGTACATGTTACCCCTACAGTTAAAAAGTACTGGTGGGAGGACCGTGCTATGGGGGTTATCAGTGAAAGGCACTTTTATACAAGGTCAGCTTTCAGACTTGTTTTTTTAAAGTTGAACCTGCTCCTGGGTGCTGCTTCTTGAGAGAATGTCTACAGCCAAGTCATTGCTGGTGAGGCCGTGGGACAGGTCTTTGCCCTCCAGTGCCCCGGCCTAATCCCAGACTTAAACCCCAAAGAGCTATAGCAAGGAGACCGTAAGTTGGCAGGTCACATCCTCGACATCCATTCTGATTGAGCTGTAGCAGATTTACCAGGAAGAATGGGATAAAGGGGACAAATTCTGATGTGGAAGCTTGTTGAAAGTCCTCCAACAGGGTTTGAATTGCTGCCTTGAGGCTTCTGTAAAGTTATGAGTATAGAGTTTGAATACTTTAATGGTTCTCTGTGTTTTATTAAACACTTGTTAGTGTGGAGGTAGAGATCATATTTGCAGTGAGAGTTTTGATGTGCAATACAGGCCTGCTTGAATCAAACCCGAACATTGCAGTCATGTTGCATCCACTGTAACCGTTGAGCTACCAGGGCGCTTCAGGGGCTGAATACTTTCTGACTGACGATCTGTTTTTATCAGTTCAGAATTAAATCAACAAAATGAAGTAAGCAGAAAGTGAAAAGTTCTGAACACACACAGAATATTTTGTATGCAGTTGTAATGGGGTATACCATAAGCAGATAAAAAGGAAGACGGTTATTAGAATTAATGAGCAAGCACAAAACAGGATAAAGCTCACCTACTTCACTGTGAAGTCGGAGTGCTTCTGTAAATCCTCAACTGCGTCCGCCAGTACCCGGGCCCTGCTGAGAGGATTCATTTATCACTTTGAAAGTGAGCGTGCTTGCATGCCTCCTGCACCTTTACTCACTGCTCTGCAGTATCCCACAAATCATGGTGCTCAGTATTCAGACTGAAAACATGACATCTGGTGGGTTTGGGGTACACCTGACCACTGAAGCACGCTGTGTCAAATTACAGTGCCGCAGGATGTTAGTGTTGTTTTTTCAAGACGCAAATATCACGGCTCATAGGAAGACAAAGAGACAACAACCAGGCATAGCAGGTACACTGTGTTACTCTGTCGGACAGAGCAAACATTATTTTTGTCACTCTCCTTTTTCTTGCAACTCAGTGGATTTCTCAAAGTTTTAGATAAGCTTTTTCATTTAAGTTTTGCCTGTGAATCCTTGTTGTCCCTACCTTTCTTTTCTTACCTTTAGCTTCACGCCTTCTCCTTTTATCTCTCCAGGCTGGACCGGAGAGAAAGTCTGTCTGGCCGGTGACAGCGCGGGTGGCAACTTGTGTGTGACGACATCGATGCGTGCTGCTGCCTTCGGTGTGCGAATGCCAGATGGTATTGTGGCAGCCTATCCCGCCACTCTGCTGACGGCCTCCGCATCGCCTTCCCGTCTGCTAACACTTATGGATCCTCTGCTGCCGCTCAGTGTGCTGTCCAGGTGTCTCAGTGCCTACGCAGGTGTGTGTGCGCATGTGTGGTATATTGTTCTATTTTGCTGTTAGGGTTTTTTTTGGGGGGGGTGGGGTCAGCATCTGAGGATTGAATTCAGATCTGTTCTCTCTTCGCATGTCTGTTTGTCTATGTTGTTTATGTGACCTTTTCCCCTATCAATAACACTATTTATTACTCAGGTGTTTACGCTCTAAAAATGTCCTGAAATGACTTGGTAGGAGATCATTTATCCTTTATTATTCACACAATGGGGACATTGCATTGCAAAGTCCACAGCGAGGTTTAGAGGATGTTATGGGATGGAAGGAATACATTGTTGGGAAAAGTTGTGACGTTATTGGATTATGATATTACAGTAAGATGAGATAATGGTTTTAAGTGACATGGTGTTATAATTTAATGTGAACTGTGTAGTGAGATTTGTGCATTATGACAACAGCCGACGCACAAGGCAGCAATATTTGACTCGTGATATGGGACTAGTATGTCGTGACAACTGTTAAAACAGTTGCTAGTTCAGTAAAATTGTACTGGGATAATTTTCCGATCATTCAGTTAATCAGAACATTTCTGTGTTTTACCCCTGACAGTTGTAGGACTCTGTTACTTTAATCATTGCAGGATTTTCTCTGCATTTGTATCTTGTTGTTGCCTCAGTTCATTTATAGTACACATTGCGAGCAGCAGACAAAATACTGTTGTTTTAATAGATGACAAAACGAGCCACGAATACACTCTAGCCTCTCATAAAAGCCATGAACCTCACCAGAACAAATTGTTTTCCAAAAAAAGGACTCATTCCAAAGTGTAACTGTGTCATGTCCTGGAAATCTCCTCCACAGGAACTGGGTTCATTTGCATATAAACCTCATTTTCTCAGTGTCATTACCACTTGTGAAGAGCTGGAGAAACTCTTGCCTGTCTTTTGATAAATAGTTGTTTCACAAGAGGAGAATTGCAGGAAGGTGGAGGGCTTGGCAAATAACACTGAATACTGACACGGTGATATTGGCAAAGCAAAGTCTCCTTTCAATCTCAAACTAAAACACTTATCATTTTCTATTACCTCCTGCTGTCATCACTGTATATTGCTCTCTGAAATATAAATAGCTCTGTGGTGGCATTGAACCCACTCAGTCAGCGGGATTCTTCCTCTTCCCTATTCTACCTTTCCTGTGATTGCTTTTACATCTTCTTTTGTTTCTCATTTGTGCTCCGAGAAGAATAACACTCATCCTGTTTGCATGTCTATTTTTTCTTTTCCTAACCCTTCCTCTATATTTGTCTCCTTCAGGCGCCGAACCGCAGACTGAGAAGCAGGCGGAGAAAGTGAGCACACTGAGCCTGGTGAGGAGAGACACTGCACTGATGCTGCGAGACTTCCGACAGGGCGCCTCTAACTGGATTCACTCTCTGCTGGATCCTAACAGAGCCTCTGCCTCTACCTCTCCTGGCACAGCTGCAGAGGCGCCGCCAGGAGCCACAGGTATACCAGCCAGTGTGATAGCTCTTGTCTGTGCAATTCAGTGGGATCATTAGGCAACATTTGGATTGCATGCAAGGCATTTTGATTAACAGCAATGGAATTTTAATTTTTCTATGGATTTTTTTATATTTGATCATATCTCTGCTGAGAGTATATCTCATATCCGATTGGATGCCTCAGTATTAATTCATTCTCCACATTTCTAGAGTGTTGGTGAAGCTAATTTATGTAAGTGTTATGAGTCTACGATTACACATCCTCCAGGATTCATTTCAAGCCCATATGGAGGGGGTCAGTAACATTCATCCAACAGCCAATTATCACTTTATCCCACCTTGTTGCATCACTCTCTTGCTGCCCAATTCATATCCACTCACCTTAACGGAACAGCAGTGCTTTGACAGTAATTGTTAATTGTGGCCACCGTAAATCTGGTGGGAAATTGTAATTTCTCTGGTGTCCCGTTAGCGAGGTGGCACCCTCACAGCTGCAAAACTCCACCTAATGAGTGTGTCATCGGTGGGTGTACATTATTTAAAGGCCATCATGGAGCTGAGAAGGTTCATTATTAATGAGATAGCAGATCGGTAGAGCTTTTTTTGAGGAGCCCAGCCATGACGACTCTTACAGCTGTGTTTTGACAGCTTTGGGCGGGCAGATGATATCACCATGACAGCACGTTTTGAAATTCCTCCTCCTCCTCCTTCTCTTTTCTTCGTGATATTTTCCAATTTGCATTTTGGGCTTTTAACTGTTGGCTGTCAACCAGAGGACATATGATAAGTGGAAACAGTAGACTAAGTGAGAAGGATTGTGTGTTACTGTCGGTGTTTTTTTTCATGTGCCCTTCAACTGTTACTCAGCCCAAGAGAATTAAAGCCTTTGTCTTTAATATGCCGCGTCGTTTAAACATTTAATGATTTTCACAAGCTTAAATTTCTCATTTGCATGTCAGACATGTTGATTGTTGTCTCTTGCTCCCCCTCCTTATCTTGTTCCTCAGACACCGTGAGGAAGAGCATTTCGGAGGCGACCATCTCCTCTCCCCATGCTGACCCTCCCATACCGACAGAAGCCTCTGAGTTCCCTGGAAAAAAGTTATCTGTGAAGAGCCAGACTTGCCAAGACTTGTTATCCCACAACAATTCCCCTCCCCACAGTGCACCGCTGCTCTCCGAGCGCGCAGTATGTCACACTTGTTTACATTGAGATTAGCTCGCTCTCAGCTGATGGTCTTATCCAGGAGTAGTTAATGGCATTAAACGGAGAAGAGCTGCGGCTTAACAAAACACTGGGGGGGGTGTTGTTGTGAGACTTGAACCAGTCATTATAGGAAGGTGTGTAATGCGAGGCTGATTGGAACACAGCTCCAGTGTAGAGAATCCCCTCTGCTTACTAGCTTTTTTTAAATGTCAAACACTCCGAGTTACAAAGACGTTTTGGCCAGGATCATACGTGGCTGTGTATCCAGCATTATTGTGTATAATTCACTTCATTGAACTCTGTTTGGACTGTGTCACCCATACGTTGCACAAAAAAAATAACTGTGATATGCTGACAGAATAGTTCAACTTTTTGGTTTTGCACATGCTGGCAAGGTGTTGCAGATTATCCTGGCATGTATTTTCTCACAGGCAGACTGGATTAGTGGCTGGCTGGGAGGAAAATAGCTTGCAGAGGTGACGTAAGATATTAAATATGCTTTACCTCCTTGAAACGGGGATTGTTCAGTCAAGACTCAGGCACCCAGCCAAGGTTTAAGAAGATTTTCGCAAGGACAAAGTGTTACGTGTGCGTGTGTATATAACCAAGATAGCTGAGATGTTTGAAGCCTTTGTTCTGATTTCGTTAATGTGGCCTCTTCCCCTGGACTGCTCACCATCATCTAACGTCTTCTATTCATTTCTTCTCCTATGTAGCCAGAAGATGTGAATTTCTTCCTCTCCAAGGATGGAGATCCTTCCATGCATGCTGACCTGTCTTCAGTGGCCATACCACCCCCTGCTGGAGAGGACGGTGCAGAGCTGGAGCACCCGAGGGAGTTTCCTCTGGGGTTTGAGCCACTGCGGACAGAGCAGCTGGCCGAGATGAAGGTGCTGAGCTCTCCGGTTGTCAAGGATCCCTACTGCTCACCTCTGCTGGCCCCTGATAGCATGCTGAAAGGCCTGCCCCCTATACATATCGTGGTAAGACAGGAAACATGGTTAGACACATTGCTTCAAGGGTTAGTCACACAGACCATGTAGCTGGAAGGTTGCCCAGTTGTAACAGATTTGTAGAGGTTTGTTTTTCATTTTGTTGAGTAGTTAATAAAGTCATCACTGTGGTCTTGATGATTAGACTTTATTACAACTGTATAACCTCTGACTGGAGCTTCTTTATCACATCATTCCCTTCAATATATAGCTTACATGCAGATGTACTGCAAAGCAGACCATTTCCAAGAGGTGAACACTGTTTACAGATGTCAGTGACACTGTGTTGTGGGGGGGGGGTGAAGCTTGAACTCTCTTTTAAGACGGGTGTTAATATGAAAATGAAGAAACGGGTGGTATTTTTTCAGTAACGAGAGTGAGTCAGCAGATGTAAAGTAAGTGGGAACAAAAGAGACCAGGAAGCCTGGCTTCCTTTTCTTCATCCCTTAATAGAGATTCTTGACATGTCTGAAGGGAATCCAAATTTGCTTTTCATCATTCTTACCCCTCCCCTCCTTCGCACTCCTCTCTCCTCAGGCCTGTGCATTAGACCCCATGCTGGACGACTCTGTGATGTTTGCCAAGCGTTTGAGGAGCGTGAACCAGCCTGTCACTCTGTGCGTGGTGGACGACCTCCCCCACGGCTTCCTCAGTCTATCACAGCTCTCCAAAGAGACGAGGGAGGCCGCCATGGTCTGCGGGGAGCGAATTAGGGCCGTCTTCACCCAGGAGGACACGCCCCCAGAGCCACGCAAACACCGCAAGCTGGAACGGACCGATAGGGGTGTGTCAGCCTCTTCCGGGGAAACTGGTCCTCTCTTTGTCGACCCCGTTGCTGGAGAGGAGCCTGCTGCTGGTCGGGGGGCTAAAATTGCTGATGGGGAGGGCCCGGTTGCTGTGGCAGCCCAGAATAACACTGATGCTGGAGGTGTTGGAGCTTAGATAAGATTAGATTCTGCAGTTCGCACAAGAAGTGAAGAGAGATGGACCAAATGAAAAACTAGACAAATCCAGCCAGTGCCGTGCCTAAACGGCAGATCAAGAAAGCAAAGTGAAGAATAGAAGAGGAGGAGGTCGTTTAAAAGATTACTGAACACTTAAGAAATGAAAGGAAGAAAAAAAAAAAAAATAGCTGGGACTCTGAAATAAAACTTAGTTTGCGGTAGTTTTTCCACTTGTCTATGCACCAACGCATATTTGGCTAACAAATGGAATGCGCGCACTAACGACAGCCATGTTTCAGAATGAAGCCATAATTTAGCTGCTACTTAGATCAAAGACCAGCACTCACCCACACACACTTAACGGAGTTGCCGTTAGGCAGCGGAGGCTCGGACATAAAGCAGCGCGCAAGATTCTTAGGACGAGGCCTGAATGGGTGATTCATCTGGGCAAAGACAGTCATTTGAGGCCCTAATCAGATAGTGGTAAGCACACTATATGCTTCTGTGTGGAGTCATCCCCATCAAAATGGCCACTTGTCCTTTAGGGAGCCACTCTAAATCACACTTAATAACTCCACATTGTGTTCTTCATTACGCCGGTTTGGCAGTCAATACAGCTCACTTTGTGGATAGTAACTCTGTTGGTTCTCTCCCAAATGGAATTATAAAGCTAAAACACAACCGACTAAAAGAGCTGAAACTGAATCAATTGAGTTACTCCTTTGTTGAATTTTCGTTGCAGTTTTTAATCACTTTTTCTTTTTTTTCTTTTTTTTTTTTGAAACCTATGCAGGATTTTTAGTTTTGGTATTTATATCCATTTTTATTGCTGTTATACTCCTACTCATGACAGACTTGTCTGTTGATTTGTACACTTTATTATTATTATTTAATGTAATCGTATGCTGTTTATTTCATGTTTTTAAATGTGCTCAGTATTTACCTCTGCTTGTTTTAGCCACAACACTCTTGACACCTCTGGCCTTTCAAATTAAGTTCACATGCTACCCCTCAGTACTACACGTTGGCTTGGTAGAGTAAATGCAGGATAGGACACAGGGACACGGTGTCCTGTCTAGATGTTTCCTTGTGTTTTTTTAGTAGAGCTGATATTGTGAGTACAGTGACGACAATATTCTTGGCTGCTTCAGTCAATCTAAGAGAAGGATTTGTGCGCCTATGTTTGACGAGTACCAGAAACCTGGGCTCAATACATGTAGGAAAAATCTGAGCGAGGCAGCGAGTTGTTATCATTTCATCATTGGAAACAGTTGCTGAACATTGTCGTTCTGTAGGGATAGAGTGAGACAGAGAGGAGCAGCGAAAGGCCCGGCACCCAGCTATCAATACACATTTTAAACTTCACTGCACTGATTTCCTCTCAGGTTGTCCCCGTTCCTTCCCGAACGTTATTGCTCGCTCCTTCAGTGCACAGTATGCACCGTGTCAAAGTACCACTTCTCCCTTTCCGGGGGATTTCTGTCCTGACAACCTGTTTTTTACAAATCAGAGGCTTTTTAGGTGAAGCTCGAGGACCCTGGCTGAGAAAAGCGGTGACAAAAGTGCCACATGAAAGCCACCGAAGTCATACTTGGCGAACTGGGAGTGGCTGGTGGTCCAGATATTTTTGTTCCCCACCGGTCACATTTCCGGCCCGACTTTGTTCCTGATTACCTGAGGACAGTCCTCTGCGGATGTTGCCACCAAAGCACTTTGAAGAACACAGAAACGTCCTTCAAAGGGTCAGTCCCTCTATCAGGTCCAACTAAATATAGATGCCAACAATGCTGGCGCTGTCCTGCCCTTGCCTGGTAACAGGGCTGGGGTTGCCAGGTCTGCAGAGAGGGATGCTGTGTGATGAATAGGATTTAGCTGATGCTCTGAGTGCAAAAAAAAAAAGAAACCAACCCGTCCCCCTGTTGAAGAGCAGGATTTTCGGCAGCAAAGTCATGCTGGAGGATTAGACCATACTCAGTCCTGTCAGCTCCAAGTACTTACTGCAATATTTTTAGTCCGACTGATGGGGAGAACGAGGCCCGTGAAGAAGCAGCGGCGTTATGCGCTCAGTCTCCTTAAGACGCCGGGCTGAAGTTTGTACTCGCTCGGCTCGCCGCTGTTTATGCTCGGTGTGCACTTTTTGCAGTTTGTCTATCAGTGCAAGTTTATTTTAAGCTTGTATACATGTCATTGTTCTGTTGTTTGCTTGCGGCCAGTGTCTGCGGCTCACGCGGAGTCTGCGTGTGTGCGTGACCACAGTCGTGTGTGTATCAGACGGAGCAAGGAGCTCATTTGTGGGCTCGTCCTCTTTGTTTTGGTCACGTGGTCACATAATGACCCGAATGGCACTTTACAGTCGGGGAGGCTCTTGGTTCTATTAATTGTCTTGTCGACCGCAACCTCGTTGATGTAGTTGAGCCTCTGTGAGACAACAGTTTGTGTTTGTGAGGAACTGTATTGAAAACACCTCTGCGTTTGGAGGACCAGACGTGGCTGGTCATCAGCACTTTCTTGTATAAATCACATATCAGACAAAATTGTGTCAAATTCATAGCCTTCATATACATTTTAACAGTAATCTGAGTTTATCTGATGGACCAGGTAGGTTTGGCTCAAATAGTTTTGCTGATATGTTCAGTGTTGCGTTTAGATATTCAGTTTCTATTTTACTGTGCGGTGACTCATGTTAGTTCAGGGGAACCGTACAGCCCCCCCTCTGATCCTCCGAGGGCCGGACCAGTGCAACGCTTACTCAATAATCCTTAAATACAAATTGTCGTCTTTGTTTTAGTGCAAAGTGGTATGGTATCTGAAAAACATTCTACATTCTCAGAAAACCTGAACATTTATAAAAAAAAATGGTCCCAGTTCCCAGTGCAAAATACAGTGAAATATCCCCAAATCATGTCCTCCAATTGCAGCATTTTGCAGCCGTCAGCATGCATGTTTTCACAAATCCACCTTCACAGATGGCTTTGATACTAATGCTACTTCCCAAAGCAATGAGCTAACCAGCTTTCATTGCTGCTGCTCGGTCTCAGTGTTTGTCTGCCGGTCTTGTTTAAACAGTGCAATTACCAGCGAATACGCAAGGAACAACACTTGATGTTTTCTTCTCCATCTCATCCTGTGGGCCAGATGGGGAATCTCTACTGGACCAGATTAGGCCCGTGGGCCGTGTGTTTGACACCCTCTGTTTTGGATCCATTTAATGCTAATATGCTGCCTGTAACTTTGTGTTGAAATAATCGGTCCGGCTCGTTGAGTGAAGTAGCAGAAGTAGTTTGTGTTGTGAATACCTTTTCCAATTAGGAGAAAACAATTGCAAGCCTTCAGTAAAAATTCAGAAATTCCGGGATGCTCAGTTCTCACTTTTTTTGCGGGATAATTCTGCAAGATTCTTCTTGGAAAGCCATTTTCACTTGAGGTTTTGTTTTGCCACCGGCTGCTTTCAATGAAGTGCAAAGTACTGTTACAAGCATGGGCTCTCCATTTTCCATCATTTGAGCCACATATACAACCAATTCATACTCCAGAGTTGCATTGTTCGCCCATTATTTCTGCTGCAGAGATAAGAATTGTGGCAATGCTGGTTATTGTGCAATATGTTTTAAACTTCAACTGAGTGGAAGACACAAACTTGTTCAACAAAGTAGAGTTAGGATTCTTTGAAACTTGCTTCTTTTACAAATACAACAATAGGTTACACTGACTTCTGAGATGTTTCCACGAGATAACCTCCATTTAGGGTCAAAGTTTCAAGCTGAACCAAAGACTGCCGTCGTTCTCTCTCTCTCTCGCTCTCTCTCTCCACATGTACTGTCCTCACTGTTTAGTGTTTGCCGTTGAGTGTTTTCGTTGACAATGCAGGTGCTAGTCTGTCATTACCTGTTTTGCACTTCATATGCAAATTGCACCTCATCAGTTCTGATGTAGAATATTATTAGCCTTTAAAAAAAACAAGCCATGGACTGGAATAAAATATGCTTAAGTTTACTTGTTTTCAACTTTAAAATGTTTTTGTTCAATACACCACAAGTGCAAACATGTGAATAAAAAAGAAAAAAAAAAGAAAACTGAATGTACAGAAACTGTTTTGATTCATATAATATTTTTACCTTGGGTTTTGTTAATCAGATTGTTTGCTGAATGATTGATTTTGACTGTTGCAGATTCCATAAGTAGAATGACATGCCGGGTGCACCAAAAGTAGGATAGTGTCTACCTTTGTTGATTTTTATCTAAATAAAATATATTCTCCCTTGAACTCTGCTGTCGTGTTCAAGCTCATGAATGAACATCGTCTTAGTATCGATTAAAGTAAAGGTTTACTGAAAGTCACCCGGAAGGACAAATATGGACCGATTAAGTTTGACATGATGTCGACGTTGGGATTTCTAATAGCTTTTGATGTTTTTACCTGCAATTATGATTAAAGATTGCATCCATGAACAACAAAGCCACTTAATGGATTTTTTATTAATGTTGTGATCCACCTTGGGTATTTACAGCGGTCAATAAAAGAAATGGCCTTTGGAATACAAACTCAAATCAAATTCACAACACGGCTGTCTTTAAGCTGTTTTCATTGACGTATAACACGAGTAAGCTCATTTATTATCACGTTTGCCTTTTTATTTGGTCTATCATGACAAACAAAACCAATCAGATTGCATATTAAGCAAGCCTGTGGATATAGGCTATTCCTATTTAGTAAGGCTACAAAGTTCTATTTGTAAATATTTTTGACTTCTCTGAACTCTTATTTCAATATTTCCTGTTTATTCTGCAGTTGCACACATACAGCAGACGGTCATTTTTTTCTTTCTTTCATTTTAAAGAGTTTGAGCATTAATCCAGCTCATTACATGCTGCTGATAGGCCCTTTATGATTAGTGCTATCATAATTTGGAGCAGGCGGCCGGGCGTCGTCTGTCTGTGAGCCACTTCATCAGAGGTGTGTGACCTCTAATGAAAACAAGATTGCAATCAGCGATGGCATTTTTAATGTGCGGACGTGTCGCATTGTCAAAGCACGAGCGGAACCGGGCACGCGCTTCACCCCCCCACACACCCTTTTCAAAACAGCCCCCCCCCCGTAACACACATACACAAACCCCATCGTCATCATCAGGCTTCAGCTGCTGGAGGGGGCCCACACATCCATTGAAGGGACCAGCGTGAGCGCGCCCGGCCGGCTCCTCTCTCTCCTGCGCTGTTTCTCCGTGCGCGCTCCCGCGCAGAGCCAGGCTTCAGGGAGCTCGCTGGAGCAGACGAGCGGCAGCGGGGGAGAGCGAAAGATGGAGGTGAGGGTCGGGGAGAGACTCCTGTGCCTGGCCGTGCTGTCCAGCGTCCTCTGCGTGGGCTCTGTCCTCGGGAAATACGTCAGAGGCATCGTCGACACTAAAGAGGTGAGCGCCGCTCGTCTTTTATTCCTCTGCCTCTCTTTAATTTGTTGCTTTGCGACACTGACACCGCCACAGACGGACAGGAGCAGCAGGGGGGGCTGGACTGGACTGCGTCCCCGCTCGCAGGTGTCTCTCTGTGGCGGACTAGTCCGCGCGCTCAGTCGCCACTGGTCCACAATTCAAGTTGCCTCGCGCATTTTTCCACATCAGTTTATAGCCGCCGTGTGAATCACGCTCACCTCCATCTCTCTACCGCGCGCCATCTGCGCGTTTGGCAAGTGTGGCGTATATTTTACCCTCATTAAGAAATACCCCCTTAATGCACCCCGGTCCGGAGCTCCAGATCAAACCCCTCCCGCCCCCACCATCACCACACGGGGGTTATTACTCATCGCTTAAGCACACGCAGCTGCACGCGCATAGTTTGTGTTTGCTTGTGGTTGGAGGAGCCGTCACAGGTGTGCGTCATGTCTCCGGTTCGGGCTCCGGGGTTTGGTTCCACACCGACCAGCACCGACAACACAGCCGGCCCGACGTGATCCGCCAGGAGGAGTGTTGACCGTGCGGCCGGCGGTGGATCGATCACTGCAGGAGGAGCCCTCCTGCTGTTTCACACCTCTGACCGACGTTCCCACGAGTTTATTGGGATCAAGTTTGACATAAACGATCCGCACAGCAGGGCTCGTCTACCATTTTGTCCCGAGTTCAACAATACAGGCCACTCTGCTGACAAAAGTAGGAACAGTGTGGGGAAAAAAAAAAAAGATAGCCTTAGATCAAGTTGTTTATGCTTGCTGAATATTTCATCTGCCTAAAATCGACTTGTGCACTTCAATTCAGAAAGCACATGATGGCAGTTTAATAACTTGAGAATAAAGACAACTTGTGCAAAGAGTTTCGACTGCTTTCTGAAAACCTCTAATCCCCAACATGAAATTTCTTATTTAAAAAAAAAAGTGCAATCTGAAATCCTCTTTGCCTCGGTGACTCTCTTCAGACTGATGTTGGCAAAAGCCTGTTGCTTCTTCTTCTTCTTCTTCTGAGGCTGCATGATTTTTGCAGCCTTTACCTTCCATGATTTCACCACCTCACCCTCACACCACTGAGGACAAAAAAGTCTTTTATTCCACATCTTCCTGCAGTTGGCTATTCGGCTCGAAGTCTCATTGTTGTGTCTCGTCTGCTAAGAGGAATAAATGTAGCACAGTAGTTTTCCTAGCGTGAGGCAGGCCTCCCATGGGGGCGGACAGGGGGGGGATTCAAGAGGGGTCTACACGATGCCCAGCATTATTTTTCTTTCAATTTTGAGATGAGACAGTAATAAGAAGTAAGCCCAAGGTAAAACTCGTATTTTATTAGAACTGAATTTATTATAAGCACATTGAGATGGCTTACAATAATATTGTCAACTTGATTGCAACACCACATGATTTGATGGTTGAAGACTGTATATAAAGTATCAGATCTAACTAGCAGGAGATGAATTGTGTTCCCAACAACCATTATATTGTTATATGATTTTAAACAATTTGGCGTTCAATTAAATGCCACTAGTTGGTGTGGGACACATGTTCTGTGTGTGACTGGTTCAAGCTCCATGATGGTGAGTTCATGTTTCCTCACTTTATTAAACCAGTAGATTTCAGTTACTTTTATTGGAAAAATTGCTGGTAATGTGTTTGTAACTGTGCTGAGGCGGCTGCTTCCCCCCCAGCCTGGGCTCTCTGGGGTCAGATGATGTACATTTGTAAAGTAACGACACCAGATTTTCTGCCCACTGTTCCGATAGCAACGCTGCGAGCCAAAGGTCTCGCTTCACACCGTTGGCGAGCCAGAGGTCGCTGCTGCGCTTCCTCGCTGAGTAAAGCGTGGGGGCTCGTTCGACTTTGGGCCATAAAGTATTAAGGGGACGCGGGGAGCCACCTCATTATGCTCGCTCAGCCACTGGCTGGCACTGGTAAACGGGAGGACGTGGCGTCTGCGTAATGATCACATGGACGAGGCACCGTCTGATGAGCCTTTGCAGCCGAATGACGGTGGCAGCGCCACAATGGAGACTCGGTGGTGATTTAACCCAGAAATCGAAACGTGGATAGATGGACGAGCTTCCCAATGTCTCTACCCTCTATTGATCGAAAGCACAGCCAAGGGGACGGGCGCTTGGCAGGATCGGCGGCGAAAGAAGACCCCGTTGAGTTGGACCCATTTCTCACTGTGAGCTCGCTCTGATGTGGTCTGAGCTACAGTAATGTCGACCAGCTGTTCTCATGGTTGGCAATAACTCCCGTGATTGATGCGCAAATCATCACATGGGAGTAAAATGTCACAATGCAGCATGCAAATGTACAAATGAATCATCACTATTGTCTCCCAAAGCGTTCGAGGTAAAGTCCATGCTCGTAGTTGAGCATGTGTCGCCGTACATCATCGCCCAGCCCGACCTTCAGTTGCTCCCTCCAGTGATTGTTACTCTGGACCCTCTGCTGGGTCTGTTTTGGCCGGGGAGCCATATGTTCGAGACACCTGCTTGATCCAGTAACATGTCAAACTGACGTCTATCCAGAATCCAGCATCAATCAGAGGTTACAGTTCAGCTTGCAACAATTAAAATGTGATGTGAAGAGCCAGAGGCTGAAGTTTGCAGTCGGCGCTGATGCTTGATAAATGAAAGGCAGAAGTATTGACTTTAGTTTTTTTTGTCAATTGGTCAACTGATTGCCTCAGTTCCAACATGAGCGCCCTCAGCAGCAGCAGCTAAAAGCTCCTGCTCACTGACTAACAGCAGGGGAGGCAGCTCTGCTCAGACCACACTGTGATGTTGGAATCCATAGTTCTTTTAAAAAAAAAAAAAAAACGGGGACATGCATCATGTAAATTATCACAGAGGGTATAAATACTGAGAACCAGTCTTAAATGTCATCTTGCTTGTGTATCTGCAGCTCTTGCACAGACTCCCGAAGACGCCAGGCCGCTAATGTAGAGACGCTTTAATTATCACTGTAGCTCACATTGTCTGATTCCTTGACGATTGAAACGTGACGCTTGAAGGCGCCGGATTGATTTCCCAGGATGACAATGGGTGTCATGATGGATAAACTCGACAGCAGGCACTCGTTCACCTATCACGGCTATTGAGACGTCCTTGAATGCGACGCTGAATCTGCACATCTGCACCTGCTCCACTGGAGCTGCTCAGTGGACAGCAGTGGGTTGCACTGGGCATCTTCCAAGTGTGTGTGTGTGTGTGTGTGTGTGTGTGTGTGTGTGTGTGTGTGTGTGTGTGTGTGTGTGTGTGTGTGTGTGTGTGTGTGTGTGTGTGTGTGTGTGTGTGTGTGTGTGTGTGTGTGTGTGTGTGTGTGTGTGTGTGTGTGTGTGTGTGTGTGTGTGTGTGTGTGTGTGTGTGTGTGTGTGTGTGTGTGTGTGTGTGTGTGTGTGTGTGTGTGTGTGTGTGTGTGTGTGTGTGTGTGTGTGTGTGTGTGTGTGTTAGTGATTGTTCAGCGCTGGGATAAAGGGACATTCATCTACTCTGCAGTCACCACAGTTTCAGCCAACATGTTATGTAAGGCCTCAAACAGACACAGGTGTACATGTACAGGGAGAATTTCTATTTCAAGTGACTGATTACTTTATATCTGTACAAACCACAGGTATTTCAGGTGTCCGGGTTATTTTAGCCTAATGTTGCGTTATATGTGACTGATGGTCTCCACTTGTATGTGTGAGTGACAATTAAAGCTCATCTGATCACGTCTGCAATTAATAGTCATTTTCATAAATTGATGAATCGGAATATTTGCAGTGCAAATGAACTTTTCCTGGAGATTAAAGGTAAATATCCAGGAAGCTGTTTTATTTCGTTTTGGCTTTTCATGTATTAAATAGATGCTGATAGATTTTTTTTTTTTTGTGTTGAACTAATTAATCAACTCGCTGTTTTTAGCTTTTCTGTGTCTTTGAACAAATTGGCATGAATTCAGGAATTTGTTTTATTTATTTTCTTAATAGTGTGGGTTTGTAGTTTATTTGGATGCTTTCAGATTATGTAGCTCGTGGTTTTTAATTCACAGGTGCCTTTTGACCGCTTCATCAACTGGAGCACTTTGGATGACAACTGTGTGTGTGTGTGTGTGTGTGTGTGTGTGTGTGTGTGTGTGTGTGTGTGTGTGTGTGTGTGTGTGTGTGTGTGTGTGTGTGTGTGTGTGTGTGTGTGTGTGTGTGTGTGTGTGTGTGTGTGTGTGTGTGTGTGTGTGTGTGTGTGTGTGTGTGTGTGTGTGTGGTGTGTGTGTGTGTGTGTGTGTGTGTGTGTGTGTGTGTGTGCGGTTTTACCACCATAAGTCTTAGTGGCGTGTTATTCCAAGGTCACCCACTAACTCCATCTACCCCCCTCCTTGTCTCGTGGACTCACACTCAGTCACTCACAGGCTGAAGTCTTGCTTCCATCCCTCGATGCTTTAGCAGTATCTGCGGAAATGAGCGTGGACTTTATGCCGAGCTCCGAATTGACAAACGAAATTCATCACGCCGCGATGGATGAACTGGAGGGAATTGTGGAGCGGTTGGAGGAGAACAGTGAGTTATCCAGAGGTGCCGGTGCAGCCGGCTGGTTTTTGGCTTCCTCTGCGCTGGTCGATGCCTCCAGTTGGTCTAAGTGGCCGGTGGCGGGTGGAAGCGCTGATAAAATGTTGCTCTTGTGGGGCCGCGGTGCCGTAGATCAGGGGGCAGACGAAGGACGAGGGTTTGAAATCAGCTGGGAAATTTGGTGGAATAAATAAACTTTGCCCCCCTTGAATGACTAACAGCACAGAGGCAGTTAATCTACCCCCCCGCAGGCTGTGCCTCTTGTGCCCACAGCGCTGTATGAGCTCGCAGCAGACGGATATGAAGCGTTTACGACAGCGGAGGCCTCATATGACCCGAGGTTTGAAGGAGCTGTTGCTCTGTTACATTTTTATAGCACACACTTGCTGTGCAAGGTCTCAAAATATTGAGTTTTCAACTTATGCCTGATCGTGTGTCTGTGTGTGTGTGTGTGTGTGTGTCCTTTTCTGAGTGTGTATTGGTTGTCGACTTGTTAATCTGAGTTTGAGTCGTGACATATTTTGGATAAGGCTCGTGAATTGTATTTGTAACTTGCACAAATAAAAAAAAAAAATGCTGATTGTTCTTCTCAAGTGGATCCTCAAACAAAAAAGTAGAGCCGACTAATACTCGCCCTGTCACCTCACAGCGAGAATGTCAGTGGTTTGATTCCAGGCTTGCAGATTTTGCAGGTTCTTCTTGTGCATGTGTGGATTTTCTTCTGCAGAAGGATGGAGAGAAGGATAACTGCATGCTGTGTGAGTGGACCGGTAAAATAAGTGCCATAATAACCTTTAAATTAAAATTTTAAAGATAAAAAAAAGAGTATATGTAATGAAAATGTCTATATTTACAAAAAAAACCTCACAATTACTACAGAAAATGACTACAATCTCAACATAAAGCCCATTTTATTGATTTTAATGATCCCTCATCAGAAGTACTGTGCAATGGCCAAAACACTTCTCCTATCGCTGTTGCATTCTGGGTGTTTGTATCAAGCTCACCCTGACAGCATGACTTTGAGGAGAGTTTGAAGTTAACTATCTTTCATGGCAGCATCACTGATATCTCTGCTCAGGTCTCAGCATTGTGTCCACTACTCTTAGGAAATTTGTTTAAAAAAAGAATCTGCTTTCTTTGACATTTTTACCATTTGCTTCCTGGTTTGATGGGCCAGTTTGGAGCCATTTGCAGGCCGTTTTTTGTCCACAGGCCTTATGGTTGACACCCCTAGTGTAGTGGGCTTAAATGTTCTGGTCTTCCCCGCTCTCCCTTTGTTGTCTGTTTACCCCTTTGTACCCTTTCTTCCTCCAACGGCTCAGAAACAAATATGCCCGGTTAATTTGTGACTTTAGGTTGACAGAGGGCGGCTGTTTTTTCAGCTCTGCAATCCAGAGAAAACTCTTCCTCTCAGCCCCAGTGAGCTGAGATAGACGTTGTGGTAGTAAAGGTTGGGAAGGATGCTGAATATTAACCCGACATCAACAGTTAGTTGAAATTTCTAAACTATTTTCAACAAAGCAAAAGAAAATCAAGTGTTTTTGTTCTCTTTTTTTTTTCTTTCTTTTCTTTCTTCCAGGATCAGTTGTTTCGATTTTTTAATTTACGGCCAGAAAACTCTCATTTGAAGAATGTGGCTATTGACGGGTTTAACAGTCTTCTGCCTTCGGCCGACAGAGTTAATGAAAACCTGTGGATTAGACAGGACAGGTCTTTGGACTCTCCTCCTGTTGAAAATGAAGGAGAATGAGCAAACGCCCTTAAAAGTTCCCTTTGTAATTTCAAATCTGCCACCCATATTCATCAGCCTCCATCGGCTCATTTTGCCTTTCTTCATCCAGAAGTCAGTGCCTCACGCCGGGAGAAGAACACGTGCGTATCGAAGCAGCCGTTTCAAAATGAAGGATTTAATCACTGTTTGCAGACATGCCAGGATCACGAAACTAAAGACGAGCAGTGTCAGATTTTAATATCACGCCAAAGAATTGATATTATTAATTTGTGTATCGTCGTGGTGACGGAAAACTGCTTCCGTGTGACTCTGAAGTCGGTTCTGGAAGTCCTGTAAGCACAACCTTTTCAGGTCCGGCCCCTCAATCAGTTTCCCTTTATCTCTTTTTAATGAGGACATTGTGATTAGATACAGGTGGCTTGTGTGTGCAGGTGGCTGCATGCGAGGAAGCCTTTTCATGTGTCCGTATGCTCGCTTTAATGTGTTGTTGCGTGCATATATGTTCGCCTGTGTACTGGAGGCTGAGAGACCCCCAGAAGGACAGTTTAGGACAGAGCAGAGTTTGTGTGTGTGTGTGTGTGCGTGTGTCTATGTGTGTGAGTGTGTTTATGCATGGCAGTGTTGTGTAACCCTGACTAATGAATCATTGAGAAGCCCAGCGGTCCAGGGGTGACTTGACTAGCTGATTGGTAATTAATTGTTAATGAGGCTTAGCAAGCAAACAGGGATCTGGAGAGAAATAGGAAAAGAAGACAGAAAGCTACAAAGATGAAAGGACAGAAACTGGGAGGGACGAAAGAGAGGAAGAAAGAAAAAGAGGAGAAAAATGAGACTGTGAGGAGCTAAATTGACCAGATACTGCATCAGGGCATCGCACTTGATTAATGGGGTACACAGGCATGCGTGCTATCACACACACACACACACACACACACACACACACACACACACACACACACACACACACACACACACACACACACACACACACACACACACACACACACACACACACTTTGGGAGGTGGCTGAGTGACTCTGCATCACAATGCAGTGGCCTCGGGGAAATAAGAAGACTAAAAGGGGGATTAAGGTAGACACCTCATCCACTGTTGCTGTTCTCGAGGGCTCAGTCTCTTTTTTCTACTCTCCACCACATACACACACACACACACACACACACACACACACACCCTGCACTATCTCAGGCTAACTAGTGACCACTGAGTTTAGTTCGTTGCCGTGGGTGGAATCGATCGGCCCCATTGATGAATTGTGCTCACGGCTACTGAACTCCATAAAAGCCTGTTGTTGATGCCGTCACGGTTTGGTAGAACTTCACTCTCTCCCTTTAAGTTCAGCGTGGTAATGAGTTCAAGCGTCCACATCAATATTCAGGTTTTATCCATGAAAATGTAGTTTTATACTGATCGAAAGCATCTAATGATGCTCTTAATGTTTTTCATCATAAATTAACCTACTGTTAAACCATGAAAAATGGTTTTGCTCAAACGCTGAAAAATAATTAAATGACTGTCTTCAAATGATTTATTGTGTACCAGAATCTTCGGGGTTCATTCCGATTTGTTTTTATTATTAACCCAACTTCTAAATGTCCAACTACTCATCATTTTGTAGACTTCAACAGAAAACGAGCTCCGTAAACTATGCTGGGGTCAAAGATGAACAGATTTTGATTTACAAGTGCTTCGATCCGTGTTTTCACTTGTTTGAAGTAATAGAACTCATAAATGTAAAACTCTACTTTGATTCACTTCCTTCACGTCTTGGATTCATTTTGACACGTTCATCAGTTTCAGTTTGTGCACCGTGGCGGGTTTATAATGAAGTGTAGATTAGGGGTTTTAAATATTGCTTATTATCAACCGTTTTTCATCAGACTTCAACAGTTTACCTTCTCAGTCAATATAACCATGTTGTGATGTAAATAACTAATCGATACCTTTAACCAATCCTCATCTCAACTCAACAACTGTATAAATGAATACGTAACTCGTTATTATTTTGTGCTCGACTAATTAGGCCTGATTAGTGACATATTTGTAAAATATCTGCAGCTATAAATCATTTTCAGCAGCTGTTTTATTAGCTATCAAAAACAATTGTTTTCTCGCCACTGGATCTGTACATATTGAACATTCGGTAAATAAACAACTCGTAAATCGTTCACTTTGAACAATTTACTTAACAAAATGTGAAAATATAATTATGATGAATTACTGCTGCTGGTTACACCAACTACAATTCATGTGCAGAAACAAACACACAAAACCCGACTTCTGTCTCAATGAACATGTCAAACGTAATACTTTTGAAAAGTAGAACCATAAATGACGTCCTTATGTCATCGCTCTGATTTCAATGGCTCTCAATGGGATCGGTTAGAATCAGATCTGGTTTTTAATCCCCGTCCCGGATCAACAGTCTAAAGCTTGTTATTGAGTTTAATCTGAAATGGACCAGCGTGGATCAGCTTGTGCCCATTTTCTATTAAAGTTTGTTTACGTGGCCCTCTCCAGATAATAAAGCTAATGGTGTTTCACATCCAGAGGCGAGAGTGCAGATCACAGCTCCCCGGTCCTCACGTCGTCACCTTGTCCTCCGAGGTGCATCAGAGAACCTGCGTGAAACATCAAAGGCCTCTTTGGTTTGTTTGTTCTGGGCTCCTATAGAAACATGATGGACTCAGACACACTCCTGACAGAGCGACATTTAACAAAACCACCGTCATGTACAGTTTCATGTGAACACGTGTGTTTATAATGTTCTATTCTTATGTTATAGTCTGTCCTTTATCCCACAAAATGCTGGCATAATCATTGACTTTATATAGTTTTTTGTGTTTCAGCCTGTAAGATTACTGAAATCGATCAAAGGAGACATAAATAATCTCAAAATAATTACAGTTAAAATCCAGTTATTGAGTAAATAAATCTAAACACAGGACAGTTAAACTAATCTACGTTGATATTTATTTGTTTATCAGTTTATCGAGGATTTTATTGCTATTTTTTCTTGAAAGTACAATGCAACTTGCAACAAATGCACACATTTTCCTGGACATTGTGGGAATTGCAGAATGTAATGGCATAAAAAGATGTAATGTTATCCTTAGTATAATACATTTGCAAACTACAAAAATGTACCGAAAAATGGCCTCTATTTTATTAATTTTATTGCTGTCATGCTTCTCTAAAAGAATATAGAGGTTAAAGCTTTAGTAAACATAACACAACAGTGTTTCCTGCAAAACAAGGCTATAAGGATTTCTGCTTTTGTTTCACAACCATTCACCACTTTAATGCAAAACAATATCAAACTAGTTGGTTTAGTCGAAATCAAGAGCATTTTTCTTCATCCCGTGAAGCGGTAGTGTAGTTTTATCATGAAGAGGAAGGGGTTGACGTTTCTATCGTGTGGTGTGGCCTGATGACTTGCATTAAATTTGATTCTAACGTTCACTGTGAATGTCAGGTAGTTTACTTTCAAGTTTGGTTTTTAATCACGGTCAGTAATTCTAGAGCAATGTTAAATAGCACGTTACACATCTCTCTTTTCTCAGGTGGCAGGGCACCAAAAAAAAAAAAAAATCAATAAACCAAATATTACCAATGAAACACAATAATGTACAATTGGATGAAAGATATAGAAGACAAAGGGGAAACGGTGACTGCAGTGTGGTTGCATCACTTTACTCCGACAGGCTATCGAAACAAAGAGAAACAACATTTCTGCCGTTTCACATTGTTACAACATTCAAGATCTAAGAACGTTTTTTTTTTTTTTTTTTTTTTTTTTTTAGATTTGGATCATTACAGACTTGAACCTTTCCAGCCCTGAAACACACTGTTTTTATTGTGCAGCGTCTCTGGGTCAACAGCCGCGTTAAGTCTCTCCTCTGTTTCAGCCTGACGAAGCTCGGCACACAAAGCCAGGTCCGTAAAGGAATGGCTCTGCAAGTTTGTTGTGGAAATACTCGACTGGCCTGCGCAGAACCCCGACCTCGACCCCATCAAACACCTTCAGGGATGAAGTGGATTGCCAATTGCAAGTCTGGCCTTATCGCCTGACATCAGTGTCTGACCTCAGTAATGCTCCTGCAGCAGAAAAAGAGCAAATCCCCACAGTCTGCTTTCAAAATGTTATGAAAAGACTTCAAAGCACATGGGTTGGAGTGGTGGCATATTAATACCCGGGACTTAGAAATAACATCAACCGCACACACACACACGTAGACGGAACGCTTTACGTCTGCAGCTTTTGTTCAGAGAAATTAAGTTGGGGTTTTTTTGTGGTTCACTTCAGATGTGTTTAATCGCGTTACTCCAGGAGTAATAGACACTAAGCAGGTTGGTTGAACCCCTACGGGCGGCATACATAAACTATTCAAAGTAACAGTGGTTTGTTAAGGAAGCAAAGTGAAGCTGAACTTTACAGTGGTATGTGTGTTATGAGTGGAGTCAGCTCTGACATGCACAGCATCTGTCGGGGCAACGCCGAAAGCGATCAGCTGAAAGACAATCGTATGTGTTGTGAGAAAAAGAAACTTACACTGAAAAAGTGTTTCTGTTCATTGTTGGATGTTTTGAGGCGGGAAGGAAGAGAAGCCAGCTGCCTTAAACTACATTTGTACTCTGTTATGATCAGAACACCTTCATTGATTTAGATTTTACGGCTGTAGAAATGTCCAGAACTGTGCAATAGGTGAGTGCAAGGCAGAGGCTCGGGTGACAAATGTGAGACAGGCTGGGAAATCGTAGTTGTGATTGGGCGGTCGTACTACGGAGGTCACCGTGATGGATAGTGTATTGGGTCTTTCTTAAACTATCGAGGAATTATGGTGATGCAAAATCCTGCCAGCGTTGTCGGGGCAGGAAAAGGGGGTAAAGCACACTCTACTCCCCTCAACAGGTTAATGACACTCTGCTCCGACCTTCACTACCTGCAAAGAAAGCAGCCACACTAGAAAACAGGCAGATCGGGTTAGTCACAGTCATTATTGCCTGTAATTCCCTGGATTCACTTCATTGTTTAGCCCGTTTCATGATTTTATGCGAGTCAATTAAATCCCTAAATCTTTTGGATTTAGGCCAGGAAATAGTGTGTAAATAATGTGTTTGTTTGTTTTTAGTAGTTCTACGTGTGTGCGCACGAGAAGAGAAATGGAGATGAACTGATAGTAGTGGTTCATATAGCATCAAACCAATTATCTGCTTTGAATATCATTGTTTGGAGCTGCAGACGACTGCTGGTTTATGGAGTGGGAAATCTGAAGGACAAGTGTACAAGAGCGAGACAAAATAAAAGTGTTTGTTGTGAATGGATGGCTTGTCCTTTTTATGTTTCTATGGCAGCCGCAAACGGAGGTATGCTGTAGTTGCTATGGCGTTAATGGGATGGGGGGTTCGGAGGGGGGGGGGGCTTGCACCGGGTGTGTATGTGCAGTAGGCAAGTGTGCACATCTCCGATCAGACCTTGGTATGTTGTTAAGTGTGTGACAGACGCTTGTGGGTTATTCTGCATGTGTTTCTCAAAGTGGGCTTTCTCCGTCTTAGACTGTGTGAGTGAGTGAGTTAAATGAGCCCCCCCCCCCCCCCCCCCCCCCCCCCCCCATCATGACCAGACCACCCCTCTCTCCTCCCCCAAGAGATTCATCCCTGGGTCAGTGCCTCTCTCTGCTGGCCCCTGTTGTCATGGATACAGCCGTAAGCGTCACCCGGGACGACGCGCAGAGGTGGGCGCGAGTCTCGGGCTTCAGTGACTTTTGGAGTTTGCCATGAATTACAACCCAGAGGCTCCAGGGGCTGAAGCTGGCTGGCAGGAGCTGAAATATGGCTGCGGTTTTGTTTGTTGTGATATATGGAGGCAGCAGCGCTGGGCGCGCTACGCTGCGCTGGTTGCACTTTATTTCTCGGCACAGAAATTACTGTGCTTGTTTATGTAGGGGGAGCGTGGGGCCGAGGTAATTACAGCATAATGGTGCACGGGGAGTTTCGTTGGTTGGTTGAAGATCAGTAGTTCATAAGAAAACCAACCTGAAGGCCTGTTTTAATAGGGAGGAGGGGAACTGTGCTCTGGTCCTTGAAGAGGATGAAATGTGCAACAGATCCTCACAGTGAGTGTGGCTGGAAAGTGAAGGGATGACGTTGTGAGGAGTTTGGATCTGTGTATTTTAACATTTTAAGGGCAGAATTGATTTTTAAGGGAAGCAAACATAACCTCGAGGAGAACTCTTCAATATAACATCTCCACATATAAGAGACTTTAACCTGTGGGATTCTGCCATCGTCCATGTTATATTTTCTAATTCTTTTACAAAGAGGCGAAGAAGTGAAGTGATTCAGCTCTGAAACGAATGC
Source organism: Lipophrys pholis (assembly GCF_963383615.2). Taxonomy (NCBI): domain Eukaryota; kingdom Metazoa; phylum Chordata; class Actinopteri; order Blenniiformes; family Blenniidae; genus Lipophrys; species Lipophrys pholis. The sequence continues at coordinate 20,155,144 of NC_137639.1, read as the reverse complement.
ATCTCTGCCTCAATTGTCTCATCCACATGAATAATTACCTCTCATCAACACTTCATACAATATACAGCAACACAGGAGGGCTGCGTTTTGTGCCTCAGTGTTTCTCCAGTTCTGTCGGTGAAATTTGCCGCAGAGTTCACGGATGAAGAAATTCCTTTCACATATACACCTGCACCTGTCTGCATAACCAAGAATTCAAAGTTTCTAAGAAGAAATTCTTATTTATGTTTAGTTTAGAAAAGCAAAATTTTAGGGTTTTGCTTTAATACAACAGGTCCATGTGTTCATGTTAATTTCCCTCCTATTATAGGTGCAAATTCAATTATTGGTGTTGATTATTAGGCTGATATTAGAAAAATAGTGACCTCACACAGATGAATCTGATACTGAAGGCCACATTGCTTTGATTTAGCTTATTTGAAGTGTAATAGGCCCGTTCTGCTTCATACTGATGTCGACTCCTCGCGTTATATTGATCGCGCCACCTGCAACACAGGTGGTATAGATTTTTTATTTTATTTTATTCACTGTTTTTAAGTAATGACAACGCCACTGCAGTGTGCAATTAATGTTCACCCGGAGTTCATAGAGGAGATAAAATGTATTTTAACACTACTAATTGAAAATTAATCATCAAAATGACATCTTCCCAACCCTAGTTTTTAATTTCGTATTGACAGTGATGCACTTCAATTTTTCACTAAAGTCATAATCATGAGTGAAATCAGATGGCCTCGGGTTGCTGCAGCAGCTGGGTTTGGGCTCCTGCAACTGTTTTCCCTTAAGGAACACTAACACGCATGCTGTTTCCATCAGGACACATTATCAAGAGCTAATACACCATTATGAAGTACCAATATACCACTGAAAAGAACCGACATACCACTAAAGATACCCAATATACCATTATAAACAATGAATTAATTCATGCTATAAAGAACTACATCATCAACAACCAATATACCATTACAAAGAACCAATATGCACTATAAAGAACCAATATATCACTATAAAGAACCAATATACCATTATAAGTAACTCTCCACTAGTGCCTGTTCTTCCATTCGCCTCTATTTCATCCTGCTACCGCCTCTCGATAGATTAGTATCCAGGGAACGGTGGTGATGGCTGCAACATTATAAAGGAGTCTTTACTCCCTGTTGCTTGGACTTAAATTGTCTCCCCAATATAGAATTTGTGAACCCCTTTGTTCTGCTTTGTGTTTATTGTCCCCTCCAACTGCGACATGGGATTTCCGCCCTTGCTTTTGATTTATCTTCTTGGTCTTTACTCTCAAAGGGACTTACTCGGTGAAAATATAAAAACAGTAAAGCTGTAATTGCTAAGACGTCAACTTTTGATTACGTATTTTATCTGGTTTATAACGACAGCTCCTTTATTAGATCTGATATGACGTGGAAGAAAAAGAGCATCTCTGTCTATTCACAGTGCAGCAAACCAAATTCATATTATTTAGATAAAGAAGTCAATCAATAATAATTGTTAGTTAGTTAGTTAGTTAGTTAGTTAGTTAGTTAGTTAGTTAGTTAGTTAGGTAGTTACCTTACCGAGGGGCTGGAGGTGGGGAGACAGCTCTTCACATAAAATCCTTACTGAGATGAGCTGAGAAAACTTTCCACCACCTGAACATCGACTTGGACTTCTGAGACCAAACACCCCGCTGCCTCTTCAGAACAAATGTCTGTATTGGAAAGTAATTAGTTACTATAAAGCGTCGTCACATCAACTGGTAAACTGTTTGGGTCCAAGCTCTGAATTTAATAGGACTTTTTACCAAATTTCATGTGTATATTTGGTTTTATCACACTGACTCTTAGTCTAACTTTTAAAACATTGCTTTCGTACTTTTGTCCTTTTTTTTTTATTCACCGTGTATTTACTGACTTTTCTGTCTTTATTTATTTTGTCTTATATGGCCATCATTAGTTTGGAAAGCTCTTTGAAGGTGACGAGTTAATGATGTTGATGTACAGTAATTAAAAAAGACAGAAATGTATGTTAGTTAATGCGCCGCCTCCAAATACTGCACGCTGCTGCAGGAAGGATTTTTTTCTCTTCTTCATTATGTCAGTCAGATGCAACATGACTTGAATAACCAAGTCTTCACTTGTTTTCTTGGTTTATAACTGATTTGGGCAATTCCTTTTAATATTCCTTTTTTTTTTTCATTTCCTTTCAAGTTGCTAATAATGATAATTTTGTGACATTTATGCTATTTAATCTATAAAATGTCAGGAAATACATATACTATATAACAGTTGTATTGACGCCTTATTGTGTTAGAAATAATTAGTTTACTATGCATTTTGTCTGGAAAACCAGCAAATTAAGTAAAGAATTTCAGTCCCGTTTTTTTTTTTATATTTCACTCTTTATAACTTAAAAATCATGAAAATCAACAGGACAGTATCTTATTAGAATATTTCATAACATCAGATGTTCTTCCTGTTTTGGCCACAATTTTCATTATTAAAATCTAATAAAATCCTCGAACTGTCAAAACGATCACCTTTTTTAACCTAATATTCTCTCTTAGATGTGCCTGCATGAATTATAGGAGAAATTTTTTATGGCTCAAGTTTAAAACTTATTCAAAAGCTTCACAAAACCTTGAAATGTTTTTGGAAGACTTTTCTTTATTGGCAAAAAAACCCCAAAAAAACACGAAATCGTTGATCATTGTTTACAACTGTAACTGTGAGGCTTTTAAGGCAAAGCTTTATTCAGTCTTTTAGATTTCACTCCAGCATCAGTCTCCTTTCTTGTCGTTTATGTAAACGTTGCACAAAAAGCAAGAAAATAAACTCATGTTTGGTGGATTGTTTCTGTTTAGTAGGAATGCTCTAGACATTGAATCTCCTTCCAGTGTAAAGCTGGATTGATCCGCTGCCCATCCTGCAAATGCATGTCCTGTTCCTTATAATCCTTACAAATGTGCCACCATTTGATTCACCTTATTGATCCCCTTCGGGAAATGTGTTTCCGACATGTAATATGTATCAACGAGGAGTATTGTTACAGCAAAGAAATAATCCTCCCAACGCAAACGTCCCTGTTTTTATTGAACTTCTATCTTTTTTGTTTGCCGTGCCGATGACTGCCTGCTACTATTTTGTAAGATTTGATGTCTCTCTCTCCGTGTGGCTGGGATCTTTTCATTTATTGTAGCTGCCACAGTAAGAGCTCCCTGAACCGGGCAGCCGTCCAGACGGAAAGGTGTGTGTAAACAGCGCACAACTGATGTGGTGTGAGTTCTGTGTTCAGCGCTATGATCCATATCTACAGGATGTGTCCACGCACAGCTGTATAACACACTCACACACGTATATACTGTATATCTATATCTATAGGCCACCTCTCAATGCTGCAGTGCCTTTATATAAGCTCGGTGAAGTACACCATCAGCACTATTATCTGGTCTCATGCTGCCAAGCTTATGGCTGAATTATATTAAGAATGAAGTTTTCCTCCGTCTTCCTGTCTGCCTCTCGTGCTTATTAATGCGCTCAGCAGCCCTTTAATGCCCTCTGTATTTACCCTCTCTCGCAGTTTACCCTCCTCCCTCCCTTGCCACCAGCTCCTCCCTTTATGCTTCTTTCTTTCCTCCACCCACAGCTCTTTTGTTTTCCCACTGTTTTTCTGCTTCTTTATCATTCCCAAAACTAATCCCTGCTGTTATAACGCCGCTTCCCACTTTTCTTGCTCTCTCTCCTTTATAGCCTCGTTTATGTTCTCTCCACCTCCTATGCTCTTTCTTCTCCCCCCTACGGCTTCCCTCAACTCATTTACATCTTTAGCTACCATACGCTACCTCACAGTCTTTTCCTCTCGGCTTTCAGAAAGTTAATGTCCACACAAAAATCTCCCAGCATCTACCGGATGAGCTTATTATATATCCCACTGAAAGGTTCTTTATTTTTTACTTAACTTGAGCAATGTCTCAAAATATATGGTTGGCACAGATTTTTGCATATATTAATGGTTCTTTAGACGCCTGCTTTTAGTTTGATGGTCCCATCCCTTATAGCATTACAATTATATCTGTAGGAAAATGACTCCAGTACAGGACAGGGTAGTTTCTTCCTGTTAAAAGGTTGTTCTTCTTTCCTCTTCACATTCGCATATACAGTATTTTCTCATGTGTGATTGTTGTAATTGGTGTTATCAAAATAAAATCATTTCAATTCAAGTGTATTTAATTAGATTTAGTTTTTTTCTTTTTTTTTAGGTCTCTCTTAGATCGTGGAAAATGTTTTATTCTGATTTATAAGAGGGGCCTGGACCCCCAACTGGGATTTTCTGCTCTTACACAACCATCACGTTCCTCCTTCTACTACCTCCTTACGACTTTAACTAAAGTTTTACATGAAATTCCAAACATTTGCTTTTGAGACAAACCTGCATTTGGCTCAACCGTTCTGAAGTACCTCCGTTCTCTACCCACCACAGGCTGAACGTTTGCCTGATCATTGTTTTCTGAGCAAATACCTGATGGGTTCTCCATGTGGCACAGCTGTACTTTGCAATTCCTACTAATTAGTGGATTGTTAGCACATAAAGTGAACACGGTAGAAATTATGTCCAATAGCTGTCAGCGTTGCATATTTATGTTATCTGGTAGGTCAAGAAAGTCAGGCTGCAGACTCTGGGTTTTATTAACGGTGAATGTTTGTTTTCTACCTGCAGGACTGGGTTTTCCTCACACGCTTCTGCTTTCTCACCGACTTTGGCCGCTTGGACTTCCGGTTTCGTTACCCCAAGGTGAGCTGACTTGGGTCTGGATCGTGTGTCTCCATTGTTTCATAATTACTTATCATCATTCGGCTCTGCCACACTCCCTTTGTCTTCGTACTCCATCTTTCTCCTCCGCACTCCTGTGTGTTTCTTTCAGGTGGCGCTCATGTTTTGTCTTCTTTCTTCCCTTCCTCTTGCCTCATATAAACTGTGTCTTCACACTTCTTCCTCAGGCTCTTCCTGCAGAGCCTGCCGCCTTGTCCTTTTTCTCCACCTCCTCCTCTGCCTCTTTCTACGCATCTGTTTCTTTTTTTTTTCCTTCATCCCTGCCTTGCTTCAATGTTTTTAGCCTGCAGACTTTGGAAACAGTTTTGTCACATAAATCTCAGACGGTCTCACTGCCTCCTCTCTGATCTATGCACATCCCGATGCAATCTCTTTGTTTTTCTCTCTCTCTCTCTCTCTCTCTCTCTCTCTCTCTCTCTCTCTCTCTCTCGTTCTTTCTCCCTGTCACTTCCTCTCCTCTGTGCAGTCTCGCTGCTGTCAGAACATATTGCTCTACTTTGATGACAGCTCTCAGTGGCCAGCTGTGTACAAGAGGCCCGAAAAGGTGAGATGCCGGCACCCTCTGCATCACGTCATGTGACAAGCTGCTATTAAAGCAAAAAGCACTGCCCCATTTACTTGTTCGCACGTCAGCGTCGCATTCAAACCGTCTCGTGACTCCGCCGTTGTTAATTCTAACTCGGACTGTAGGATCACACAGTCCCCGAGCTGCTCGGAACAAAACAAAGCTGTCAGTTCCTGAAAAGACAGAAACAGAGGCTTTTCACTCACAATCATGTATTATTGATGATACACGCAGTGATCAAGGATGGTACAAAGTGAGACGCGAGCCAGAGCTGCCTGAACTCGAGCTGCTCCTCCGAAAATGACAGCTGAAGAAAAGATTCTCTTCAATAGATGCTTCTCCTTGTAGATACTTCAACTTTATGGTCCAGTTATCAAAATATATGGAAGTATGTGGGCGCAGTTTTATAGTTTGGGTCTGTTGCTCAAAATGAGTTGATGATGATTGCATTTATTTGGGTTGAATGATGACCAGGGTCACGAGTAATGACTTATATAGGAACATGGCAATGTAACTGTGATGACACAGCAAACTATTTATTTGTTTAAACACATTTTCATTACTGAAATTGCTTAATGTGAGATATTACAATTACCAAACAAGCTGCAGTGCAAAGAGTGTCACAGTAATGACAGTTGCAGGCCGTACATTAATGCTAACCGCATATCTTAAATTAAATTCTTCTGACGAGCACAACGAGAGTTCAGCGTCTTTCCCTGTGGATCCTAACAGCTGTGAACAGTGTTTTATATTCAGCCATAAATTACAACTTGGCATGAGTCAAAATGTGTGCCATATGAGTCGGGTGTGTACATGTGGTATAGAGAACTAATCAACCCACTACTTACCATATATTTAAATTAGCTGCCGCGATGCACAGAACATTACAATACTTTGTTGCTTGTCACGGAATGCCCAAGACACTGGCTCACGCTTCCACCACGTTCATAAACAGGGAACAGTCACTGGAGCAGCAGCTGCTGCTTCACCATTTCATTTATTTGTCCAGTACGACTTTCAAAAGAGCTATTATTTTGTGGTCCTATTATTATTATACTAGTAATTATTTCTTATAATGTTTAATTAGAGAATACATTTATCCCATTGATTGTTGAAGAGAGATTATTCGAGGCATAAAAAGCATTTTGAGTAACCTCTGAGAAGTCTACATGAATTTGTGTCTTTGAATATAATAAAATCGTAAGGAAAGTTTGATTACATATTGAATAGTATTTATATTATTGTCACTCTGTTGTTACTATATCACTAAAATCCCAGTAATCATAAACTGACCGCTGACTGCAGCAAAATATAGTACCGTTGGTCTATATACTAAGTAGATATTGTTAGCAGCCTTAAATAAGAGTTACTTTCCCTTTTTAAGGCTTTTCTGCAGGTGTATCAGTACATTGATGTTGGTCGTTTATCTCAGCGGATGTCTTGCAGATTTTTCTTGTCGTAAACATCCAGATCACCCAACATCTTCATCCAACTAACTTCATCTGAACTAAATGAAGTGAAGCAGTCGTTAATCTGACCCACCAAAAACTGATTGCTCAGCTACTGTGTCACAGCAACACTACAATGATACAACTATTGTGCAGATTGATAAGATATCCGTGATTGAATGACACAAAAGTCACACATGAGTTAACTTCCTAATTAACTAGTTCTTTTGGGTCAGTAAATATTATCAACAAGCACAACGCTGACACAACCCGTTGTGATCCTGCCATTGAATCTTTGTATGAAAAGAGAGACGCTGTTTACCAAACATTTCAAAAGTGTGAAGAAGCTCACTCTCTACAGTTCAGTGTTGTGACTGCTGTTTTATTTAAAAACCCAATCTGCCAGAAGCCAAGGCCAAAATGGTGGAAAATACATTTCTCACCAACATACTGAGCAGACTGCGCTGCATGCCTGCAGAGGGATTCCTGCTTTTGGCAAACAGGCTCTGCTCTCCACTGTCCATACATTTACCATTAGATTGATTCTATAATGGAAAGTCTTCGGTCTGAAATCGCTGCCTGCAGAGCGCGCGGAGTCATGCGAACTGGTCTGTCCCTCAGCTGTGGCTCGCATGAATTCTTAATCGTTGCATGTGTAAGGCTCAGTGCGCTGGTGCTGTGAGATCCAACATTATCTCCTCTATGAAATCAACATTAAATCGCTCTCACAATGGCTGAATAATGTATAACAAAGCTATTTATTGCAGGCAGGCATAATTACCTTTCGCTCAGCTTTTGTGTTGCGGAGTGAATCTTTTATCAACGCACATCCTTCAGTGTAACGGTTTGTGTTATTAAAACAGTTTATGGTGAAAAACAGATAGCGTGGCTACTTTAATTTGCTAGTTGTTTTTTTATTGCTGGGAAAAAAACTGGTTTGGCGCTGTAATAAATAAACATATCGACCCGAATGCCTTATATTTCTCAGCTCATGTCCTGAAGCGATTGGCGGCGTATTCCTCTGCCATCGCTGACATCCTGTGAGACACAGATGTGACATCATGTAGAGATATTTCTGGTGCAGCTACAAACAGCCCATCACTCCTCCACCCTCTTTCTCGTGTCAGATTTCCAGATTCAGATACTGCGTCTTCATTCTCCTTTTCACTGGTTTCTGCTTCCAATAGCCGGCAATCGGTGAGGAGAAAAATCCATCAGTGAAGAGACGAACAATATCAATTGTAATTTTAGCTGCTTCGGTAGACCAGTAGCCATTGCAGACGCAATTTTAATTAAATTTTCATTAAACACTCCTCGCATTTTACACACTGCGAAATCCCACCCTGCTATGACTGGATATATGCATGTCTAAATGATGGGTAACGACTACAGCTGAACGCAACAGCTTGGGGCACATTTCGCCTCCAGCTTTATTGAATGGAACTGACTAAAAGACTAAAAATAGAAATTCACTAGGAAGACTTAAGACTATGTAAATACAGCAGAAATTCAGGTCTGCTAAGCTTTCTGGTGTTTTTAAACATTGTTTCGATTTCGATTTTTTTTTTTTTTCTCCTGTATTTTTCTGACGACGGCAGAACTGCTACCAGAAAGAAGCAGTACTGAGGCCTGAGAACAACCAGGTCATCAACCTCACAACACGCTACACCTGGTCAGGATGTGTGGTAAGAGCACACACTCACAATCACAGTCTATTCACATGTATAGTTTTATACCCCGATCAGCCATAATGTCATCATATTTAGATGTTTATATAAATGACAACATATCTGATATGTTCAGAAGCAGCAATAACTTCTGTTGGATGGGACCAGTTTTCACACCCCAGCTTAATCAACCATGCTTGTTCACTGCTTTTTCTTCTTGGGTTACCTCCAGTTGGCTCGCGTAATATGTCAGTGGTCAAACTTTGCTCAAATCGCACACCAATTTTCTGCTTGTAAGGCATCAGCATTGAAGGCACCAACAATACCATACCCACGAACGGCAGCCATGATAATGATATCCTGCAACAGACAGAGAGGGAGTGTGAGAGATCTTCCTCAGGTAGAGGGTCTCAGGGGGGGATTCACATCACAGAAACAGACGGTTAAACACGCACAGTTCATTCACAGCTAAAAATAATTAAGAGTCTATATATATATATATACATACATACATCCATACATGCATATATTTAGACTGCTGGAGGAAACTGGAAAAAGCCCACAGTAGCACAGGGAGAACATGCAAACTCCAAACAGGAAAGCCCCCTGAGCCCATACTCAAACTTGGGATAATTTTGTGATTTCATCCACGACACCGTCAGACAGCGTCTATGATACTGAGGTAATCCTCACTTCACCTGTTGGTGGTCGTATTGTTTTGGCTGATCTGCACTTTGAATTGCAATGAGCATCGTTTTATCTCTGAGAAATAACAAGATCTTTATGAATTCAATGCAGGGACACTTCTCTGTAATTTAATTTGTGCCTCTGACCATACAGTGTGATGAAATACACTTTGAGTGTGTATCACATTGTTCCTCCTAGTCATTAGACAGTTGAATATATATTCATTTTTTCCCAATGCACACTCACTCCTTTGTAATGCAAAAACAGTCCAGGGATTTCCAGAAGAGGAAAACAATAAACACAGAGAGGGAGAGCGAGCTAATGGCCTGTAATATGTTTTCATAACATTTCACTGTGTTACACTTTCCCACTGACGATGACGCATCCCAGTCAATCAGAGAGGTTTTAAAAGATCTGTGTGTGTGTGTGTGTGTGTGTGTGTGTGTGTGTGTGTGTGTGTGTGTGTGTGTGTGTGTGTGTGTGTGTGTGTGTGTGTGTGTGTGTGTGTGTGTGTGTGTGTGTGTGTGTGTGTGTGTGTGTGTGTGTGTGTGTGTGTGTGTGTGTGTGTGTGTGTGTGTGTGTGTGTGTGTGTGTGTGTGTGTGTGTGTGTGTGTGTGCGTGTGTGTGTGCGCGCCTGTAACACATTTAAAAGGAAAAAAAAAAGTCCTTGTCTCTTTTTTTCAATCAGCAACACAATGTGTTTATTTATCACATCAAGAGGTGTGATTGCAGTGTGACTGTGTTGGTTGTTAGCGGATCGTACTGTCACATTTCAGGCTGTACTCTGGTGTGAAATATGCTCGTATCTTGACATCTCAGGCTGCTTCTGCTCTTCTGGGACAATTCACTGTGTCTCTGGAGGTAAAAAGGACAGTGTGCCTTTTTTTGGGGGGGGGATGTCTTTTTTCCACACTCTGGTCCCGACACATGTTTTTCTCCCTCAGGTGGAAGGCGACGGGAACGACGAGGTCCTAAGCTGCGTGGGTGGTCGCAGCTTCCGCTCAGTGAGGGAGAGATGGTGGTACATCGCTCTCAGCAAGTGTGGGGTAAGTGCTGACCTCTGACCCCCGTCGGGCTCGCTGCCTGTGTGTGTGTGTCTCTATAGCGGCAGCTTTACTACCCGCCGTGGTGACGCACTGCTGCTCTCATGCAAACAGACTGGGAGGGCTTACATGTAAACCCGCTCACCGTGTGACTTTGTTTGTGTTCAGATTGTATCCCGACAAACAGACGTCATCATTTTCATCACCGTCAGCGTCATTCTCATCTGTTAAACGGAGGACAGATTATTCCTCATGATGCTTGTTAGAACAGAGGTCCTTGTTGTCGATAGATTGCCTGAAGAGCAGCTCTTTAACTTTGAAAGGGTTTTTTTTTTTTTTTTTTTCAGTTTATTAGCCTGAGCTCATGTTTAAAATGTTTGCTTTCAGACAAAAACAAAAACCTCCAACAGATTTGAGGTGTGAGCTGCAGAATGGAATATTAAAACAAAATCGCTCCAGCAAAAAAATAAAAAACAGCATACCCCGAGGAAGGCTCTGGGAACACTTTGTGTTTTAAGAATACTTTTCTGTGCTGCTTCTTACAAATTATAATTCTACCTGAGCATAAATTGTGTCTGACTCTATCAAATAATTACCCACAACCATATAACTTTAGGAAAGTATATAATTCTACACTTAATAATAATAAGAAGAATGAAAGTTAGATGTGCCAATTATGTTTGCAAAAAAAAGAGTAATATCCATTAGAAATGTACGGCCTCTTTAGTGATGATTGAGTCCATGTTTACATTGACTGACAGGCAGAACTGTGTAGGAGTCTGAGTGAAGCAAGATGAGCAGAGCAGGATTATTTACAGTAGGTAACTGGTAGTTAAACACCTATAAAGGCTTTATAGTTTAGTCACTGTAGTACAGCACAGTCGATTAAACTTTTTGTGTAAATGCGGCAGTATGGTTAAACTTTTGGACCGATTCAAGAGAGGCTTGGTTTTACTATAGTTACTGTTCTATTTGTGAAGCCGAAACTTTTATCATGATACCAGGACACTTAATCCTTTGTCGCCGAGATTACAACCCGGAGAAGTCAGCAATCCTTCACAGGAAAAGCACAGAGCGACCCACATACTCGCTTTCAAACCTACGCTTAATTTACTAATTAGATTCAACTGCATGTTTTTTGACCGGGAGGAAGCTGGAAAACACACACACACACACACACACACACACACACACACACACACACACACACACACACACACACACACACACACACACACACACACACACACACACACACACACACAGAATATGCAAAGTGCACACAAAAAGGCCCCCAAACCCAATCCACACAGAACAGTATATATTGAACGAGGAGTCCGAGAATGTGGAGACGCCCGTCTGTATTTAGAAGTTTGCTGCTGCCAGGTTTCCACTGTGGGTCTCTGTTCGAGGCCTTAGACCTCCAATTGCTTCCCAATAACTTGGGGATGGGATAAAATGATTTAAAGAACACATTTCACTGCATAGTCATTGTGTGTGACAAATAAAGCTATCTACGCTATTACCTCATAGGTCTGAATTAAATTCCCACTTAAGGAATCGTATCTTGTAAAACGATAAAGTATTAAATATTTCGATGGAACACACACACAAATTTATTTATAAAGCTATAAAACTATAACAATCATAATCTTCTATTGGGGATTTTCATTTCCATCCTTGATAGAACGATAGGTGACAGGAGTTAATGTGGTCATCTATATGTATAACTTAAATGTAATCGCTCAATAGAATTATGTTTCATCCAAACGGATGCATCTCTAGATGCACATACACACCACAAGCACAGATCAAACCTAAGCTTCTCGCATATTACCGCCGATCGGTTACCAGTTATCTGTCTCTGGATTGCCTCTGGACTCTCTGAAGCGCCTTATCTGGACCTTCGTACAGCAGTGCTCACTGCAACAAGGCAACAAAGCTCTCAGCATGCAAATCTTAAGCTGTTCTAAACGTGGCTTTACATGCAGTGCACTGCAGCCTATTGATTATTTCCCTTCAGGCAGAGTTAAGCATTGTATCATGTCATTATGGCGACTCGGTGTTGTGACAGTAGTGGAAGAAAAGGAGCAAAGTGGCAGCTGCGGTGTGTTGTCTGTTGATACGAGTCCAGACTGGGGCAGTTACTGAAGAAATCATGAGCTTGGATAATGATAGGTTGGCAGTGATACATCGTCCTACGCGGAGGGCTTCAGTCAAGGACAAATCCTGAGTGTAGGTGTGTGTGTGTGTGTGTGTGTGTGTGTGTGTGTGTGTGTGTGTGTGTGTGTGTGTGTGTGTGTGTGTGTGTGTGTGTGTGTGTGTGTGTGTGTGTGTGTGTGTGTGTGTGTGTGTGTGTGTGTGTGTGTGTGTGTGTGTGTGTGTGTGTGTGTGTGTGTGTGTGTGTGTGTGTGTGTGTGTGTGTGTGTGTGTGTGTGTGTGTGTGTGTTGTATTGTTGGTGTGCAGTGTTTTTATGAAAGAGGGCAGACAGAGTAAATACGTCCCATTTCTATGTGTATCAGTTTGCCTATCACTGACACTGCTAAAGCAGAGTCATGCTCCTGAATCTGTGTGTAATTGTGTGTGTGTGTGTTCATGCTCTTGTACTTTTGGGCTTTTTTCCAGTTTTTGGAGGTGGGGGGGGGGGGGGGTTGTTTTGTGTGCTGCCAGTGGAGAGCGCAGGCTGAAGAGGGATATGATTAGAATGGATGCTTCCTGCGGAGTGTGGTTTAGTGTCACGCCAGTGTCCGCTGAAAGACACGCTGCCTAATGCTGTTGGACTCGAGTATAAAAGCTCGTCTCCGCTCCCAGGGACATATGCGCGCTGCGTCCCACAGCCAATTTCCACCCCTCGTCTCTCGCCACTTGCCTTCTCGTTTCCGTTTTGCCTCCACACCTCTTCATCTCTCCTACCTCTGTCGCTCACAATCTTCTGCTTGTCCTGCTCTCTTTCAACTCTCCGTCATCACGCTGTGCTGTGCTACACCCCATTTCATATCTATTTACCTCTGCATCTCACACTCCTCTCCGTCAGCCTGTCCCTAATTGTGTTTTTCCTCTCCATCTTGCCATCTCACTGGTCTCATTTCTTCTTTTTCTCTCGCTCATTTGATGCGTTTTTTGTTCCCCGGTACCCTCACTTTTATCTGCTACTTCATATTTCCCCTCTTTGTTCCTGTTTCTCTCTTATCCAAGTTTTCCTTTCATCTACTTTCCGTCTCACTTTTTACCTGAGCTGAATTGGGCATAATTCCATATCAGCCAATAAGACCTTAACACCCGGAGGATGTCTGCTCTCCACTTTCTCCCCGGCATGAAATAAGTGGGACTTGTGGAGATGTTCGTTATTTAAGATTTCTAGGCAATTTTACTTGATTAATCATAGCAGGAATCCTCAAGGCAGCAAATAATTATTATTTCATCAGAGGGAAATACCGTTGTGATTTGTGATGACCTCAATTGTATTTATAATGATGGAGCAGAAGATCTCTGACGGTTTACTAGTGTGGAAAACCTTCATCCAGACTGCCGTTTATTTCTTCTGTTTATGAAACACAAAGTGCAGAAGTAGAAAGCTTGAAGGCTTTCAAAGTTCTCAAAGTTTTGATCGCTCATTTTGATCCTCTAAACTGATGCAAATATAAAGCGTAACGCTGAAATCAGTAATTGCTGCATTCGCTTTCAAAACATCCTCAAATCTTCTGAGTACACTTGCACAAAGAGGAACTCTATAGAGCGTTTCTTCCATGCGTGTTAAATCTTTTTAAGCTGACTCCATGACGTTGAGCTCAACACTGTGTGGGGTCCATACAGTCATTTCACAGACTCCTGGCTCCTCTGTATATTGCTGTATAACATTCAACGAGTGACATTAAAAAAAGGACAGCAACTTTAAACAAATTCATATCCAATCAGATGTTCCTTGATGAGATTACCTTCTGATAATTGATGTCGGATCATTCTTATTTATATAGTATATGGCTTATATTTGCACATTTTACACATTAAATGGGTACTCCTGCATGCAAATTAAGTTCATTGATCCATCAACGTTGCGAAGTTCTGTGGGAATGTGAGTGTGGCCTGCCTTTGTTCGTGGTCTGTGACCGGCTGTGTGATCGTGGTCGGCTCTAACGTGGGTAAATAGAAAGTTTGCTGGATGTATACAGTAAAATATTAAAAGCAAACAACGTTGTATGGTCGATAAAATACTTAAGCAGAAGGAGTTTTTCGTTGTCCTTACATTTCTACATCAGAGTGCAGTTGAAGGTTTTGAATTGGAAAACATCTATCTGTGCCACTTTATAAAACTGTTTTGATGTGCCACAATACAATATCTTGTCAGGTAGCACTGATTATAGACACTGTTCATTTCAAATCAACAAAAACAGAAGAACTTAATAGCATAGCTTCATTACTTGCAATTGACCTGGGAACTGTTGTGTAAGTGTTGAGTTTGCTGGTCTTTCAAACACAAGTGAAGAAAAAGGAAAGCTTTTAATTGCTCTAATCAACTTCTGCCTTATTATTCTGAGTAGAATTGTTGTTAATGAAACAGAATTACCTCAGTGGGGAACCAAGAATGAGCTGAAATTAGACGAGCTGTTAATGGGCCCAGGCTAAAAAAAAAAAAAAAAAAAGAAAAAGCCCAACTTTTGCGGCTGTCAACTCAGCCAAGTGACTCATCTTGATAAAAGAAATGGTGTAGAAACACAAACACAGAGCCACTGTGTAACACTGATGCAAGTCTTCACAAAAGATACACTAGACCTGGATAAAACAAACAGGAGTTATCTTCTTCTCTGGCAGATGGGGAGCTAGTTTGAACTTGAAATGCTGAGCTAATTTAGTGCAGTAAATAAGAAATAATGAGATTTTTTTTCAAACTTTATGAGCCTGGTGCTGCAGCACAATGGAGCATGGTCTGCAATACAAAAGTGTCCAAGCTAGAATCTGAGCCACATTTCCTTGTGGACAGTTTGCATGTTCTCCCTGTGGCGGATTCACATCAGCTCTATCCCACAGTGCAATGATATATTGAATGATGACTTAAAGTTCAGAGGTGGGCAGATTGGCCTTGTGAGCGATGTATTCTCCACCCATCTTTCATGAAGGGAACTATTGCTGTCACAGCTATTCTTATTCTGTATCAGACTGGAATCTGGTCTTGACTTGAGATGGTGCTCAAGTAAATCAGAAATAATAGAGACGTTTGTCACTGTGTCTGGGTTTCAATCTGAGCCATGACTGGATTGCATGTTGTATGTGTGGCTTGACCTCCCGCAGTCCGAAGAGCCGAAATGCTGAAGTCAGTGACAGTGATGGCGTGTGTCGCCGTGTTTGCCTTCTCCGGAATGAACACTGCTTTGAAAAAGCTGAGAGTGGTGATCCAGGTCCTTGACCCTCGGTGGGTCTTTCTGTGACTCAACAACGACTAAAGATATGAAAGTGAATGAGAGTGATCGTCTCTCTGTGTCGACTGTTGACTCCTCAGGTGTTTCACATCTTTTTTTAAAAGGCTGTGATTGTTACCGAGTCGCAGTCTCTGTTGGGATTAGAAGATGGATGGATGAATCATGTGGGTGATGTTTCCTTCACCCATGAGGGAAATGAACAGGTATAATGGTTTATAGATTGCAATGCTCACAGTGTGAACACCAAGCTCACATAGTGTGACAAATTACATTTTTCCTTGATTTGAAATTGCTTTCTTTATTAGTTTACAATGTTTCACTTGTAAAATATTACTAGATTTTGTTGGGGCGGGGGGAGCAGCCATTATGGTTCCTAAAAGTGCAAAATGATGTCTCTTCAGTTTTTATGTTCAGTTCTCCAAAACTCAGAGAAAAGAAGTTTATTACTGTAGCTTTGTAAATCAGATTAATTGTTGCAGTCATATAAAGTCCCTTTAGAAATATGCAGAGAGGAGCATGTTCATAGTCTTGAGCTGCATTAGATGTTAAACGTTCAACGCCTTCGTTTGTGCAGCGTGTAATGTGTCACCAGGGCAGCTCATGTCCAAGTCGCGGTCCCGTTTTTAGAAGGCTTTATCCGAGTTGGATATTGAAGCATTTCACTGGCCTGCACTGAAGTCTGACCTCAAGCAATTTGAGGACTGAGCTGGAACACCGACCGTGAGCTGCACCTTATCACCTAACATCAGCGCCTGACCTCGCTGATACTCTGCTCCCCACTGGGAGAAGATCCCCGCAGCAAAAGACTCGCAGGACGGCGTTCCCACAAGCATGGCTGTCATAACTGTTTATGAAGGGACATCTGTTGTGAACAACCAGGTGAGTTTATGAGTCGAGGTTAGTGCTTCATAGCCCGTGAAAGCAGCCGTATATTTCTGTGCACTCGTTCAGGTCACATGCTTTGGAAGATGCATGTTTGAAGGTTGTACATGATGCGAAGGCAAACCGGAAAATGAGATAGTGGAGTCTTCAAAGATTTGCTGCTCTCGCCGTTGTCGAGAAGCACTACGTCTCACCTAACCAACCTTGACAGCTGCAGATAGAAGTGATGGAGAAAACTGACTTGTGAAGGAGCCCGGAGATATAAATATGTATTTTAATTGATGTTTTGCAGAACGGCAGAGCACATAATACATTCAGTGATTTCATATTAGACTGACAGGCTCACAGTCCTCAGATATATTGGAAACAAAACAGGGACAATAACAAGATGCTGATGTTTATCAAAACAGATATCCATTAATGAAAATAAACAGCAGTTTAAAACAAAAAAACTTGAGTACTTTATTACTCCAATTGAATCATATTTACACATCTTTCAGTCCAAAAGGTTTCCTCTGAAATGTTTCTGGACTCTGCCCATTGATGTGAAAGAATTCCAGGGTGGCAACACTTTACTAAGCCTGTAGTTTCAGACAATCACACCCACTTGTCTTTTCCTGAGGACCTACCTGTTGAATTAAGAGAAAGAGCTAATTTATTTACCTCATTTATGGAGTCTTGAAGCGAAACAGACTAATCACAGTCGTGATGTAATCTGCATTTTGAATGCTGCCTTTGGAGAATGGAGCCACTGAATTAGGGTTACTGTGGCTTTGACAAGGTTTTTGGTGAGTATAAGTGAATATACTCCCAATCTGATTGATGTATCCCCGCGTGACTGAATATCTTTTCCCAGTTATAGACTCAGACATATTAAAACTAAATCACAAGCAGTTCAGGCGGATTACATGAAATCAATGACATTAAAGTGAAGCCGAGCAGTCGGCTCTCATCCAGAGTGAAGGTCACTAAACTCTAAACTCACACCATGTTGTGAATTTTGGATGAATACCAAACCTCCTGTAATTCCACGTTGACAGATGTTGTCAGCATCTGATCCATTGACATTAAATGTCATTTGTTGATTGGTCATAAGCACAGATTTTCTTCCTTGAAAAGCTAAAGTGTGAGTATATTTCCCATGCGATTGGTGCATCTGTGGCATTCATATTGGTCTGGGATTGAACTTTTCCTCTGCATCGTCTCAGTTCCTGTATTTATTTTTACATTGATCCGAAAAGTGATGGGGATGCAGAATTGTGTTTTTTCGTTGGAAAATCTGTACGAGAGACAAAAAAATTTATGTCGATCTGTTTTAAATGCATCTCCAGCAAATCCTCTCGTTTTATTTAAATGCTGCTGATTTAATGAAGCACCCTTCTTTCACTCCGTGGTTGTTGAATTACATGGCTGCCAATCACTTTTGGATTTACAATCTGGGTGGTGTCAAGTGCACACAGCCTTACTGGAAGTTTTCAGAGCATCTCCCGCGTGAGGTCAATGGCACTCAGCGACAAGCCGTACCCAAACATTTATGTCCGCAAGTCACACTCTGTAGACTCTCAGAAGTCCCGTTTTTAAATGCACTTAGCAGCTCCCCATGAGGCTGTGAGAGGTGTAGACTGTACAGATGTTTAAGTGAGAACACCTTCAGTGAGTGATATATCAGCAGAGTACATCGAAGTGGGTGCCGTTTACACCCACGGCAGCCTGAAGCTCATCTTGCGACTCCCCATCTGTCCTGCAGAGAGATTTCCCGCTGTGAAACTGCCACTTCGTCTCTCATCGCTCCTTCCTCCCACTGCTTCCATCGCTCTCTCCCTCTTTGCATATTCTCCCTTTTCCTTCACGCCGCCTTTCTCTCCACCTGTATCCTAAACTTTCTTTCTCTCTGCATCTGTCTCCCTCTTCATCTCTGTCTCCTTGCTCTTTGTGTCTGTATTGATTTTGTGGCAGTGCACACTCCATGCTTCTCGCCCTTTTTTGATGGAGGGAGTGAGATGGAGTCTCGGGCTGCCAAATGAAATCAAAGTCTCTTTTTTTTTTCTCCTCTCCCTCCCTCTTTCTGTTCCCTCGCTCCACCGCAACAAGCGCAAACTCCATTGGCTTTGAACTTGTGTGTGTGAAATGAGCTCTCTGTGCTCTGATTGTCAACCCATCTCTGAGCCCTCTCTCGTGTCCCCGTCCCCCCTTTTTTCCTCTCCTCCCAAATTCCCTTTAATGTGACTGTTTGCGTTAAAAAAAAAAAAAAAAAAAAAAGACTGTCAAAACGTGTTTATTGTATCAACAGTGCTGTACCAGCAAGGTAGTTCCATGGGGTTTCTCGCCTGTTTACATTACCCAGATATTCCTTCTGTGACATCTTTCGTAACATTGCAGAGTAGGCCAATTATATCAGATTGACACGTAAGTATAATGAGCCTAACAAATAATTGATATTTCACGCTGTTAATAATTAAAAACAAACATTAAGTGAGTGAAAACTGTTGCTATGGATATGATCCATCCATTCTTCCTGTTAATCTGGGTCATTCTGCACGTTTGCAGCGCAGTAGGCGAAGCAGCCTCGATTCCCCTTTCTTCCTTTCTTTCTCCACCAGTTTTTTTTACCCTCACCTGGGGGATCCTGAGGTGCCTTCAGGCCAGCTGGGAGATCGACTGCATGACACAATTACACTCAGCAGTTCAATCAAGAGCCGGCTCTGCACCAAAAACCATGAGGGCATTTTAGTCCCGCTGTCGCAGGAACTGCTGGAAGAAATCTTGGGATCTGTTTGGAAAGATGTGTGGGCCTTTTTTTTTTGTGTGTGTTATCACAAACATCACATCATCATTTTAATTGACATCGCTAAGCTGCAAGAGAGAAGAGCAAAGGCAGATGTTGCTCTCTTCAATCACTTTGCGATCTGGTGTGAAAAATGGACATCGGTGCTGCACAAAGTGATTAATCAGGCTACAGTCTAATGATCAACAGCAAGCCGGCTCCATTAGATTTTCTCATCATCGTTGTAGATGATTGGTAAACAGTTTGGTTTGAAATTACAGCTCGCTTATGTGTTGAAGTTGGAATCTGGGACAAGTTTAAATGGCCTTGAATACGATGAGCCTACGTGGTGGTTCGTACGCTCACCTCATGACAAGAAACCTCAAGTCCACAGCTCTCCTGTGTTGTTTGCATGTTCTCCCTCTGCAGGGGTTGATTTTCTGTGCATTCCTTTCACAATTTTCCAGCAAACAAGTGTGTTGGCTGGATCGGTGACTCTAAATGTGTGCGTGTGTGATTTCCTGGTTAAATTGGGCTGCATTCGGCCCACAGTCCATTGTTGTTCCTAATTTTTCCATTGGACGACACACAGTTTGATTAAAAGTATAGCTCATAATGCAACGCTGAAACTCCGAACTGAACTGCAGATGGCAACGATGCGCTGAACAAAAAGACCAGTGATGCATCAGGGACAGCTAGCCACCTTATCATTAGCAAAGTCGCATTGGCTTTCATGTTCCATCCCACGAGGGCGACTTTGTGAGAATATTCATGCTAAAAACTGCAGAAATGGAAAGGTCTTTGCAGACATTTCACTGGAGAAAAACACTGTGGCAGATATGATTTCAGTTTGCAAAAACATCTCACATTAATAAAAAACAAGTACATTGAAAGGGAATATATTTGATATGCATTGTTGTTATTTTATTTTTCACAATAAAACCCTTGAAGTATTGCTTGCGTTTTATAGTTCAGCTGTAGCTCCTGCAGCTCTGAGTTCAATAAAGCAGTTATAGAAAAGGCAACACTCTCACCTCACAGCCAGCAGCCTCGGTTTAATCCCAAGCTGCAGTCTGCCTGTGTGGAGTTTTGGATGTTCACCTTCTACATCTGTTTCCTTCAGGTACTCCAGCTTCCTCCCACAGTCAAAAGACATTGCATGTTAGGTTAATTCGTGACTCCAAATTGCCCATGCGTGCAAGTGATCGTCCGCATGAGTGTGTTATCGACTTGTTCAAGGTCAGGTCATGGAGCCAGCTGGGACCAGTTCCAGCTCCTGCAATCCTAAATTGAATGACACTGTTAAGGGAACGATCACAAAGCCACATGCTGGTGTCGTAGTTAGTTCCCTCAGGTTGAGTCAAAGTCGGTGGTTTTAATGTGGAATAACACCAGAGCTGCACAGTGCTACAGTGGTTGGCATTCAGCCTTCACCGTGAGTGGCTCTGTATTCAGTTCTGGTCGATTTCTACCTCCCAAAAACTGAAGACATGATTGTTAGGTTACTTTCACCCTGGGTATACCCTGGCTTGTGCCCATTGGTCATTGGGATCGGCTTCCTGGGACCATAAATTGGTTCAAGCTGGTGTAGCAGATGAAAAACTCCAGAGTTGTTCAGTGGTGTAGCGGATACCCATTTTTCCTTCCTCCAACAATCTCAAGATATGCATTGAATTGTAGAATTTCCCATAAGAGTGAGAGTGTGTGTGTGTGCACGCGCGTGACCTGCCTCTCACCCATCCCCAGCTGGGATTGGCTGCAGCTCCCTTGCAACCGCAGCTTGGTTAGAGTGGCTATGGAAGATGGATGGAAAGACCACATTGCTATTTTTTGGGGGGTGAAATGATTTTAAGGGCATGAGCAATGTGTGCTAAATATTTATATAAAAACCAAGATGCTGTGATATTTGATTTTGCTGCTAAAGTGCAGCCCTGAGTAAAATCCTTTAATGTTAAAGTACTTATCCCATCTTTGTGATCCAGAACTCTGAGGTTTTTACACTTTAACTTTGAAGGGCTGCTTTTAAGTGCAACCCATAATTTTTTTTCTTCTCGCTCCAAAAAGGTACCGCAGTTCTCAGTTTCATCTTCAGTGTGATAATGAAAAAGCAAAATGTCTTGAGGATGATGTTTAAATATAAATCTGAGGAGTCATTACTTCCCTCTGTCATTTCAACCCGCCGAGCAGTCCACTGCAGCATAAAGCATTAATGTGCATTTTGTACAGATCACAAAACCTTTAACAGTGCAAACGAATACATTTTTAATCTCACCTGCCATCCTCCGCCTCCTCCTTTGTCTCCCCTCTCTCCTCTCTCCCTTGCAGGGCGATGGCTTGCAGCTGGAGTACGAGATGAAACTGACCAATGGCCAGTCTTTCTGGACGCAGCATTTCTCTGCAGATGAATTTGGTAAGAGTGATTAGACAGACAGACGGAGATTACAGAACAAATCGCTGACGGCACAAGCCAACACCACTTAGCACAGCCAATAAAACACAGTGGACTGAACAAATTACAATAATGAAGGGACAGCTGAATGAATTAATGATGATAGATGAACTGAGAGGGAGGGATGAGAAGAAGAGGTTGTTGGATCTTCTAAATGAATTATTCCTACTTTCCAGTTCTTCTGCTTCCACTGCAGCTCCTTCTATCTCTGTTTCTGAACTAATCCGATATTCTGATCAAGTATGTGGCCCCCCCTGGATTTTTCATCTCTTTTTCAATTTATGTTCCTGCCCTCCTCGATTGTCCCTTCTTTCCGTTGTATTGACATTTCGTGAACCCCGGGACTCCCTCGCATTCCTCTTGTGCATTCACTGCCTCCCTTCTCTCTCCTTCTCTTTTCTATAATCTTCATCAGTTATTCCGTTCCCTTTATATCTTTTCCTTTTGACTCCTCTTCCTCCATCTCTTATTTACAGGAATCTTGGAGACGGACATCACGTTCCTGGTTATCTTCTCCATGGTGTTCCTCCTCTCCTGCTACTTTGCCTGTAAGTACTCTTTCTACTTTTACCCCCCCCCCCCGACATATTCTGACTTTCAGAGCCCGTAGCAATTATTAAGTGCCTTTTTTTTTAGCTCCAGCATAAAATCTACATGTTTCCTGATGGATTGGGAGTAAGGTCTCATGTGTTGAGTGATGGTGGAGCATGTGCCAGGCGGCTCTGGTGAGAGCTGCTCTGGGGTTTCATGTAAAGTGGGAACGGCTGAGTGGAGAAGGTAGTGGTCGCAGTCAGCTTATTGAAGCAAGTTCATCGCACGAAGGTCAGAAGAAAAAGCCCCGGAGCGGCTGAGAACAATAATTACAAGGAAAGAGTTGCCGTTCAAAGAAAAAAAGTAGAGTAATTCTCATCCTGTTTGTTTGTTTGTTTTCTGTGCGGCTACATTTCTCCCTTTAAATAAAAAAATAAAGACTTCTAATCAGTCATTTCCATCTTTTGTAGTGAAAATCCGGTCATTATGGCATGTGTTGAGAGAAGTTCAATTTGAAAGTAGTTTCTCCTGTAAAAATGTAGTTTCACAATAAAGCAACCACAAAAAACTAGTTGGAAAAAGTAAAAAAAAAGACTTTGTGCAGCCAAACTTTCTTAATTTCTCCGACCTCCTGAGATCTTACAAAGCTGCTCGTATCCCCTGATCATCCACAGTGGAAGGACCTGCTCAGCTGCCATGCAGTGAGAGATAGCAAACCTTTGAGCTCTTTGTCCATGAAATGCTTCTGAGCTTGAACTAGTTTTATCTGCACTCCAGAAAGTAACTTTAATTTACTTTACTGGCGTACCCTTAGAGATCCTGATCAGTTCTGCAAAGGGAGACCGTGCCACGGTGGCAGCATGTACGATAAAAAATACACCATATTCAGTAAAACATACAGATCATCTAGAAACCGCAACATGACACTGTAAGACACCTAATTCTCCAGAAAAGAAACAACATTCCTCCTTCAGAATCTTACCAATAGCGTGAATTTGTCAACAAATCTGTTGTTGATGGTTCAACAATATTTTTTCAAGGATTTGAACCAATCAGTTTTGATATGTAGTACAACAATAGACACCCAGTTTGTGAATTCAGCATACTGTAATCAAGCACGGACACAAGTGTAGCTTCCACCAGTTTTTTTTTTTATTGGCAATAAAAGCAAAACCAGATTTATTTCAAAGGTCATTTCAGTGGTTTATATCTATATTTTTATATTATTATATCTATAAATCCTCTCAGGAATGACACAAAGTCATACAATGCGCTGGCTTGCTTCCTTTGATTCTGCCATTGTTACGATCTTAGAGAGTGAATGAACTGCTGTGTTTACTCCTCTAAGTATTAGACGGCAGTTTACTGACAGATCTTGGAATTTAAATGAGTTTGTTCAAGTTTTATTAGAAATAACAGAGAGGAAAAAACTTCAGATTTACTGCTGGCTGAAAATATAAAAAACAGGTTTTGTGAAAATAATGAAAATGTGGACTCTAGACGTTTTTTCCCGTGTTGCTGCTTTCTGTGGAGGTCACGGGAGAAACCATCAGCACTCAGTGAGCCGAATCTGTGGAGAGACAGGCCAGCTGAGAGTGTGCATGGGCGTTTATGACCCTTCCTCCCCCTGTAAAATTCCCTCCTGGGCCGTGGCTGTTTGCCAGCATGTTTGTGTTTTAAAACAGGTCGCCTAAATACGCATTAGGAATACATCCTCACAGATTAGGTGGCGAGAACGGAGAAGATGAATAAGGCTTCATCCAGAGATGGGCGTCACAAGATGGATGCATGCTAATGATTGCTTCCCCAATTCATCCGGCCCGTTCCCTTGTTCTTGTTTTTTTCCCTCTCCTCGTCTCCCTGTACCTCTCACTCTGCTCCACCATCTGTTAGCATATCCCCATCCTTTTTATCTACACACACACACACACACACACACACACACACACACACACACCTCTGTCACCTCTATCTCATTCTTACTTTTTTTTTTCTATACAGACAATTTGAAGGGAAGACAGCTTCTTCACACCACCTACAAAATGTTTATGACTGCTGCAGGAGTGGAGGGTGAGTATTTAACACACACACACACACACACACACACACACACACACACACACACACACACACACACACACACACACACACACACACACACACACACACACACACACACACTCTGGAGATGACAGTGAGCCTCTTGCACGGCTGCAGCAGCATCTCATACCTTAATCCCCACTTCAAGAGCGGAGATATTATCGCCCTTATTAGCCTCTGAATAGGAACTATTGCAAACAGCGGAGCCGAGTTCCAGTGTTCAGCAGAGCATACTGTTACTGATGAATCCCACCACCCTTCTCATCCTATCCAATCCTCTTTCTTCTCTCCCCTTATCTTTCGTTCTTCTTTCTCGCTCACGTGCCCCCCCCCCCCGAAAATCTCCCCTCGAGTCTCCTGCCACCCCCTAAATTCACTTTCAACCTCCTGCTTTCTCGAGCCTTCTTCTGCTCTTCTTCATCAATTCCTCTTCTTTTCTGTCTCACTTTTCTCACCCTGTTGTCCTCCCCCTTATCTACCCTCATTATCAACTCCCCATCACTTCTTCTCTGTCTGTCCTTTACTCCTTCTATCCTCTTTTGTCTTTTTTTTCCTTCTTGTGTAATTCCTGCTCACCAATCGCCCCCCCACCCCACCCCCCCCACCCCCCCACCCCTTCCCCACTATCTTTTTTCCTAATCCTATCCTCTGTTCATCTTTTCCACTTGGCAGTGCTCAGCCTGTTGTTCCATTGTGTCTTCTGGGGCCTGTATGCTAGAGATGGAGTTGGCACCGGCAGCCTGAAAATACTAGGTGAGTTCTTCTGGTGCATCGGTCACCGATTGAATGACTGACACTACCACTGCATTAGAAAATCACTCACTGCCCGAGCAGAATCAGCAAGTGGACGATGATGGATGTGTGCATGGCTGAAGAAAATTAATAGCCGGTTTCATGGGCACAGGCAGGCTCACGCATGATTTTTCTATTTTTTTTTTCTTATAACCATGTGTGTCCAATATGTGTGTGGTGACCTGATTTTTATCATTCCCCTCTGATTTTGCAGATTCGGAAACCACAACCTAATTACCCCTTCTGTTTTCTCATTCTCATTTTCTCTCTCTCCCTCTCTCCATCCTTCTCCAGGGAAATTACTGTTCTCCGTCAGTTTCCTGGTGTTCCTTCTGATGCTGATATTGTTGGGCAAAGGTTTCACTGTCACCAGGTGGGAGGAATGCACCTTTTATATATATTTTTTTGTGTGCGTGTCCTTGTATGATTCCTCTCTACAATGTTGGTTCATGCAAAAATGTCACTTTTGTGCAAGTGTGTTTTAGCCGTCACTGTCTGTCACTGTCAGGTCGGCCTGTCATCGTCTCATAACACGACAATGGTTGACAACGCTCTGTCAAAAAGTCACATCGCTCTCGTTGGGTGGATGAACGCTGTGATAGATGGGATGGATGAGTGCGCCCTACACCAATCAGCCAAAACAATATGACCACTGATGGGTCAACTAAACAACATTCATTCATTCATTCATTCATTCATTCATTCATTCATTCATTCATTCTCTGTACCACTTTATGAAACTTACTGTTCAGAAATATTAATTTCCAGCTGACTGTTGGGTGAAGACAGGTCACCAGTCATCACAGGGACAATCAGACACACTTGCATTCACTGTTACAGGCAATTCAGAGTCATTTAACCTCAGATACATGTCTTTGGATTGTGGGAGGAAACCAGTAAACATGCAAACTTTGCACAAAGGTCTTCCTAAGCTCAACTCAAAGTGGTGTAATAGTTAGTGGACTTCCCTCACAGTGAGAATGTGTCCACTCTGTAGCCAGATACAGGTTTGTTTGTTGTTGTTGTTGTTGTTGTTTTCAAATGAATGTATTGTTTTTATTTTAATGATACACACCTCACACAAAGAAGTTTGTTACAACACCCACACAGAACGTCCTACCCACCTTTAACCAACAAAAACCTCATGTGGTGGTTCACATATAACAGTAATGATGCATCATTGACTGGGGTCTACATGATAGTCTATGATAAATTAAATCCTGTTTTAAGCAAACATGCAACTGGAAAAAAAAAGAGCTGGGGGCAAAATAAACTTATAAAGAACTGAGAAACTCGCATATCCACCATGTCTCTAATCTGTATATTAGTAGTATTGAGGTGTAAGTCCTGGAACAGCTCTGTTCCACCCAGTTATCACATTTATTGTTTTTCCCAACGTGACACTGGTTAGTTTGTGAAGATCTATTAAGCAGCAGGTGAACACTGTGTCAGAAGCAGGAAAAAGGAACGACCATTAGGATTTTCGCGGGTTTAATAAGTTGTATTATCACTGCGCTGCACCGTTTCCAAAACCGGCTCTCTCGTGGGGTGTTGCCACTCTGCAGTGTTTATCAGAAGTGGTACCTGAAAGGAAACGTGGTGAACATGAAGCTTATTGATGTACAGTATACTATCCAATGGAGCTCCTGCGATGTTAATTACATGACTTAATGGAAACACATGCAACCGGCAGCCAGCAGCCAGCAGGCCACATGCAGACCTTGTTCCCGATACTTGCAGCCCACGAAACAGCTGTGTTCTCGGTTACGATTTGGCTCTCTGGTATTAAAGATGTTTTTCATTTCTGCAGCAAAAGGGAAACATATAATGCTGTGGCAGATCTGTGTATTGTGATATTGAAAGGAAAGCAATACATTGCAATACTAGCACTGATGTGGTATAAAAAATGCACAACCATATGCATAAAATATGAGTGTGTCATTAAACGTCAGTACAATATGTTTTAAAACTGACACAGTAGCATAAAAAATGGTATTGCAGAGCTCGTGGATTCTTATTTTCCTTCCACTGTATTTGCTCTCATGTGCAGTGTTGTTTCTGTGTTTTATGTGAAAGGCCTGCATACAGATTTTTTGGTTTACTCTTCTGTGGGCAATGTTTCATGGACATTTGTGCGGGACAAAGCGGTTAGACTCCACAATGGATGATTTACAAATGCTTTTCTTTGCTGGAACATCAGCGTGTCTCCGTCCCACAGCTGACTGGACCAAGGCAATACTTGTTTAATAGTCATTGGTCTGGCAAGCTTTCTAAGTCTAGTTTCAAAGCGCTGTTTAGAAAAATTGTGCTGTACTTGACAATGTTTGGTTTTTTTTAAAGGCCCTTCTTTGGAGAAATTGGTGTTACGTAATCATGCCCGCTGAAAACTCCTGAACAGACTGTTTGTATAAAAAGCATTTCATAAAGTCTTGAGTTTTGACTTTTCATCATTTCAAGTGTCATTCAAACTTTAGGAATTGGTTCTGCTTTAGGCTTAATTGAATCCCTGTGATTTTTTTTATTCATTTTTTTTTTTTTTTTTTTTTTAAATTCTTATAAACTGAACTTGGAGCAAAAACTGAGTTTGCAGGATTTATCTACTGGCTTTTTTGACTCTAGGATTACACTCTCCTCAGGGTTTAGTAGACTCTGTGATCTCTGGAGTTATTAAACCCTCTTAAAACCCAAGTGATTAGACTTAAAACTGCACAATCATCACACTCTAAACAGGGCTGTTTATCTGCAGTACAGTACCTGACTCGCTGACAGTATGAAGAAAACTGCTCCGCAACTCTGATATGTTTATTTTACTTCTGGTGTGAATTAGTTGCTGCGAACGGATCTTTGATATACTGAAGAAGGCTTAGCTCTGAAATGCTGCTTTTTGTCAGTTGTGTGGGAAAACACATTAATTTCTGTTACTGTTGGAGAGCCTGCAGTTATTTTAAATGTATAAACAGTCGTGAGCTGAGTGCCCAGGACCCTTTCATGCCGTGTGCTGTTTAATAGCTGCTCCTAGACTGAGCTGAAGAGCCAAATGCTGTCTGTATCAGTGTGTGTTTACCGTCCATTTGTGCAACTGTAAGTGTGTCTGCGTGTGTGTGCCTCTTATCTTCCTCCAACTTGTGTGTGACCTCTGACCCTGCTGGTTTATCCGTCTGTCTCAGGGCGAGGATCAGTCACAGTGGGTCTGTTAAACTGAGTATCTACATGACGGTCTACACAATCACCTACGTCATCCTGTTCATCTACGAGGCAGAGGTACAGTACACACGACAGCCCCGCTGCACTACGCTCAACACTCCACAACACTCAAGACTATTTCTGTCTTTATTACTGATTAATCTTTCAATATATTGTTCACCGTGGTAGCAGTGTGAAATGACCATTATCTGCAGTAGGAACATGATTTTATTGACTTTTTTTTTTTTTTTTTTGAGACGTATTGACTCTCCTGACTTTTCTACTGCAAACAATGAAGCTGGCTCCCGTGGAGAAGTGCGCCTCGACGGCTATCAACTGCGCTGCTGTAAAATCTGGACGACATCCAATGAATTTTGATGACAATGATTTTCTGAGTGCTCATCTAGCACCACCATCTGATGACATTTTAATGTGTTCAATATTTGGTTGGTGACCAAATATCAGCAGAACAATGACTCCCAAAAGCTTCAGCTGCACTTTGTGTTTAGTACCGTTAGTGGGGTCACGTTCTACGGAGGAAATTAGATCCATCACACAGCTGTTCAACACAGTTTTTCGTTCATAAAATGAACCTACCTACACCTACTACTTCATTAGTAGGTGTGTCTACATCAGTGGTCACCCACATAGCGTGTTTTATCCTCTTCCTGCTTCAACACACCGTCATTGCGATCCAGTGTGTCCCAGCAGGGAGAAACCTAAAACAAAGAGTGAAGTGCTCTGGAGTCGATGAGCTTTGTATCCTGCTCACAACAAATCTCAAAGTTGAGAAACGTCTCACACACATAACCGGAGTGATAGAATGCATCATAGAAAACTTGTATTTCCTTCCTTCCTTGTATTCTGCCCCATTGGTTTCCTTTTTTTTAAACAAGCTTTCTCTGCTCCTCCTGGCCTCTTTCTGCCGTCCAGGCTCATTTACGCTCAACAGCACTAACATGAGATACCTTTATAGACTCCATATTTAGACTGAACCAACCCTGACGGATGTAGGAGGAGCAATACTCTAATAGTACGTCTGATCTGATCTACTGCTATGCATTAGGTGGTGTTCCCCCACACAGAATGCAAAATGTGTATTTATTGATGTTATAAACGAAGGCCACAACTGTTACATTCATTCATTAATGTAATCCCAACCAGCTCGGATTTGAAGCAGCCCACAGGGACTCCAACCAGACCTCCAGTTCACTCTCTGCCTATTACTAATTTGTTATCGCAGTCGTGGACGAGGTGAATGTTATACTTGCTGATTTAGACATGCTATTGCATTTGTTAAGAGCACGGTGGGATGCGGATGTTGGCGTAAAGCTCCTTGCCAATTCACAGTCTCACGATGACGCTAACGTGGCTGCAGACTCGTACAATTGTTTGCCTCAGGTGACACCTTCACATTGATCATTCTGTTTGAACAACCCACATTAGATATTCAGTTCATAATATAAAACAGGGAGCTGAAAAACCCCACGTTTGATCAGTGTGTTTTATTTATTAACCTTTTCAGCACAAGTTGACAAGGATTGTGTTGGTTTGATGACAAAAAGTCCTTCACAAGGGTTCAAAAGAATTAGCAGCTGTTTCATCAATAGCTTCAGAGATGTGACGCTTAAAAACAATCTGAACGATGACAGTAGGCATTTTTCATTGTTTTGGGGACACTTTATAGATAAAAATTAAGCAGTTTTAATTTGAGGAATGATTAACGGAACAATTACAGGTGAAAATAATCTTTAGTGACAGAACCAATTTTCATACTAATGAAATCATCTGCACTGTGGTCCCTCAGAAGCTGCTGCCGTTTCTGATACCAACACTTTCAACTTCTTCCTTTTGAAAGCAGCTTGTGAAATGCACCCAGGATGACTGGGTGAGAGATTTCTGTCTCGACAATGCTCAACACAGCGTCTGCACTTGTGTTATTGCTCTCTTCGGCTTCTTGAATGAGCTGATAAATATTCATGGAGGCGCTGCGCCCACAGATCCGCGTGGGCTGTAATGGCTTTTTCTGTCAAGTCACTCATTACTCTTGATACATTGATAATTATGAGCATGCATCAAATCAATAGTAAAAAAAAATAAATACAATTTGGAAAAACTAAACCAAAAGAGAATTCTAGAACTTCTGTCCTGACGGGGAACAACAAGGCAACTCCCAACTGCAAAAACAACTCCAGATGTTGATGATGCTTCTACTGTACCTGAGAAAATAAATCTTACATCAGTGGTGTGGAAGCATCCTGGGACTGGAAGGTTTCCTTTATTAATCAGCGCACCATGAGATCCCCACTCTCATTAATTATACTGCCTCGGCTTGTGAAGACAGAAACAGATTTTACCATCTATGATGTAGAGCATATCATAAGCATATGAGCTTATGAATTAATAACACACTTGGGGCTGTTATAGCTGCATGCAGCACAGTCTGTCGTGGAGGTGGTACGTTTAGGGACAGTGGATTATAGTCTTTGAATACAGCATGGTAATGACCCAGTGGGAAGAGTGCAGTGGAAGTATCCGTGTTATATTTAACACTGGAGCCTATAGCCATCTCTCACCCGGCAATATGGAGCTCTGAAGCAGTATAATTTATCTGCCGCCTGCCCTCCAACATGAGCGCTGCTATTAAAGAGCTCAAAACTCAGGGGAGCTCCCGCTAAAAATAAGCTAAACTGGGTTACAATTGGAACTGAGATGAGGACTTGAAGAGTGTTCCTGCAGCCGGGAGTCTCTCAGGCTCTGGTTGGCCGGTCGGACCTGGAGAAGCTCTTCGGCAGGCCATCAGACCTATGCATTATGTAGCAACAGTAACACGGTATGGCTCATGTGTCTAGCCGCTGGACTGTGAAATGCAATCTAGTATCTGTACATGCAAGCACACAAGCCAAACGCACACCCGCAAAGTGGTGTGTGCACATGTGCTGGTGACCTAGTTGAAGAGAAGAAGTGTCAATGTCAAAAGACTCAAGCAGGAAGCTACAAGCTGAGCTTTTGGCACAGTCAGTGCAGCGGATCAGCTGAACTCCAGGCCATTCATCTTAGTAATTAGGACACGGGCGGCATTATGATGCCAAGTCAGGAGACACTTCAGTCCTTTTTTGTGTCGAAGTTTGAGTGTGTGTTTTCTTGTGCCAGTTCTTTGACCCAGGTGAAGTCCTGTACGCCTACGACAGCCCGGCAGGCTACGGCCTGATGGGCCTGCAGCTGGTTGCCTACGTGTGGTTCTGTTACGCAGTGCTGGTCTCTCTGAAACAATACCCTGAGAAGCAGCCCTTCTACATCCCCTTCTTCACCACGTACACGTTATGGTGAGACCAGCACACCTTCACTCACCCCTGCTGCACACAACGGCACCTGAATCAGGGATTTCAGGACTACAGACAGACACATTCGTGGTTGAAGTCTCTTCAGTTTGAATAGTTTATTCTGCGCTCAGTAAAAACATGCATGAGAAAGATAATGCCTTCACTCTCCAGGAATATATTCCTGAGTGAATGATTGCAAAAAAAAGAAAACAATCTATTTTCCTAAACTGATGAAATTACCTCCACTGCAATAAATTATGCTCTTATAGATGTGTGCTAACCAGTCAACAGTGTGTACACATTTATTTATTTTTTCCCTTTCACTCAGCCCTGAGAGAAGGTCCCATTGCAGACACTGTGTAGTTTCTGTCGTTCATCCACTATGTATCATAGAAAGGGTTTGAAATGAAGTGTTTATCACAAAGACCAATGTTATCTCTCTTATTGTTACTCATTGCAGCCACTATTTGCAGCCTCATTATCTCCAGCACACTTCTTGTATATCTCCTGCTCTCTCTCTCTATCTATCTATCTATATAATCTATCTCTATCCATCTGTTTTTCCTTCATTGATATCCCAAATCTGTTCACTCTTCGTGCTCAGGTTCTTTGCGGTGCCTGTTATGGCTCTGATCGCCAACTTTGGGATTCCTCGTTGGGCTCGTGAGAAGATTGTCAATGGCATTCAGCTCGGCATCCACCTCTACGCTCACATCGTCTTCCTTGTTCGTAACACACACACACACACACACACACACACACACACACACACACACACACACACACACACACACACACACACACACACACACACACACACACACACACACACACACACACACACACACACACACAGGCTTGCTCATGGACATTCTTTCACTTGAACATAGTTCACATTATTCAGGAGTCATTATTGCCACTGTCAGTCATACATTATTCACTATGCTTGAGTCATAACTGCTTCATGCTGATTGTCTCCTCCACACATCATTATCTACATCTTTCTCACCTCCGACATATTGTTCTTTGCTAATGGGCTGTACCACTCGTACAATTTCTCTTTCATGTTACTGCTTGCTGGCTGCATTGCATTTCTCATTTATTTTAATGTGTTGGCCACTGCATAATACTTTGATTGTATAGGTGAGATCAGTCCCTTTTTTCTCTTTCAGGTTATCACACGGCCTTCAGCCGCCAATAAGAACTTCCCGTATCATGTTCGGACGTCCCAGATTGGGATCCTGCTCTCCAGTCCAAAAGGAGGCGAGGGGGGCGAGAGCTTCCCCCACCATGCGTATGGAAACAGCTCTTTCCTGGGAGATTCTCAACCCAACTTCACTGAACTTTTCTCCATCCAGTCGGTAAGTACAGATTCAAATGTTCTTAATTTTATTGTTATGTTATGGGTTGTAGTTTTGGATGACCTCAATGCAACAAGTGATCATCACAAGTGTCTTTCATGGCACTCTAAACTAATGAAACGTCAAAACATTGACAAGAACAGAAGACAAAACTGTGGAGTGCAAGAACAATACCTACATGTACGAAACAAGACAAACATCAAAACACTATAACTGCCCAATAGAGACCATTAGTTAGTTATACACTTCCGAAAAAGCTGCTAATACTACTTATTATTGTTATATTTGTGTTGGCTATATGGGGTATTTTTGTTAAAACCAGTTGGGAGAAAAGTGCAGGAATCCATCTATTAATGCCCAGCATCATATTCAATTCTACATTTAGTGTTCTAACCAACATCACACCTTTTACACGATATCACAGTTTTTTTTAAGTCAAATAAATTACTAGATTCTAATCATACTGCAAAACATAAACACTCACCACAGTGAGTCCAGTCTGGCAGATTTAATAGTGAATGCCATCAGAAGCTGGAATTGCTCCAAAACACAACGCGGGGAAACAACTGAAAGAAATAGACCTTTGGCTAAGCCCCGCCCCCAAACACAAACGAGCCAATAGCATCCGACTACCAACTGCCTGGAAACGCCCCCTCGCACAATCTCTTCATAGAGAACCATTAGAGCTGGCCACACTTCTGATGCTTTCTGGGCTGCATGTAGCTTTGTTGTCAGATTTGTTGTCTGTTGTCCTGAAGCACACACACACACACACACACTCCGAGTGTCTATAGCCACTTTAAATGCTGCCTTACTTTCTAGCACTTGCTTTGTGTGATTAATAACTTCTCAACTGCTCTCATTGTGTAGATTTTTTTTAATGAGCAACCCTCCCTGGCAAGCGTAGCTTGAAATTAACTCCTGTCTCATCGAGGAAAGATGCTTCGAATTAGAAGTCGTGACTTTAACAATCTAATTTGTGAGGGAACGCGTTTATGGGGATTGTTTTTCTGCGGAAAGTTCTGTATCTTCCTCGGACTGTCAGATAAATAACAGTAAACACTGCACAACGCTGTACAAGCGCTGATAAGATACGACTTGGGAACAATGAAATAATGTTTGAATGCAAACTTTGACGAGACCTAATTTAAGCATCATGTCAGCACATAAGGAGAGCGCATAGTCAAATTTTATGAATGCATGAATGAATAACTTAATTTCAAACCAACGTGTAAAACAATGTGATACAAAACAAATTCAGAAATATTCAACAAAAGAGGAAGAGAGAAGAAAAGTGAAAAACAGACATGCAAGTTTCTCTTCTGTTCGCTTAAATTTGAAGCACAGATTTTTACATTCGATCAACTTATTTACAAATTCTTATGTATATTTACAGTTAACACACAACAATCATCCCCATTTCTGCAGCCCAAAATGTACAATTATCTTATATTGTTAAAATAATCACTCAGATTTTTCGCCTAGTGATAGTAAATGTATACAAATGTCTCCACTGCAGCCTTTCCTCTTCCCACTTCATACCAAGGGTTTGTTGTTTATACATTTTTCGAAAAGTTTTGTGTTTGAACTTTCTTTAAGCTCATCTGCCAACTTGTTCAAAAAGATGTGCTGCTCACGCTGAGACACACCAACTTTTTCTAGTTTTGTTTTCTAAAGTTAAATCTTCCTCTCTAATTAAAACCCACTCCTTCGCACAAAACATTTCCTGGACTCTTTTATTGTCTGTTTCTGAAATAAATCCAGAAACAGAAAACAGAACACGAGGACAATCATTGATAAAGTTGCAGGTTATACATATATATTTTAAAAAGAAAATCTTTGAATGAGTTTGGGTCCGATGACCAGGATGTTTTCTGTCATTTAGAAGTTGCATCTCTAACTTGAAACCGTTGTAAAGATGCTTCATCTTCCTGGCTCCTGGCCGATACAGTTACCTCATTTGCTGCAGACATCTAATTAAAAGACACCGTGAAGCCCCGGTACAAGTGTTACTGTGGAAAATCCAATAAAACACAACGATTTTCAGCCAAGCTTTCAAACTTTAGAGCCTGAAATTCAAAGAGGGAAGTTCAGTCTCCCTTCCCTGTTGCCAAAGAGAATGCGCTCTTGTTTTTTAGATTTAAATGAAGATAATGAAGCTGCAGTCGACTTGTTGGATGCAACATAATCACTGCGTAAGAGTCATTTGGTGGAAGGGCCCAGAAATCCTGTGTTTTCCTGCTAAATGTGTATTTAAAACAGTGGCATTTTGTACTAACTATACGATTGATGACTCATAGATTTAGAACAATTATCAATCACTTATAGCTCAGATACAGTGTGGATGTTTAGCACAACACAAAGGACACGAGTCTCTCGTCTGATTGGATGTCGCTGTCATCACAGTAATTAATAGAGATCCCTGGAGCAACCGGTAATGTAATAATGAACATGAAGTAATGCCTGCTATTAGTGTGATGTCATAACACTTTGCCATTAATGGCTGGTTAATACATAATTGAAGCAGCATTTATATAAAAATCCTTTTAAAAATATATAAACTGCAGCCAATAATGTAACCCCACATAAATAAGACCATATTCTGGGAGGGTTTTTTTTATGGTTGTGAATATTTTTTATTACAGTTATTACATTATGGGCCATTATTGCATTATTGGTTGATATAATTCCACAAATGCTTTTTTTTTTAACGTCCCGCAATTTTCACAACTGATCTATGACGGGATGTTGTTGCATTTATACTTTAATTTGTAATGATGATCATAATGTGATGTCATCAAGCCACATTGTATCACACTATGGAGAAACTCTGTCCTCTGTCAACAAACATAACCAAAAGCGACAGTTTATTTGAGTCAATCACAAAGTGGTGAGAAAGAATTGAAGTATTTTGTTCTTGGTGGAACATTGTAATGGAGCACAAGTTTTCTCTGCTAAACCACCTCTCCTCTGGAACTAAACAAAACTGTTTAACAACTGATCCAAACATCAGAAACTGTGGAGAATACTGGAAAATGAAGTTACCAGTAATGAAAAATATTCCTATTATGAAGAAGGACCTTCCAATGTGTGTTTAGAAAGGGTTAGGCAGTATTTCTTAGTTATTTCAAAGAATCGACCTGAAACATTTTCTTGCAACGTGTCGACCGTCAAAGCAAATTCAAACACAACATATGAACCATGTTTGACTTCACCATGCGTAAACCTAGCAGTCAGTAATAAAGTAAAAAGTTATCTAAACACAAATACATTGTAGTCAACTTAACACAAATAGATTTACAATTGTTTATCGGTTTGTTGAAATTGATATTTGGAAGAAGAAAAATCTGAAAATGATTCAGGAATACTTTAACTTTGGTTTTTATGTGGTACTTGAAGTTCTCACAGTATCAAAAGGGTTGATGAGCCTAGGATTGAAAATGCGAGGCTTTAATGGAAATTTGCTGGTCATTAGAAGTAAAACACCCGTTACGACTGAAACTTACACCAACTGTGAAGTGGCGCTTGTGCAGCACTCTGGTTTCCTCACACCAAACAGTAAAACGTCTCATCAGTCTCATCCGACACCTCAACTAGTTGGAGCTTTGAGGTCAAGAAACCCGATATGTGTCCAGGTCAGCGGGACACTTTAACCCAGGCCAGGAGGAGGACGGCAGGTCAAAAGTGTAAAAGTCTCGTCTCCCTTCCAGGATCCGGTGAAGACGGTGGAGGAAACGGTGGCCCGTAAAGGACCGGAGGTCCCGAGGAACAGCGAGCAGAAGATCATCACCACGGCTGCTGACCTCGCCTCCGTATTGCCCCCGCCCCCGATACCCCCTCGCCCGGCCACACGCTCACCCCCGCTGCCGCCGCGGCTCCCGTCCTTCACCGAGTACTTCAGCATGCAGGGCGGAGGGGGAGCGGCGTT
This sequence comes from Lipophrys pholis, assembly GCF_963383615.2. Lineage (NCBI taxonomy): Eukaryota > Metazoa > Chordata > Actinopteri > Blenniiformes > Blenniidae > Lipophrys > Lipophrys pholis. The sequence goes on along the minus strand of NC_137639.1, from coordinate 20,118,185 downwards.
CGGTACGAAGGCGTGAGGAGACGGGAGGGAGACGGGGACAGTAGGAGACGGGGAGACGGCTTCGGACAGAATGACAATACAAAGCAAAGAAACTGAGCGGGATTCCACTTGTTCAAAGACAAAAAGGTCAGCCAACAAAAAAAAAAAAAAAGAAAAGTTGTGAAGGACAAAGGAAAGAAATCCTCAGTAGTGAATCCCTAAACGGTTCCTTTTTCACCTGTGAGGGGAAACGACCAGGGCGGAGGAGTGAGAGGGGGGGAGAGGCTGAGACACGAGTGCTGAGCTTGTTAAGAATAAAGAAGCAATAAATATTTGATGTTGACCAGTAAAAGGCACACGGGGAGGGGGGGATGACAAAGTGGATGTTGCCAGAGCAATGGGGTGATGGCTGTGCACAATGCGGAAATGAACAGAATTCGTGAAATACTTTCAGTCAAAAATTCATGAGGCATCGATGGTGTGCCTGGGAGAGTTTGTAAATAGCAAGAAAAAAAGAAAAAAAAACTGGTGAGAGCTACTTCTCTATATAGTTTTGTTTAAAAAGAATAGAGAGGGATTTTATTATTCATGTTTATTTCCATGTCATTAAATTCCAGTTGGTGCTGTGACCATGAAGAAAAATCCATGCCATTATATGTATTGCATTTATGTAAAAAAAAAAAAAAAAAACTAAACAAAAGAGTAATTTTTTCTTTCCATGTTTGACCCATTTTGATAAATCCTAGTTCTACTTACTCTGTATGGAGTCTGTTAATTTATACTCTTATATGCCTTCATTGCAGCTGGTTATTCTGGATTGATATGCTGATGTGTAACTGTAAAATGTCACGTTTACTGTGGGCACTTCTCGGTACAGTACTCGTAAAACACGCATGTTTGTATTGTAGTTCCTGTCCAAACAGCTGATTATATGTACTCCACGTGACCATACAGTATTAGCTTATTGTGTGTATTGAAACCTATACTTACATAGATACATACAATAGGCTGCAGTATTTTTTTATTATTTTTCGGGGGGGTAGGCGGGGGGGGGGGTCGGATGAATCCTGTTTATGCCGTCTAGAACGCAGTATGAAACCAATGTTTTGGTTGAGTGTTTGTCGCTGGAGTGCAGAACATGCCGGCTCAAAAATGTCATTTCGGTGTATGTAGACGTTGGTGAATGTACTGATGCAATACAGCACAAGAACAGGGGTGATTTTTAAGTTACGACAACATCTCTGCCGACTTTCTATTCCCAATGGCTTCAACACATCTATGATTCAATAGTAGGAGGTTTCTTCTTTCTGTTTTGAATTTTTTTTCCCAGAATACAAGTAACTTCAGCTTCACCCCCCTTGTCTTGTACCTGAAACGTGAATATTTAATTTGTTGGCTCTTTACACCTGGATGTTTATACAGGGCGAAGAGCTGAACGAACACTACCGGTTTTTGTATCCCCAGATAGAAAAGGGAAAAAAAGAAAAGAAGCCTTGTAGATGAACTGTGAAAACAGCAACGCAACTGTACATTTCGTCTGTCCTGCATGGAGCACTTTAATGTTCCTGGTCTTAGTCTGTTTATTCGTGATGATGTCACCTTATAGGACTGCTTTCAAACCTGCAGACACACACACACACACACACACACACACACACACACCTGTAAATAAGTTTCGAAAATGTCCGGAAATTTAAGGGAACGCGTCATGCTTCGTAATTTGACACCGAATCACAGAAACCGGTTTTACCACCAGTCAAAAACTGGGAAACTACTGAACATACATGAACAAATTCAGTGGTTTTGTTTTCTGTTTTGTTTTGTTTTTTTGTTTGTTTGTTTTTAAATCAAGATGTGAGCGTCAGCTTATCGCCCACAGATCAAACCTGGTGTCATGGCGTTCTTTAGCTGATGTTAGGACTGTGGTGTGTAACTTGTAAGAGTGTAGTCAGAGGTGTAACTTAGTCTGTGAAAAAGCGAACGGAACCTGAATTGGAGTGCTAACTTGTTATTTCTGATTATGTGTCCGGTTTGTATTTGGCGCGTCTGCCATTTCGTCCGCTGTTGCCATGACTCGACAGAAAAGACTGGACGGGCTTACTGATAGTGTGTCACTGCTTTAACCTTGTGTGTATTGATATTTAATTACAGGAATGACATGAGGACTCGCAGGAAAGAGATTATTGTATGCATGACAGAAAACAGCACAGCTTTTAGGTTACTCAGAGCGATCTGGTTAAGAGCACATCACTGAAGCACTGTTCCAAATGCATTTTAATGGCGTCTAATAATGATTCTAAATACGCTGTACATATACACCTTTTTGCCAAAATAATAATAAAAAAAAACAAGAATCTATGGTTTTATTAGAGGCCTCGTCTGGTTGCGTGTGTTATTTGGATCCTGGCTTAATAGTGGAGAGTGTTGTGATCCAGTTAGGATGAGGGCAGGAGTCCAGAGGAGTAAATCTAATATCTGTAAATCATATTCAGAATCTTGTTCTCATTACAAGAGTCCATTAAAGTAAAACACCACGGGGACAGACTCCAGCCTGGTCACAATCTGATGTAGGCTAGTCCCAATTGTTTTGCAAAAAAAAAACCGTCCTGGTCCGTGTCTCCTGTCGAGCAGACGGCCCAACAACCCGGGTCTGTCTGCAACAGCTCCTGTCTCTCCGGCCTCCGTCCCTCAGGCAGACATTTTCTGACTCGTAGCACTTTGCATGTCCAGATAATGACTTTATGTCTGATATTTCCACCTGTCTGCTTTAGGTTTAATATAATCTGATCCAGTAGAGGAGGAAAGGTACCCGTTTTCTTTTTTTTTTTCTCAATCTTACCCTGCATGTTTCATACAACCTGCTGCAGCGGATCTCTTTCAAGAGAATTGGTTGTTATCAGGTTTCTGCAGAGCTTCATGAATACCTATTAATTTCAATGAGGTACGCTGGAGCAGGAAGATGCTTTTAAAAAAAAAAAATGTGCCGGGCGTAAGCGTGTGAGAACCGGGTTTGGGAAGCGCTGATATACTCTGATCCACCAGAATATTAAAAACACTGACTCTCTTGTAAGAATAGCCCGGGATGGGGGGGGGGGGTGGGGGGACATATCCAGAAGTAAGTCCTTCCTTAGTTAGATCTCTGGCAAGTGGAGAAATCGATTTCAAGCTGAGTAAAACAAGATTTCGAAGGTCTTGTGTGTGTGTGTGTGTGTGTGTGTGTGTGTGTGGCGGTTAGTGCTTTCCACAAAGTGGCCGACTGGAGGGTGACCCTGTGAGCCGCCACCAAGGACACCGGGGCTCCACGCTCCCTGAAGTGAATGGAGACTGACAGCTAGTCTCAGTCTGAGTCATTCCATGTCACAGAAGAGCAACTGTACTACAAAACTTCAATCTTGGTTTTGATCGAAAAGTGTCCGAACACGTTGCGTCACCGCCTGCGGTGCCCGAGGGCGTCTGGCTTCAAACCAGCTGAAGAGCAAACGCGGTCCAACACGAGTCCACGCAAAAAAGAAGAAAGCGGCACATTGGGTTAATTCCAGTTTCACCAGGAAGGGCATCCGGCTTCAAAATGAACCTCATTTACAATGCAAGTTAACACAACCCTTTCAAAAGGGAGCAGCTGAATAGAGAAGTGCTGAGTGTCCAAGACCTGGCACCCGGCGGGGGGGGGGGGTTGCTGTGACATTCAACACTACATTCATGTAGGAAATGCACACTTCTTCAGCACAGCAGTGCTTTTCTGATGGGAGAGGCGGACGTTTCCTCCTTGCTGCCCTGCAAACATAGCTGTGGAATATTTAAAAACACATGACAGACTTCAAAGTGCAACGCATCCGGAAAACATTCGCAGCGTTTTGCTTGTTCCACATTTAGTTCCAGACGTGAAAAAAAAAATCGACACAATACCCCATAATGATGAGAAATGGTGTTTTTTAATGTTTGCAAATATATTCTAAATAAACCAAGAAGTCACACGTGATATCCACAGCCTTCACCATGAGGCTCCGACTTGAGCTCAGCTGCTTCCTGTTTCCACTGATCCTCCCTCAGATGTTTCAGTGGAGTCCGCCTGTGGTAAATCCCGTTGATTGGACATCATTTGGAAAGGCACACGCCGGCACTGGATGAGGTCCTGTAGTTGTCAGAGCACAAACCAAACACGAAGTGTCTCGTGGCTCAGCGTACAGGAGGAGGTGACCAAGATCCCGATGGTCGTTCTTGTCAAAGCTCCAGTCTTCCTCTGTGGAGAGAAGAGAACCTTCCAGAAGTTCAAGCGTCCGTGCAGGCATGTATTGCAGAGTGACAGACACTAGACACCAGACACTAACACGTCAGGCACCTTTGACCACCACAGCTTTTCATTTCTTTACAAAGCCACATTTTCTTATACAATCTAATAAATACACATACAGAAATGTGACTTGTAGCAGAGAGGATGATGTTTTTCAGCGGGGCACTGTGTACAAACAGGCTCTGGGTTTAACAACATTAACAAACTGGTGTTTGTGTCGTTTCAGCCTGTTAATTAACTTTGTATTTGACACGTCTGACATTTGTCTCCTGTGTCCTGCCGCTCTGGTCGTCTGACTTGACCGAGTGCACACTAGTGACCGGACAGACTCGCTCACACTGTTGATCACCGCTCCTCCCCCATGCATATTGACATTTAATTACCAGAATGACACGAGGACTCCGGGAGAAGAATGGAGGAGAACGAAATAGCAGCGGAAGTGAAACGAGTCATGAAAATTAAACCTAAGCTGCACAAGGACAGAAGTTATTTCATCGCTTTTGGCTCGCAGACATTTTTTATGATGACATACAGAAGAAAAATACTGTGAGTCAATGGCCTGCTTGTCAGGAACTGTAAATAAGTTTAACAGCAGTGTCCTTCATTGAAACAAATTCTGTCCACATTGAAATCATTTCTTTTTCCCCAACAAGCTTTAACGGTTTTAAGTAGAGTGATTTAATAGTAGCACAACAGACATGATTTAAAAGATATTTACCAGTGTTCACTGTTGGCTTTTGCAGTGTTGGAAATGACACATTAAATAATCTATTACTGTGGTGCCAGTAACACATTTTTACACAAAATTAACAACTCGGTTACTGAGGTTTTACTGAGATTACTTTTTTTTTTTTTTTTTAGATTGCTCTGTCCGGGGTCCTCCAGGTCTTTACAAGTCAAATCTGAGACATTTTTAAGACTCCTCAGAAGAGAATGTAACGTCCATTTCAAAGCCTATTTCGCGGCCATATTGGCAAAAACGAGCATCGCCTTGATTCCCATTGTTGAATTGATTTCTTGGACAAGGAGCTTCAGACACGCTCCCCTCCGCTGCTGTCACCCAGATCCAGAATGAAGCTTTCTCCAACCAGACACTTTTAACTTTTCACTGGCACTTTCCTATCAAACCAGTGAAGCGGGAGCAAGAGGAGCAGGTTTAACCAGCAGTGTGAGCACAGCGCTTCCAGTGGTGTGGAGAAGAATTGCTTGAAACCAGGTGAGGTTTGGAGACGGAGGCCCAAAAATAACTGGGCAGTCTATTTGTAAAAGTTTGCACATTTTTATCGCCAATTTTGTAGACTATTCACGGTAGCTCTACAAACTATCGAATTTAATACCTTTTTTTTAAGGCATGCAGTTTTTCACAATTGTACAAATAATTAAAGCAACTCTTCAAAGATGCATCCGCGTACTCAAAAGTTGACATGCTAATTTAAAAATAAATCCTCACTTTTAGCTCACTTAAAATCTTGATGGAAAAACAAGGTATTTCTTTTTAAAGCTCATTTCGGCTCTACATACGTACAGATGCATAGTGTAAACTCCACTGTCGAGATTGTTTTATGCATTAAATGCGTTGGGACCGATTTGGGATTCAGTCCACCGCACCGCTCTCCATCAACAAACTGCCCAAATACCAAGAACAAGGAGGTTTTTGTTTTGTTTTTCTAAAGAAGTCAACTTTAAGTAAGATAGCGACAGCAGGAGGTCGAAGTAAAGTTAATGTTGACAAAGAGGCCCAATCGGATGCAGCGGCGAGTCATCAAACACATTGAGGTGTCACACAGTCACTCTTTCCTTTGTTAATCTCAACACTGCCCCAAAAGGCTGCTGCTGGTATTGCGCCGTCAGTCCAAATCTTAAAGCTCCCCAGAGACGAAATAGAGACCAAAATGAAGACGACCTGCATATCTGAGGATAAATGAGCTTTAAGCTGAATCTGTCTGGGTCAGCAGGGCCAACCCGGATCATTATGAATGAAAAACCAAGCAGTACTTTTTGGTGAGAAATACTTTTTATTAACACACTTATTTCACAGAGCTGTCCTTGGCTTCCGTTTCCTCTGAAGCTTTTGAACCGATTATCTGCTGAAGAGATAAAGTTCTTTCAGTACCGCGCCGTCAGCCTTCAGCTCACCCGCCACAACTCAGTTTCTCTGCTAACTGTTGTTCTCGGTCTTCTCTGTAGCCTTTCAGCAGCTGGTTGATAAGAGTCAGTTCATTCTTTCTTTTCACAGGGTAAAGAGGTGGAAACGGGTTTCCTTTGTATTCCAGGACGGCCATCTTGGCCCTGTCCAGGTTCTGCCTGTTGGGGAGGCGAGCCATCTGCGTGTAGCCGTGCGGTTGGTTTTCAAACCGAGGAGCGAGAACCTTGAACATCTTGGGGACCAGATCCTTCTCCTGAAAGGAGGGAACAGAGTCAGACTTCACCTCGGCTGTTTTGCACCGAGAACTTGGAACATCTCAGAGAGAGGAGCGCCACACACACACATACACACACACACGTACCGTCAGCCAAAAACTGGCCATTTTCATCGCCTTCTCATTGGTGTCTCCCTTTTTGGCATAGTCAACCAGCTGGGAAAAGAAACAAGGAAACAAAAAAAAGAATTTAGAATCGGAGCGGGGCTGCAGGTGAGACTGTCTGCATGTAAAATACATTGGGGGGGACAAATACACTCAAGTTGGGCTTCCAGAACAGAGAACAACAAAATAAATCTTCCCCACTGTGAAATAATTGGACCACTTGATCCGAGGAAGCTGGACAGTCCTGGAGGAGGAAGGGAAGGAAAACTGTCCTGTGATGACCAACGTGTATAAACAACCTGGTGAGTCTCCATTCCTCCATCAGCTACATGATACTGCTCTGTCCAGCTTTGGGTGGGGGTGGGGGGGGTGTTGGAGACAATCTGACTGAGTGAAGGCAGCAGGGTTTATTAACATTACTGGACCGATGACGGACCACCATAGTTACATGTGTCAGGAAAAAAACTAACAAATGACTTTTCAAGAAATGCTTGAACCGTCACATTTTGTTGTCGTGTCATGAAAGACAATAGAAAAATCGCAAAATATTCACTCCAAAGAGAAACCCTGGGTAAATGGTCACAATTCTCTTCTCCTGCAAAAACACATTGAAAACATTCTTTTTAATTACATTTTTTTTTTCCCCACCAAAGGAAACACAATTGCAGCTCATTTTCAACTGATAAATACTGGGCATTAAAATCTATTTGGTTGATTGAATACATCTAATCTTTTATATAAAGTATACCACAATGAAAATGTTTTATCTTTATTATATTTCACGAGGCGGATTGTCTGACCCCTTCACACATGGTCGGTTCAGATCAATGACCTGCAACGCAAACTTAAATGAAAAATCTTTCTTTTAGCCTCCATTTCTGGATCATCGATCATTGATCTCATTAAAGGAGAAGAAAGTGAAATATTAGTGTGTATACTCTCTTCCTGACGTGTAATCACAGCTCTTCTTGTTATTTAGTTGACTTGCAGTGGCTAAATTACTTCCTTTTCTTTCTCCTCATTACTTAATCCTTTTAGGAATAAGTTTGCTTCTTTGATGAGTTGGCATTCTTTAACCTCAAGTTGCCAAAGTCTCATTTAACGCGCAGCGGGGAAGCAGAACCTGCCGGCTGTATGTACACTGCAGAACAGTTCGCTACTAATTGTGTTGTTGTTGATGATTTTACGGAGGGCACTGCCCAGGATGAACTCTAATCGCTGAGTACAGGGTTTCTGTCTTAATAAAGTGGAATTGAGGACCTGAATTTGCCACAGTGTTGCTTTTGAATACGCAGACCTTTCCTAATGAACGACCGCGGTGCCCTCATCCAATCTCACTGTGCAGACCGGTGAGTCACTTGGATTGTTTTCATGGTTAGTGGATCGTTGCTTTCTCCCAAACTCTGTTACCTGCCTTATGTCGATTTGTTCCTGCAGAGCTGCTTTGGATGTTCGTGGGAAATTGGTGGATTAGTTTATGGAGTTGACCAAAGTTTACCCGCAACTTCACTGTGAAATGTATTACTGCTGAAAACACTTCCCTGTCTGTGATGGAGCCGCTGTCAATGATGTAATCTGCATTGTTAACAGTCAGTTTCAGTCTATGGAGACAATCTCTATTTAACAAAATCCTATAATCTTTAAAGACTGAGGATCTCCTTCAAAAATTGTATAACACATATATACATTAGTTTTAAAACAATAACAGTTCAATGACCATATACACGCTGTATGTTTCTACATGTGGGTATATGTACATTTCTATGCATGTAAATCCTATATGTCTATCTAAAGTAATATATGTATATTTTTGATATGGCCAAACATCACGAGTTGAAGACCAAAAACAGAATCATTTTGACTATTGGTATCGGTATTTATGTCGTTCTTAATATCCTTCCATAATATACCTTTTAATTTATTCTATACATCTTTTTGAAAATATAATTTATTTATAAATTTGTGTTAATATAATAGGTCTAACATGTTTAAAAGAATTGATTAAATAAGTAGAAGCTAAAAAAAACTGAGTTCGGACAGAACGCTGATGGCAGCCGACAGCCGGCATGCTGTGTCCCGGCTCACAGTCCCACCTTCTCGGCGTAGAAGCGGACCTCGTCGGCCCGGGCCCAGGTGGTCTCGATCCGCTCGTGCCGCACCAGTCCCGTCAGAATGTTCCGCAGCATGTTGATCCGGGACTGCGGGCCCAGTCCCATCCTCCGGGCGACTCGCCCGTGAGAGATCAACATACCCAACGTGAGGCGCATCCTGGCGGGTGAGATGGAGCTCCGGGAGCGGGAGGACGGATCCGGTAGAAACCGAGACCACCGGGTGTGAAAGGGGGTGAGAGATGATGCCTCAGAGAAGGATAATAAACACTGAGGTCAGCGGAGTTAGTTCTACCTCAGACAGGCATGACATTGGCGGTGCGCCGTCAAATGGGTCCGACTCGATACAGGAACTAGGAGGTGACAGTTCCGCTTAACAGCGCCAAAACACAAGAGAGGAACTCCAGAAAAACGGTGAAAATACACCGAGATTGCAGTTTTTCACAAAACTGACGAGCTTTATGTTCTGAAATTAGGCTCACATGAATTTTCTTTCTTTTCTTTTTCCTTTTTTAAAGTTGCTTGTTTCTTATCCATTAAAATAATAAACCTTGCTACTGGTGTTTGTGTTTGTGGGTTATCAGAGGTTTAAGGTTTGTCAAAGAAATTTTTAAAATTCCGTTTTATTGCCCTTGATTTTAATAATCATTCCTGCAGCTCTCCTCAATTGTTTTCAATCGAATAGAAAGGAGAATGCTATATTAATCCCAAAGGGAAATTCTTTTACAGCATTGTTCCACACAGAATAGAATAGAATGGAGAAAATATCAAATAAGTCAGAATATTTAAATGAGTAAATATTAATATGGAGAAGGTTTACAGTGACGAATATAACCATGAATGAATGGATTGACAAAAAAACAACACACACCCCTTTTCCAGTGAAGTTACAATCTGATGTCCACAGGCAAGGCAAGGTAAATTTGATTATAGAGCACCATTCAAACACAATTCACAGTGCTTTACAAAGAAATAAAAGAAATTAAAAAAAAAAATTCAGAATAAAAGAAATACATTAAAGCTTTGGAGGAAATTAAAGAAATTCATTAAAACAAATAATGAAGAAAATTATAATAAATACAGTAAGAGATTTATTAGGATAAGTTTAATAAGTAAGTAAAATCTATTTTTTATTCAAAAGCCTGATGGAAGGACCTAGTGTGACGGCTCGTACTGCATTTTGGTTGTTGATTTTGTTCCTTTACTTGTTTTTTTGTCTTATCGTCACTTTGTCAGTTCTCAATGAAGCAATTTAAACTCATAGTCCATCATCCTTCATAATTGTATTGATAAATTGTGTGATTCATTCATTGCTCCTTTATTTTGACATGATAGAATAAGGATACGACATACCAGACTGAAAAAATTGAGAATGTTGCTGCTTTTTTCACCACTTTATTTCTTTTCTTTCTTTAGTTTCATTATACAAGAGATTACAGTATGGGGAATGCTTTAGCAGGCAGAGAACTGGACTGAACTCAGTACGAGGCCATGATGCTCTGCAGCCAGTCTGTGAAAATGCAAGTCTGATGCAAGAGAGAAAAAAAACGTAAATGAAAAAGGAAGAAAAAAAACTTTAGGCTATGAGAAAATGCATTTTTCATAAAACACAAAATAAATTCTTTCAGAGTAAAACTTTTTTCTCACCTTTGCATAGACCCCAGGATGGTTCTTCTCGGCACATCCAAAACCCCAGGACACGACACCCTGCAGCTCCCCGTTACACACAACTGGGCCGCCTGAGTCACCCTGCGAGATCAGATGAGGAGCCAAGAAGGTGAGCAAGACACCGAGAGTCAGAAAAGTGTTGAGGGTTATACACATGGAATATGTCGCAATGTAAAAGCGCACCTGACAAGAGTCCTTGCCTCCCTCCAGGTATCCAGCACAAAACATGGCCTCTGTGATCATCTCAGGGTAGGAGTTGTCACAATCTTCCTCAGACAGGATGGGGACGTTCACACACTGCAGCTTGTTACTGTCAGCAGCTGTATGGATGAACACAAGAAAAAATATTGACTACCTGGCGCCGAAGTAGATATTGTGACTGGGGACTGCTGCTTTGCTTACAGGAGCTCATGGTCACTCCCCATCCAGAGACTGTGCACATGGTGCCAGCAGGGGCACAGCCGGTGGGCAGGGCCACAGGATGAACATACTGGTTGATAGTGGCGGGTTTGCTCAGCTTGATCAGCATGATGTCATTGTTGACCAGCCAGGACTCGTAGTTAGGATGTGGGATTACTTGGGCAGCAGGGATGATCTGCTCATTGCCGTCCATGAACCAACGGTTGTGATCTCCAAGAACAATATCCATTTTACTGAAGGAAAGGGTACAGCTTGAGTGACAAAGAAAAAAAAAAAAGGACTCTTACAGATGATTTGTCAGTTTTGATGTTCGGCATCACTCACGACTTGTAGCAGTGAGCAGCAGAGACAACCCAGTTCTCGTTGACCAGGGAGCCCCCGCAGAAGTGGTAGCCCGAGTTCAAAGACACCTGATGGGGCTGAGAATGAGGTACACACTCGCGCCCTCCAACAATTTTGTCATCTTCAGTGGCACCTGAAAAACACATTTTTGCATCTCAGCATCAAAGAAGTACCACCCATACAATTTTATCTTGTCTGTCTTACAAACTCCATATTTTCCACATCGAGACATCTGTAAACATGACTTGGGATACTTAATATGGTTCGTACTTACACACAGCTCCAATGAGCAAGGCAACAACCAGAAACCTCATGACGGATGATGGGTTGATGGCAGTTGCAAGAATTGCTCTGCACCCAAGGCAGGTTTATGTTGACGGCTTTAATATATGTTCACGCTCAAACCGCACCCCCAGTTTTCTCTGACGAATGGACATATTCATAACGTGGTGATAGGAAAACTGTCTGTCACACATGCATACAAAAACACCTGTCAGTACATGTGATTTTTTTTTACATGCATTTTTCATCATTATGAATTTATGTTCAGCTCATTTTAAGAATTGTAATGCACCTTGAAATAATGTATATATAATTTTTCTAAGATGAATTGCTGCACAGCATGGTTTTGAGTAAAGTACACAGTGTGTTGTACAGATCAGAAAGAGTGTCGTGACCTTGAGCAGCTGCTGTGCCAGGTGGAGCCTCTCTCACACACGGGGTCACCGAGTCAGTGAGTGAGTCTGGACTTCACAGATGAAAACTGTCAGGGAAAAACAATCTGTTCTGAGTAATTACTGCAGCTTTGAGTAAAAATTGCACTTAGTGGGGCGATTAGAGTTTTCATGATTGCGGCGGTTCAGAGTACAGCAAATCACATTGAGTGGGGTGTCACTCCTCGGTTTGCAGACACACATTACATCATTAAAGCCCTCGATCCCATTTTTCTATTGTATTCGATTCTTGGTTTGCATTTTTGGGTGAAGGGCAGCATTGGAAGCAAAGCTTGAAACACAGATGTCTCTAACACAGATGTCCCACCAGTCTGATGCAATTCCAATTTAAAATACCTTGTTATACTACTGAACATTTCTAATCCCAAACATGTATTTCTGCTCCTATTGACTCTTTCGTTTAGCTATGAGTGAGTGAAATTGAATAGAATTCACCAAAAGCTGATAAGTGAGATTTCCCATCATCAACCACTTGGGCCTCAGAGACAGAGAAAAGAATTTCTGCACCGTCAGCTACTTTTGACGGCGTGTTGATGTTATGGGTTCCGTGACGTTGCAGTGATTGGCACTCTCGGCCCATAGCGAGAAGGTCATGAGTTCAAATACCGACGACAGGCCTTTAAATATGGAGTTTGCATGTTCTCCCTGTAGATGTTGGAGAAGCAGGATTGTATTTGGAAGACCATATGTTCAAATCCAACTGCTAACAGGGTCCCACTGGGGCTCTTTGACCACCAGCAGTTCCCCTGTCAGTCCACTGCATGTGCAGTTAATATGATGGGTTAAATGCATATAAATATGTTCCTTCAAGAGGATCAAATTATGCTTTCCTTTATATTTTTGGAGTGAACAGTTTTTCAGTTTAATTTACCATGATGAAAGTGGACCCAGCTAAGGGAAACTGTTTTTGGTTTGACCAGTGATGGTGCCAATAAATGTCTTATGCTTTCAGGTGACGGCAGGAAGTGAGTGCAGCTTGTTTGAAATGTAGCAATTTACATAAAGACGTTTTCTTTAACTGCAGAGTATGAACTGCTGTCTATGTCCACTTTTGGATTGGAACACAGCCTAGAAATATTGTCATCCGTGAGCTCACATAGATTTTCAGATTTGAGCACAGCTGAGAGTGAATGAGCCTGACCACCCGTTGGGCGTGAAATCTAATAGCTTTGAAGTGATACAAAGGATACTGATGGAAACACCATTCAGTCTGCCGGATTCATGGGTATGACTATGTTGTCTGTTTATTATTTTAGCCAGAATAATTTATCAAATATTATTATTGAGTTGATGCAGCTTAAGCATATTGAAAATGTTTAAGTCCACCTTTTTTAAATTTATTTTTTAAGATTTGTATCTAATACCTTCTTTGAATTTAATATGCTGCAAAAAAAAAAAAAAAGGGTTCAGCAGCTCCAACACAATGACGTTGCAATTATACACATAATGACTTATTTTCTACTACTTCCATAATTTGATATGATGATTGAATCACATCCTTCACTTTGACAGTGTTATGATGAGAGTATCATTATGTGAGAAAACAGAAAAGATGAAAGGAAACAAATGTTAAGTTTCAGATTTTATTGTTTTTTAGATGGAAACTGGCTGCACATTAGTCAGAACTCTACAGCAGTGGAGTGACGATGTTATAAGAGATGCAGCAGAGCAGGATGAAGACGGAAGGTGCTAGTTTAGTAGCTGGCCATGGTGGTCTCCAGCCAGTCGTTGAAGAGGCAGACCTATGAATGGAAACACAATCATATTTGTTTACATGATGGTGCAAATAACAAGGGAATGACAAGTGCAGTTTAAGTTTAGAAACAATTTTTGACAAAAGAATTGGCTTTACCTTGGCGTAGACACCAGGGTGGTCCCTCTCAGCACATCCATAGCCCCAGGACACAACACCCTGCAGCTGACCGTTGCACACAACGGGGCCACCAGAGTCACCCTGGCAACAGAGAGCGTGGAGTATGAAGTAACAACATTCAATTCAGTTTGATGCTCCATGTCCTCCACAATTGATGCTTTAAATCTGTATGAATTCAATCACATACCTGGCAAGAGTCCTTGCCTCCCTCCAGGTATCCAGCGCAGAACATGGCGTCGGTGATCATGCCAGGGTAGGAGTTGTTGCAGTCCCTGTCAGACAGGATGGGGATATCCAGACACTGCAGCTTGTTGCTGTCAGCACCTGGAGAACAAGAACAGACTCATGTGAAACCGAAGCTCCTTGTCAGTAATAACAGTTCAATCTGAGCACACTGCTGTTCTTCTAACTTACTGGAGCTCATGGTGTTTCCCCATCCGGAGACCTTGCACATGGTGCCAGCGGGGGCACAGCTGGAGGGCAGAGCCACGATCTTCACGTACTGGTTGAGGGTGGCGGGCTTGCTCAGCTTGATCAGCATGATGTCATTGTCGATGTTGTAGGAGCTGTACCTGGGGTGACGGATGACGCGGGAAGAGCTGATGAACTGCTCGCTTCCCTCATTGACCCTGATGTTGTGCTCTCCCAGACGCACCTCAACGCGGCTGAAAACAGTCAAAAGAGGGAATTAGAGAAAGAAAACCCAACTGAGCATCAGATTGAAATGTGTGGACTTCAGGAGCTGAATCAGACTGAAAGAGTGGAGAAATAAACCTGGAAGAAATATACTTACGACTTGTAGCAGTGAGCAGCAGAGACAACCCAGTTCTCGTTGACCAGGGAGCCACCGCAGAAGTGGTAGCCAGAGTTCAGAGACACCTGATGGCCCTGAGAATAGGGGGTGCACTCATACCCTCCGACGATCTTGTCGTCCTCGGTGGCGACTGAAAACACACACCAGCAAGTCAGTTACTTCCAGACTTTCACAACAAACAACCAGCATCTGTTTGTGTGCGTTATAATTTACAGTCGACACCTAAAGCCTTTTGCACTAGAAAAGCTTGTGAATCATTTTTATTGTGGCATCATGAGACGTGAAGTTCTGTTGGATGAAGTTGCAGTCTGGGAAAAAGACCAACAGACTGTTTAACAGAGAGGAAGAAATCTGCTAGAATGAGAGTTGACACTCACAGGCAGCTCCGATGAGCAAAACGAAGACCAGAGACCTCATGGTTGCTGTGTGATCTTGTGGATGTAGAAGTTCACCTGGAGCCTGGATTTATACCCACAGGAAGAGCTGCGCCCTGCTCTCTCAGCATCCTCATTGGTCAGTGAGCAGCCAATCTCTGGGCGTGTTGGTGGGATATAGGTGACTTATTACCAAAGTTGCTTATGCATGGATAGCTTGGGAGCAGAATATGACCAAATTGAGCAGAAGTACAGACTTAGAATAATGTTGGTATAATGCTTTATTATCAACACTGGTACTTTTTATTTTGTCAGGTCAGATTACTTCCGGTGCATTAATTGAAAGTTAATTGTTCCGTCAGCTATTTCTAAACACAACATATGGACTAAAACATTTCATACATTTGTTTCTATAATTATTGTGATAATTATGACCTCTGATTGAGAAAACACATTCAAACATCTGTTCTTATGAAAGATTCTAATACTTTAAAATACAAAGTTTTATGACTTACAGGGTAAAACTATCAAGAATGGAAGGAAACAAGATTGAAATATATTGTTTTATGTTATCAATTTTGTAATAAATGAGGAAGTTTTGCTTTTTGAATCGGATCTTGCAAACGTTAACTTTAAAAATCAACTAGGCATGTAGTTCATGCCAAGATGAGCAGATTTGCAATTGGCAACATTTTTGTCAGATCGACCGGAAAGTTGTTGTTTTGGGTTGAATTTTCAAAATAAGATCAAATAAGGTCAAGCAAGGCATTTAAATCCAGAGATTTTTTAGAACAGTTAAGTCCTCCTGTGCCAACGGATTTGGAGGTTTCGCGAAAACACAGGAAGTTAAACAAAAACAGCTGTAACTTCTCTGTACACTGTCCAATCATCACCAAACCTCTCAGGAATCATGAAGGTCCTGAATAAATCTATATGGAGACATGTTTTCATGGTAATGGCACCACCTGATGGCAAAAGTAATGGTCATTTTGATAGAGGCATTGGAATGTAACTGACGCCTCCAGAGGATTTCATCCATTCAACTTGAAAATTGGTGTAAATCATCTAAAGCCATTGATTATTAAAAGTTCTACAAATCTTGAGTTTTTGTTGAATGGTATGGTCCTGGCGTTCTGAAAGGGACATGGTGAATTTTGATGTGATAAATTGCCTTGTCCTGGGCCTTTCGGGACCTTGTACATTGTCCAATCCTCACCAAACTTCTCAGGATTCATGAAGGTCCAGCCCTGAATCTATCCATCCAGAAGTATGTTTTGACAGTGATGGCGCCACCTAATGGCAAAATGAATGTCTTTTTTCTAATTTGAGCCATAAATCCCAGATATTTACCAAAGCAGCCTCAGAATTGTTCAGGACAGCCTTGAAACTGTAAGTTATGACATAGTGTGAATAAGGTTGGTGTATGTTCCAGGTCGTGTCTGTGGTGGTGTAATGATTTTTGATTTGCTAAATTGCTTTTTGGGGATCTGAATGTTTAAAAACTCACCACCTTTGATACAAAAATCATGCCTGCTGAAGATTTACATATTTCAATGGTTTCAGACATGGGCAGGGCAAAATGGCTCCACAGCGCCACCTACAAACTTGTGAAAAATCAGTGATTTGATGTAGCATGACTATTGAAACTCCTTAAGCTTACTGAAAATGTTTAATTACACATTATTTTAAATATAATTTTTAATATTCACATCAGGTACCTTCTTGATTGAACCCTTTCTTTGCAGGATGAATAATTGCTTAGTTTCATTCTAAAATGTTGTAACCAGCAGCTCCAACACAATGATGTTGCAATTATACACATAATGACTTATTTTCTACTACTTCCATAATTTGATATGATGATTGAATTACATCCTTCACTTTGACAGTGTTATGATGAGAGTATCATTATGTGAGAAAACAGAAAAGATGAAAGGAAACAAATGTTAAGTTTCAGATTTTATTGTTTTTTAGATGGAAACTGGCTGCACATTAGTCAGAACTCTACAGCAGTGGAGTGACGATGTTATAAGAGATGCAGCAGAGCAGGATGAAGACAGAAGGTGCTAGTTTAGTAGCTGGCCATGGTGGTCTCCAGCCAGTCGTTGAAGAGGCAGACCTATGAATGGAAACACAATCATATTTGTTTACATGATGGTGCAAATAACAAGGGAATGACAAGTGCAGTTTAAATTTAGAAAAGATTTTTGACAAAAGAATTGGCTTTACCTTGGCGTAGACGCCAGGGTGGTCCCTCTCAGCACATCCATAGCCCCAGGACACAACACCCTGCAGCTGACCGTTGCACACAACGGGGCCACCAGAGTCACCCTGGCAACAGAGAGCGTGGAGTATGAAGTAACAACATTCAATTCAGTTTGATGCTCCATGTCCTCCACAATTGATGCTTTAAATCTGTATGAATTCAATCACATACCTGGCAAGAGTCCTTGCCTCCCTCCAGGTATCCAGCGCAGAACATGGCGTCGGTGATCATGCCAGGGTAGGAGTTGTTGCAGTCCCTGTCAGACAGGATGGGGATATCCAGACACTGCAGCTTGTTACTGTCAGCACCTGGAGAACAAGAACAGACTCATGTGAAACCGAAGCTCCTTGTCAGTAATAACAGTTCAATCTGAGCACACTGCTGTTCTTCTAACTTACTGGAGCTCATGGTGTTGCCCCATCCGGAGACCTTGCACATGGTGCCAGCGGGGGCACAGCTGGAGGGCAGAGCCACGATCTTCACGTACTGGTTGAGGGTGGCGGGCTTGCTCAGCTTGATCAGCATGATGTCATTGTCGATGTTGTAGGAGCTGTACCTGGGGTGACGGATGACGCGGGAAGAGCTGATGAACTGCTCGCTTCCCTCATTGACCCTGATGTTGTGCTCTCCCAGACGCACCTCAACGCGGCTGAAAACAGTCAAAAGAGGGAATTAGAGAAAGAAAACCCAACTGAGCATCAGATTGAAATGTGTGGACTTCAGGAGCTGAATCAGACTGAAAGAGTGGAGAAATAAACCTGGAAGAAATATACTTACGACTTGTAGCAGTGAGCAGCAGAGACAACCCAGTTCTCGTTGACCAGGGAGCCACCGCAGAAGTGGTAGCCAGAGTTCAGAGACACCTGATGGCCCTGAGAATAGGGGGTGCACTCATACCCTCCGACGATCTTGTCGTCCTCGGTGGCGACTGAAAACACACACCAGCAAGTCAGTTACTTCCAGACTTTTACAACAAACAACCAGCATCTGTTTGTGTGCGTTCTAATTTACAGTCGACACCTAAAGCCTTTTGCACTAGAAAAGCTTGTGAATCATTTTTATTGTGGCATCATGAGACGTGAAGTTCTGTTGGATGAAGTTGCAGTCTGGGAAAAAGACCAACAGACTGTTTAACAGAGAGGAAGAAATCTGCTAGAATGAGAGTTGACACTCACAGGCAGCTCCGATGAGCAGAACGAAGACCAGAGACCTCATGGTTGCTGTGTGATCTTGTGGATGTAGAAGTTCACCTGGAGCCTGGATTTATACCCACAGGAAGAGCTGCGCCCTGCTCTCTCAGCATCCTCATTGGTCAGTGAGCAGCCAATCTCTGGGCGTGTTGGTGGGATATAGGTGACTTATTACCAAAGTTGCTTATGCATGGATAGCTTGGGAGCAGAATATGACCAAATTGAGCAGAAGTACAGACTTAAAATAATGTTGGTATAATGCTTTATTATCAACACTGGTACTTTTTATTTTGTCAGGTCAGATTACTTCCGGTGCATAAATTGAAAGTTAATTGTTCCGTCAGCTATTTCTAAACACAACATATGGACTAAAACATTTCATACATTTGTTTCTATAATTATTGTGATAATTATGACCTCTGATTGAGAAAACACATTCAAACATCTGTTCTCATGAAAGATTCTAATACTTTAAAATACAAAGTTTTATGACTTACAGGGTAAAACTATCAAGAATGGAAGGAAACAAGATTGAAATATATTGTTTTATGTTATCAATTTTGTAATAAATGAGGAAGTTTTGCTTTTTGAATCGGATCTTGCAAAAGTTAACTTTAAAAATCAACTAGGCATGTAGTTCATGCCAAGATGAGCAGATTTGCAATTGGCAACATTTTTGTCAGATCGACCGGAAAGTTGTTGTTTTGGGTTGAATTTTCAAAATAAGATCAAATAAGGTCAAGCAAGGCATTTAAATCCAGAGATTTTTTAGAACAGTTAAGTCCTCCTGTGCCAACGGATTTGGAGGTTTCGCGAAAACACAGGAAGTTAAACAAAAACAGCTGTAACTTCTCTGTACACTGTCCAATCATCACCAAACCTCTCAGGAATCATGAAGGTCCTGAATAAATCTATATGGAGACATGTTTTCATGGTAATGGCACCACCTGATGGCAAAAGTAATGGTCATTTTGATAGAGGCATTGGAATGTAACTGACGCCTCCAGAGGATTTCATCCATTCAACTTGAAAATTGGTGTAAATCATCTAAAGCCATTGATTATTAAAAGTTCTACAAATCTTGAGTTTTTGTTGAATGGTATGGTCCTGGCGTTCTGAAAGGGACATGGTGAATTTTGATGTGATAAATTGCCTTGTCCTGGGCCTTTCGGGACCTTGTACATTGTCCAATCCTCACCAAACTTCTCAGGATTCATGAAGGTCCAGCCCTGAATCTATCCATCCAGAAGTATGTTTTGACAGTGATGGCGCCACCTAATGGCAAAATGAATGTCTTTTTTCTAATTTGAGCCATAAATCCCAGATATTTACCAAAGCAGCCTCAGAATTGGTCAGGACAGCCTTGAAACTGTAAGTTATGACATAGTGTGAATAAGGTTGGTGTATGTTCCAGGTCGTGTCTGTGGTGGTGTAATGATTTTTGATTTGCTAAATTGCTTTTTGGGGATCTGAATGTTTAAAAACTCACCACCTTTGATACAAAAATCATGCCTGCTGAAGATTTACATATTTCAATGGTTTCAGACATGGGCAGGGCAAAATGGCTCCACAGCGCCACCTACAAACTTGTGAAAAATCAGTGATTTGATGTAGCATGACTATTGAAACTCCTTAAGCTTACTGAAAATGTTTAATTACACATTATTTTAAATATAATTTTTAATATTCACATCAGGTACCTTCTTGATTGAACCCTTTCTTTGCAGGATGAATAATTGCTTAGTTTCATTCTAAAATGTTGTAACCAGCAGCTCCAACACAATGATGTTGCAATTATACACATAATGACTTATTTTCTACTACTTCCATAATTTGATATGATGATTGAATCACATCCTTCACTTTGACAGTGTTATGATGAGAGTATCATTATGTGAGAAAACAGAAAAGATGAAAGGAAACAAATGTTAAGTTTCAGATTTTATTGTTTTTTAGATGGAAACTGGCTGCACATTAGTCAGAACTCTACAGCAGTGGAGTGACGATGTTATAAGAGATGCAGCAGAGCAGGATGAAGACGGAAGGTGCTAGTTTAGTAGCTGGCCATGGTGGTCTCCAGCCAGTCGTTGAAGAGGCAGACCTATGAATGGAAACACAATCATATTTGTTTACATGATGGTGCAAATAACAAGGGAATGACAAGTGCAGTTTAAATTTAGAAAAGATTTTTGACAAAAGAATTGGCTTTACCTTGGCGTAGACACCAGGGTGGTCCCTCTCAGCACATCCATAGCCCCAGGACACAACACCCTGCAGCTGACCGTTGCACACAACGGGGCCACCAGAGTCACCCTGACAACAGAGAGCGTGGAGTATGAAGTAACAACATTCAATTCAGTTTGATGCTCCATGTCCTCCACAATTGATGCTTTAAATCTGTATGAATTCAATCACATACCTGGCAAGAGTCCTTGCCTCCCTCCAGGTATCCAGCGCAGAACATGGCGTCGGTGATCATGCCAGGGTAGGAGTTGTTGCAGTCCCTGTCAGACAGGATGGGGATATCCAGACACTGCAGCTTGTTGCTGTCAGCACCTGGAGAACAAGAACAGACTCATGTGAAACCGAAGCTCCTTGTCAGTAATAACAGTTCAATCTGAGCACACTGCTGTTCTTCTAACTTACTGGAGCTCATGGTGTTTCCCCATCCGGAGACCTTGCACATGGTGCCAGCGGGGGCACAGCTGGAGGGCAGAGCCACGATCTTCACGTACTGGTTGAGGGTGGCGGGCTTGCTCAGCTTGATCAGCATGATGTCATTGTCGATGTTGTAGGAGCTGTACCTGGGGTGACGGATGACGCGGGAAGAGCTGATGAACTGCTCGCTTCCCTCATTGACCCTGATGTTGTGCTCTCCCAGACGCACCTCAACGCGGCTGAAAACAGTCAAAAGAGGGAATTAGAGAAAGAAAACCCAACTGAGCATCAGATTGAAATGTGTGGACTTCAGGAGCTGAATCAGACTGAAAGAGTGGAGAAATAAACCTGGAAGAAATATACTTACGACTTGTAGCAGTGAGCAGCAGAGACAACCCAGTTCTCGTTGACCAGGGAGCCACCGCAGAAGTGGTAGCCAGAGTTCAGAGACACCTGATGGCCCTGAGAATAGGGGGTGCACTCATACCCTCCGACGATCTTGTCGTCCTCGGTGGCGACTGAAAACACACACCAGCAAGTCAGTTACTTCCAGACTTTTACAACAAACAACCAGCATCTGTTTGTGTGCGTTCTAATTTACAGTCGACACCTAAAGCCTTTTGCACTAGAAAAGCTTGTGAATCATTTTTATTGTGGCATCATGAGACGTGAAGTTCTGTTGGATGAAGTTGCAGTCTGGGAAAAAGACCAACAGACTGTTTAACAGAGAGGAAGAAATCTGCTAGAATGAGAGTTGACACTCACAGGCAGCTCCGATGAGCAGAACGAAGACCAGAGACCTCATGGTTGCTGTGTGATCTTGTGGATGTAGAAGTTCACCTGGAGCCTGGATTTATACCCACAGGAAGAGCTGCGCCCTGCTCTCTCAGCATCCTCATTGGTCAGTGAGCAGCCAATCTCTGGGCGTGTTGGTGGGATATAGGTGACTTATTACCAAAGTTGCTTATGCATGGATAGCTTGGGAGCAGAATATGACCAAATTGAGCAGAAGTACAGACTTAGAATAATGTTGGTATAATGCTTTATTATCAACACTGGTACTTTTTATTTTGTCAGGTCAGATTACTTCCGGTGCATTAATTGAAAGTTAATTGTTCCGTCAGCTATTTCTAAACACAACATATGGACTAAAACATTTCATACATTTGTTTCTATAATTATTGTGATAATTATGACCTCTGATTGAGAAAACACATTCAAACATCTGTTCTCATGAAAGATTCTAATACTTTAAAATAAAAAAATGTATGACTTATAAGGTAAAACTGTCAAGAATGGAAGCAAACAAGATTGAAATATATTGTGTTAAGTTATTCATTTTTTAATTCATCACAGATTTTGCATTTTGAATCAGATCTTGGAAAGATTTACTTTAAAAATGAACTAGAGATATGGATTATGCCGAGATGAGCAGATTTACAATTGGAGACATTTTTGTCAGATCGACAGGAAAACCGCTGTTTTTAGTTGAATTTTCAAAATAAGGCAAAATAAGGTCATACAAGGCATTGGAATTGAACTATCTCCTCATAGGGTTTTGGTCAAATCGACTTGGACATTGCTGTTGGTCATTGAACGGCTTGACTCGGTTGCTAGAGCGGTTGTCTCCCAATCAGAAGGTTGCAGGTTCAATTCCCATCTACATGCTGAAATGTCCTTGGGCAAGACACTTAACCCCAAACTGCTCCCATTGGAGTGACAGCACCTTGCATGGCTGCAGCCTCCAATGGTGTGTGAATGTGTGTGTGAATGAGTGAACGCGATGAACTTTGTAAAGCGCTTTGGGCCTGCCCACGCAGTTTAAAGGCGCTATATAAGGGAAGTCCATTTACCATTGATTATAAAAGTTGAATAAATCGAGAGATTTCGTGGAAATGTTAGGTCTTCCTGTGTGGTTTTGCCACAGGAAGTTAAACAATAACAGCTTTAACTTCACTGTAGATTGTCCAAACCTCTCAGGAATCATGAAGGTCCTGAATAAATCCATATGGAGACATGTTTTCATAGTGATGGCACCACCTGATGACAAAAGTAATGGTCATTTTGATAGAGGCATTGGAATGTAACTGACGCCTCCAGAGGATTTCATCCATTCAACTTGAAAATTGGTGTAAATCATCTAAAGCCATTGATTATTAAAAGTTCTACAAATCTTGAGTTTTTGTTGAATGGTATGGTCCTGGCGTTCTGAAAGGGACATGGTGAATTTTGATGTGATAAATTGCCTTGTCCTGGGCCTTTCGGGACCTTGTACATTGTCCAATCCTCACCAAACTTCTCAGGATTCATGAAGGTCCAGCCCTGAATCTATCCATCCAGAAGTATGTTTTGACAGTGATGGCGCCACTTAATGGCAAAATGAATGTCTTTTTTCTAATTTGAGCCATAAATCCCAGATATTTACCAAAGCAGCCTCAGAATTGTTCAGGACAGCTTTGAAACTGTAAGTTATGACATAGTGTGAATAAGGTTGGTGTATGTTCCAGGTCGTGTCTGTGGTGGTGTAATGATTTTTGATTTGCTAAATTGCTTTTTGGGGATCTGAATGTTTAGAAACTCACCACATTTGGTACAAAAATCATGCCTGCTGAAGATTTACATATTTCAATGGTTTCAGACATGGGCAGGGCAAAATGGCTCCACAGCGCCACCTACAAACTTGTGAAAAATCAGTGATTTGATGTAGCATGACTATTGAAACTCCTTAAGCTTACTGAAAATGTTTAATTACACATTATTTTAAATAAAATTTTTAATATTCACATCAGGTACCTTCTTGATTGAACCCTTTCTTTGCAGGATGAATAATTGCTTAGTTTCATTCTAAAATGTTGTAACCAGCAGCTCCAACACAATGATGTTGCAATTATACACATAATGACTTCTTTTCTACTACTTCCATAATTTGATATGATGATTGAATCACATCCTTCACTTTGACAGTGTTATGATGAGAGTATCATTATGTGAGAAAACAGAAAAGATGAAAGGAAACAAATGTTAAGTTTCAGATTTTATTGTTTTTTAGATGGAAACTGGCTGCACATTAGTCAGAACTCTACAGCAGTGGAGTGACGATGTTATAAGAGATGCAGCAGAGCAGGATGAAGACAGAAGGTGCTAGTTTAGTAGCTGGCCATGGTGGTCTCCAGCCAGTCGTTGAAGAGGCAGACCTATGAATGGAAACACAATCATATTTGTTTACATGATGGTGCAAATAACAAGGGAATGACAAGTGCAGTTTAAATTTAGAAACAATTTTTGACAAAAGAATTGGCTTTACCTTGGCGTAGACACCAGGGTGGTCCCTCTCAGCACATCCATAGCCCCAGGACACAACACCCTGCAGCTGACCGTTGCACACAACGGGGCCACCAGAGTCACCCTGACAACAGAGAGCGTGGAGTATGAAGTAACAACATTCAATTCAGTTTGATGCTCCATGTCCTCCACAATTGATGCTTTAAATCTGTATGAATTCAATCACATACCTGGCAAGAGTCCTTGCCTCCCTCCAGGTATCCAGCGCAGAACATGGCGTCGGTGATCATGCCAGGGTAGGAGTTGTTGCAGTCCCTGTCAGACAGGATGGGGATATCCAGACACTGCAGCTTGTTGCTGTCAGCACCTGGAGAACAAGAACAGACTCATGTGAAACCGAAGCTCCTTGTCAGTAATAACAGTTCAATCTGAGCACACTGCTGTTCTTCTAACTTACTGGAGCTCATGGTGTTGCCCCATCCGGAGACCTTGCACATGGTGCCAGCGGGGGCACAGCTGGAGGGCAGAGCCACGATCTTCACGTACTGGTTGAGGGTGGCGGGCTTGCTCAGCTTGATCAGCATGATGTCATTGTCGATGTTGTAGGAGCTGTACCTGGGGTGACGGATGACGCGGGAAGAGCTGATGAACTGCTCGCTTCCCTCATTGACCCTGATGTTGTGCTCTCCCAGACGCACCTCAACGCGGCTGAAAACAGTCAAAAGAGGGAATTAGAGCAAAAAACCACAACTGAGCATCAGATTGAAATGTGTGGACTTCAGGAGCTGAATCAGACTGAAAGAGTGGAGAAATAAACCTGGAAGAAATATACTTACGACTTGTAGCAGTGAGCAGCAGAGACAACCCAGTTCTCGTTGACCAGGGAGCCACCGCAGAAGTGGTAGCCAGAGTTCAGAGACACCTGATGGCCCTGAGAATAGGGGGTGCACTCATACCCTCCGACGATCTTGTCGTCCTCGGTGGCGACTGAAAACACACACCAGCAAGTCAGTTACTTCCAGACTTTCACAACAAACAACCAGCATCTGTTTGTGTGCGTTCTAATTTACAGTCGACACCTAAAGCCTTTTGCACTAGAAAAGCTTGTGAATCATTTTTATTGTGGCATCATGAGACGTGAAGTTCTGTTGGATGAAGTTGCAGTCTGGGAAAAAGACCAACAGACTGTTTAACAGAGAGGAAGAAATCTGCTAGAATGAGAGTTGACACTCACAGGCAGCTCCGATGAGCAGAACGAAGACCAGAGACCTCATGGTTGCTGTGTGATCTTGTGGATGTAGAAGTTCACCTGGAGCCTGGATTTATACCCACAGGAAGAGCTGCGCCCTGCTCTCTCAGCATCCTCATTGGTCAGTGAGCAGCCAATCTCTGGGCGTGTTGGTGGGATATAGGTGACTTATTACCAAAGTTGCTTATGCATGGATAGCTTGGGAGCAGAATATGACCAAATTGAGCAGAAGTACAGTCTTAGAATAATGTTGGTATAATGCTTTATTATCAACACTGGTACTTTTTATTTTGTCAGGTCAGATTACTTCCGGTGCATTAATTGAAAGTTAATTGTTCCGTCAGCTATTTCTAAACACAACATATGGACTAAAACATTTCATACATTTGTTTCTATAATGATTGTGATAATTATGACCTCTGATTGAGAAAACACATTCAAACATCTGTTCTCATGAAAGATTCTAATACTTTAAAATAAAAAAATGTATGACTTATAAGGTAAAACTGTCAAGAATGGAAGCAAACAAGATTGAAATATATTGTGTTAAGTTATTCATTTTTTAATTCATCACAGATTTTGCATTTTGAATCAGATCTTGGAAAGATTTACTTTAAAAATGAACTAGAGATATGGATTATGCCGAGATGAGCAGATTTACAATTGGAGACATTTTTGTCAGATCGACAGGAAAACCGCTGTTTTTAGTTGAATTTTCAAAATAAGGCAAAAT
This sequence comes from Lipophrys pholis, assembly GCF_963383615.2. Classification (NCBI taxonomy): domain Eukaryota; kingdom Metazoa; phylum Chordata; class Actinopteri; order Blenniiformes; family Blenniidae; genus Lipophrys; species Lipophrys pholis. The sequence goes on along the minus strand of NC_137639.1, from coordinate 20,091,679 downwards.
AAGGTCATACAAGGCATTGGAATTGAACTATCTCCTCAAAGGGTTTTGGTCAAATCGACTTGGACATTGCTGTTGGTCATTGAACGGCTTGACTCGGTTGCTAGAGCGGTTGTCTCCCAATCAGAAGGTTGCAGGTTCAATTCCCATCTACATGCTGAAATGTCCTTGGGCAAGACACTTAACCCCAAACTGCTCCCATTGGAGTGACAGCACCTTGCATGGCTGCAGCCTCCAATGGTGTGTGAATGTGTGTGTGAATGAGTGAACGCGATGAACTTTGTAAAGCGCTTTGGGCCTGCCCACGCAGTTTAAAGGCGCTATATAAGGGAAGTCCATTTACCATTGATTATAAAAGTTGAATAAATCGAGAGATTTCGTGGAAATGTTAGGTCTTCCTGTGTGGTTTTGCCACAGGAAGTTAAACAATAACAGCTTTAACTTCACTGTAGATTGTCCAAACCTCTCAGGAATCATGAAGGTCCTGAATAAATCCATATGGAGACATGTTTTCATAGTGATGGCACCACCTGATGACAAAAGTAATGGTCATTTTGATAGAGGCATTGGAATGTAACTGACGCCTCCAGAGGATTTCATCCATTCAACTTGAAAATTGATGTAAATCATCTAAAGGCATTGATTATTAAAAGTTCTACAAATCTTGAGTTTTTGTTGAATGGTATGGTCCTGGCGTTCTGAAAGGGACATGGTGAATTTTGATGTGATAAATTGCCTTGTCCTGGGCCTTTCGGGACCTTGTACATTGTCCAATCCTCACCAAACTTCTCAGGATTCATGAAGGTCCAGCCCTGAATCTATCCATCCAGAAGTATGTTTTGACAGTGATGGCGCCACCTAATGGCAAAATGAATGTCTTTTTTCTAATTTGAGCCATAAATCCCAGATATTTACCAAAGCAGCCTCAGAATTGGTCAGGACAGCCTTGAAACGGTAAATTATGACATAGTGTGAATAAGGTTGGTGTATGTTCCAGGTCGTGTCTGTGGTGGCGTAGTGATTTGTGATGTGCTAAATTTGGCACTATAAACAGGCCTAATAAGCATTTACATATTTCAATGGTTTCATATATGGGCGGGGCAAAATGGCTCCACAGTGCCACCTAATAACTTGGAAAAAGAAATAATGAAAAATCAATGGTTTGTTGTAGAAGGATAATTGATGTATGTTAAGCTTACTGAACATTTTTAATTTCACATTTGTTTAAATTTATCTTTCAATATTCATATCTAATACCTTCTTTGATTGAACCCTTTCTTTGCAACATGATTAATTGCTTAGTTTCATTCTAAAATGTTGTAACCAGCAGCTCCAACACAATGATGTTGCAATTATACACATAATGACTTATTTTCTACTACTTCCATAATTTGATATGATGATTGAATCACATCCTTCACTTTGACAGTGTTATGATGAGAGTATCATTATGTGAGAAAACAGAAAAGATGAAAGGAAACAAATGTTAAGTTTCAGATTTTATTGTTTTTTAGATGGAAACTGGCTGCACATTAGTCAGAACTCTACAGCAGTGGAGTGACGATGTTATAAGAGATGCAGCAGAGCAGGATGAAGACAGAAGGTGCTAGTTTAGTAGCTGGCCATGGTGGTCTCCAGCCAGTCGTTGAAGAGGCAGACCTATGAATGGAAACACAATCATATTTGTTTACATGATGGTGCAAATAACAAGGGAATGACAAGTGCAGTTTAAGTTTAGAAACAATTTTTGACAAAAGAATTGGCTTTACCTTGGCGTAGACGCCAGGGTGGTCCCTCTCAGCACATCCATAGCCCCAGGACACAACACCCTGCAGCTGACCGTTGCACACAACGGGGCCACCAGAGTCACCCTGGCAACAGAGAGCGTGGAGTATGAAGTAACAACATTCAATTCAGTTTGATGCTCCATGTCCTCCACAATTGATGCTTTAAATCTGTATGAATTCAATCACATACCTGGCAAGAGTCCTTGCCTCCCTCCAGGTATCCAGCGCAGAACATGGCGTCGGTGATCATGCCAGGGTAGGAGTTGTTGCAGTCCCTGTCAGACAGGATGGGGATATCCAGACACTGCAGCTTGTTGCTATCAGCACCTGGAGAACAAGAACAGACTCATGTGAAACCGAAGCTCCTTGTCAGTAATAACAGTTCAATCTGAGCACACTGCTGTTCTTCTAACTTACTGGAGCTCATGGTGTTGCCCCATCCGGAGACCTTGCACATGGTGCCAGCGGGGGCACAGCTGGAGGGCAGAGCCACGATCTTCACGTACTGGTTGAGGGTGGCGGGCTTGCTCAGCTTGATCAGCATGATGTCATTGTCGATGTTGTAGGAGCTGTACCTGGGGTGACGGATGACGCGGGAAGAGCTGATGAACTGCTCGCTTCCCTCATTGACCCTGATGTTGTGCTCTCCCAGACGCACCTCAACGCGGCTGAAAACAGTCAAAAGAGGGAATTAGAGCAAAAAACCACAACTGAGCATCAGATTGAAATGTGTGGACTTCAGGAGCTGAATCAGACTGAAAGAGTGGAGAAAGAAACCTGGAAGAAATATACTTACGACTTGTAGCAGTGAGCAGCAGAGACAACCCAGTTCTCGTTGACCAGGGAGCCACCGCAGAAGTGGTAGCCAGAGTTCAGAGACACCTGATGGCCCTGAGAATAGGGGGTGCACTCATACCCTCCGACGATCTTGTCGTCCTCGGTGGCGACTGAAAACACAGAAGGTCAAATACTTATCCATCATTGGGTGTTTGTATAATTCGATCGTGGTGTGGGAGGAATTGTTCTTACAAGCAGCTCCGATGAGCAGAACAAAGACCAGAGACCTCATGGTTGCTGAGTGATCCTGTGATGGGGGGGACTTCACCTGGACCCCTTGTTTATATAGAAAGGTGCCAGTCCCCTCCGCTGCTGAGGTTACCACCCACTTTCACTTTGGACCAATCAGAGTCTTGGGGGGGGGGGGGGGGGGTGCTTTGGGATTCTGGGAAAAAAAAGATTTTGGCTCACATTGGTGTACATTCCAAATAACATGCACCAGGGGCACATGAGCAAGACCCTCAGCCTCCCCCGCTTCAGCACTGCTCTGTGTGGCTGCTACTGATGGGTTAGTTTGGGAAGGAATTTCCCCTCTGGGGATTAATACAGTGCTATAAATTAAATTTTAAAAATGAAAAATTATTTCACCGTTTCCCACACCTGTAAGCCTTTGAACTGTTTTCTACTGCTGCAAATTGGTGCATTTATCATATATTATTTCCATGATATGCATTGTGATCTAGTGGCATAATTCTCCCGCTCCAAAGAGAAACTCATGATGGATAATCTTTAATGTTTTTTGCTTTTGTCCTTTTCTATTAGGGTATAGGAACTTTTAACTTCCACGACAAATACTTTTTTCAGCAGTATATTCAATATTCAATTGCACTTTATCACATTATCTATGCTATATCTGTAATCTCTGACCTTGGTCTGCAGCAGTGCAGATGGCTCCGTTCACAACCACACTGCCTGAAGGTGGTCAAACTCCCCACGTGTCCTCAGATAGAGTACTTCAAAAATAAACACCAGAGAAAGTCACAAGAGGCAAACCTTATTGGACTGACGATTGCTTATATGGCTCTAAAATGTGGTCATGCCCTAAATGAAAAGTAAAGAGTGAGACTGAGGACAGGGAGAAGCAGCTGCAAAGAAAGCAACATTCAATTTGTTCATGAAGCGTTCAAAATGATTGAAGCTTTTTATTCACTTTTCCAAAAAACATTAAGTGAGCATATCTGTAATCACCAAATGATCGACCCGCCCCTAAGTGGAGAAAAACAATGCTTTAAGATATTCACATTTGCTGACAGTTGCTTTACATCAAAGTACTGAAAATGGAAAAGTATGAAAATAAACAAAGCGGAGAATTTATGTGTATGCTTGTACTAATTAAATAACAAAACTCTGTGATAAATATCAGTTAATTAAATCAAACCGTATGACATGTTCAATATTGTGGATTAACAAACATTGATGGGATACTTGGAACAGAAGTCTATTTACTATTTAAGTTAAGATTCAATGTGCTGCCTCTTTTAAGTAACTGCAGTTTATTTCAAGATAATCAGTTTAATTGCACGATAGCTGTAGGTGATCGTTAAATACCCGTCACAGTTAGATAAATGCTGTGGATGTCAGTGTTTTTGGCCAATCCTGGTTTTTTGGGGGGATTGAAGAAAAATAAATGGAGCAGTTTGAGCGGACAAGTGTTCCAGTCTTATCGTCAATTTTATATCAGTCCTATATCAGTTTTGTTTCTATCCAACTCCTCTGATCCGTGAATTGGCCTTATGGCATTATGTTGAATAACACTTTCACCCAAACTGAGGTAAATATTATCAAACCATCATCCTGAGATACTGTGACCAAGAGGAGGACAAGATCATTGAAGATGTGGGTGCAGAGCCATCAGCACCATCAGGGAACTCAACTTTCAGTCAAAACGCCTTGTTGTTGTTTGGTCATCTGATGTGAAAATAAGTCGATAAACCAGCATAGATTTTTGCTTTATTTGTATTTACATGCCGTCAGTCTAATTGTGATGCATTGGGTTAAGTTTTAATCTGGAGTGATGGGGACTCAGGAAGGGCATCCAGAGTAAAACTCCCCACATCTACAGTGCAAAGTTTCAATGCCTTACTGTGACAACCAATCCCTGTAAGAAAAAAGCACCTGAAGAGACACTTTCTGTGATTGAATTGAGATGGAGGCATAAAATAATCCCGGAACTAGTCATTCAGTGAATACACACTTCATGCTGCAATATCTGAACAAAACCTGTTAGTGTCACTGTCTTTGGCACTGCCACAAGTAATAGCCAACAATTACAAAATCTTCAAAAGAAGTTATGTCAAGCAAACTTTAGAACCGTCTAAATGCACTTATGAAAAACGTTTAAAAATTCAACAACACTACTGTACAATGCCTTTGCTCGAGCTGTTGACAGCAAGCAGCTGTGTAATGAGAGCTGCCACTGTTCCAACTCAGACATGCTTATCAATTACCTCAATAATAAAATGAAAGGTGTCACGCAGGTAATGGAGCCCTGTTGAATTATACCCCCAAAAAACCGGGCCACTGTTTAAGTAACCGTTATCCCTTTCTCTCTGTGTGATTCTGGTGGTGCTGCTGTGTGCAACAACGAGCTGCACTGTTTTGTGTCCCGGGGCTATCGATGTGATGACAACTACCCTGGTGTCGACTCCAAGGTAACGTGTGACTGTTTGAAAAGAATAATACTCATAACAAATATCACACTCCTCAGAGCCGTGACACAAACCGATGTTTTTCTTTGTTTATAGCTACGTGCTGACTGTGTGCCTGCTAGAGACAATGACCCACTTTTAGCTTTACCATTCCATAAATAAATTAGAATTTAGTATTACTATTTTTATTTATTTATCTAATAAATTTGATTTCCCACAATATTAAAAAATGACCCACGATATCATTTTCCTAGCCTACAAAAAAAACAAAAAAATAACTGAACTAAACAAAGAGAAATTGTCCCAATCTTTCCACAAATCACCTTGTACATCTATATAAAACTCACAGTAGTGGTTAACAGTCCATTTCTTTTTTGTTTCGCTTTGGCTTCACATACCCACTGTGGAATGACAGAAAAATAGATCACTTGTCTCAGTTATGTATACTTTGCCTGAGGACAAATTATATTTTCTTTTTTTTTTCTAATCTGGTCAACCTGTTTGATGTTTCATTGTAACACTTCATTTTGTTCTTCTTTTGCCTTCTTTTGCTCTGATGTCTTGTTCTCTTAATGTTAATCTACATTGGTAATTTACATGAGTATTATGACTTTACACTACTGTAACAATTATCCTCGGTGACTTCTGTTTTTCTATTTTGGCTTAATGTATGTTGATTTATGTCCCCATGCAATTAGATTTATTACTAAAGATTAGTGATAACACACAGTTAGATTTGTGGATTAACATGAGGTCAGGTCTGGAACATGTGACATTAAAAACTGTTACACATCAGACTGAGACTTGTGGACACACTTAACTCTTTTGCGGGTGGCTGCTCACAAAACTGCTTATTGGTAATTTAGATCAAGTTTACTAGCAACTCTTCTGAAGCTTTTAAACTGTACAATAACATAGATCTCTACGAGTGCATTTTAGGGCATTTTTGGGGTTAGAATTTGTACGAATGGAGACTAAAGATTTTGATAAATTACATTTATATAGCGGTAATTCCAACATAACCATTGTGTGGGTCTTTGACAGATCGATAGAGGAGAGAGAAAAGAGAGGAAATGTTAAAATGCCTGGCTGTCTGGAAGTTGGACAAAGGCCAGGACACATTCAATTTACTCACTAACAGTTCTGCAATCGCCATATTTATACCATCTACTGGATTATTGCCCGATTTGTTTTAATAAAAGACTCTTTCGTCACTTCGTTCCCACTGCATTTTATCAGGAAAGTGACATAGGTTATCATTTTTACAGCAGCCTCAAACCCTGCTACCTTCCCAAGAAGGCTGCAGTGAGAAACACACAGCTGTGAGAAACAATCTTCACCAAATACGGGACACAATGTGTACCAAGGCTGTGCAAACTCAACGCAAACAAACCCACAACATATAACTGGAAAATTCTAATTTTAACTCATAGAATGAAGGTAATTTATCACAAACTGTTTTCTTTTATTCATTGTTATCCTGTTGGAGAAGAATGGGCTTGACAAAAAGGTGGCAGGAAGTTGTCGGTACAAGAAAGACGGGCCATAAGTACAGTGGAGTTCTCATAGGAAATTGTATTCAAATTAAATATTCTTGTCAATAGGTAATAATACTACACTAGATGCAGTGAAACAATATTTTTTGCTATGATTATTGATTGGGTTAAATGTTCAATGTGAAGTGACAGTAGCAGAAAGCGTAACTGTCATTAAGGTACCTGTTAACAGAAAAAGAAATCAATACAATGGAAGTTTATTTTTTTCCATGATCCAATTCAAAAAGCCAAACTCCCTCATCAATATTTCAATATTTTTCAATCTTGTTTGCTACTATTCTTGAGTTATTGTTATTGTGTTGGATTATTTAATAAAACCAGATTTTGTTAATATGTTTTCTTAGTCAGAGGCCATAATTATCGCAATCAATATAAAAACAAATGTATAACATGTTTATATGTTGTCTAGAACGAGCTCTTGAATAACTCTTCATTGGTGCACTTGAAGTAATCTTAGAGAAACATTTAAACCCAACTTATCCGCACATCTTCACTGACCTGACAAAATAAAAAGTACCAGTGTTGATAATAAAGCATTATTCCAACATTATTCTAAGTCTGTACTTCTGCTCAATTTGGTCATATTCTGCTCCCAAGCTATCCATGCATAAGCAACTTTGGTAATAAGTCACCTATATCCCACCAACACGCCCAGAGATTGGCTGCTCACTGACCAATGAGGATGCTGAGAGAGCAGGGCGCAGCTCTTCCTGTGGGTATAAATCCAGGCTCCAGGTGAACTTCTACATCCACAAGATCACACAGCAACCATGAGGTCTCTGGTCTTCGTTCTGCTCATCGGAGCTGCCTGTGAGTGTCAACTCTCATTCTAGCAGATTTCTTCCTCTCTGTTAAACAGTCTGTTGGTCTTTTTCCCAGACTGCAACTTCATCCAACAGAACTTCACGTCTCATGATGCCACAATAAAAATGATTCACAAGCTTTTCTAGTGCAAAAGGCTTTAGGTGTCGACTGTAAATTAGAACGCACACAAACAGATGCTGGTTGTTTGTTGTGAAAGTCTGGAAGTAACTGACTTGCTGGTGTGTGTTTTCAGTCGCCACCGAGGACGACAAGATCGTCGGAGGGTATGAGTGCACCCCCTATTCTCAGGGCCATCAGGTGTCTCTGAACTCTGGCTACCACTTCTGCGGTGGCTCCCTGGTCAACGAGAACTGGGTTGTCTCTGCTGCTCACTGCTACAAGTCGTAAGTATATTTCTTCCAGGTTGATTTCTCCACTCTTTCAGTCTGATTCAGCTCCTGAAGTCCACACATTTCAATCTGATGCTCAGTTGTGGTTTTTTGCTCTAATTCCCTCTTTTGACTGTTTTCAGCCGCGTTGAGGTGCGTCTGGGAGAGCACAACATCAGGGTCAATGAGGGAAGCGAGCAGTTCATCAGCTCTTCCCGCGTCATCCGTCACCCCAGGTACAGCTCCTACAACATCGACAATGACATCATGCTGATCAAGCTGAGCAAGCCCGCCACCCTCAACCAGTACGTGAAGATCGTGGCTCTGCCCTCCAGCTGTGCCCCCGCTGGCACCATGTGCAAGGTCTCCGGATGGGGCAACACCATGAGCTCCAGTAAGTTAGAAGAACAGCAGTGTGCTCAGATTGAACTGTTATTACTGACAAGGAGCTTCGGTTTCACATGAGTCTGTTCTTGTTCTCCAGGTGCTGACAAAAACAAGCTGCAGTGTCTGGATATCCCCATCCTGTCTGACAGGGACTGCAACAACTCCTACCCTGGCATGATCACCGACGCCATGTTCTGCGCTGGATACCTGGAGGGAGGCAAGGACTCTTGCCAGGTATGTGATTGAATTCATACAGATTTAAAGCATCAATTGTGGAGGACATGGAGCATCAAACTGAATTGAATGTTGTTACTTCATACTCCACGCTCTCTGTTGTCAGGGTGACTCTGGTGGCCCCGTTGTGTGCAACGGTCAGCTGCAGGGTGTTGTGTCCTGGGGCTATGGATGTGCTGAGAGGGACCACCCTGGCGTCTACGCCAAGGTAATTTTTAAAGACGAAAATCATTTCATACAAAACTTCCTGTCCAGTACTGGTATAGTCTGGGTGTCTGTGATCACATTAGTGTAATGCTGATGAGTGTTTTTTTTTTCCGTCTTCTTTTTTTCCAGGTCTGCATCTTCAACGACTGGCTGGAGAGCACCATGGCCAGCAACTAAGTGATCCAATCACAGCAGTTCAGTCGAGCAGTTTAACATCATTTGCTCTTTATTTTCCATCTTTCATACTGGACAAATAAATGATTTAAAGCAATTTTTTTGAATCAGATTTGATTATTCTCTTGGAAACTTTAATGATCCATCCATCCACCCATCCATCCATCCATCCATCCATCCATCCATCCATCCATCCATCCATCCATCCATCCATCCATCTATCCATGCATTTATCCATCCATCCATCCATCCATCCATCCATCCATCCATCCATCCATCCATCCATCCATCCATCCATCCATTTTCACACCAGCACTGTCTGATACATTTCAATCCTTTGTTCTCGTAGCTCCAGTGGTTTCAGATAAGTGGGATGGGCCTCGGTTGAAGGTACCTAAGACCCCTGGTCTTAAAACAAAAGTATTTCCTTACATTCTATTGTTCACATCAACATGGATTTATTTTTTCCACCTCCAATAGCCATTATTTAATGAGGACCTGTAGATGGTTTGCAGCCTCCTCCACAGTGCACACTGCCAGAAGTCTTGGGGAGCCATTAAAAGATGGATCTTCGCTGTGGTGGTTTGTACTGAATAATTCAAACAAATTTCCATGGATTTGAATTATGATTACATTAATAAAAAATGGAGATGTACAATGAGTTTTAATTTAGCATTTTGACATTCATTTAACCATCTGTCATCCTGTCACATTCATTTTATTCCTTTCATCTCTTTCTTTATCCTCTGTCACAGTGACAATAATGAAGAAGGATGATTCATTCCTGAAAACAGCAACAGGTGCACTGCAGTCTCATTTCTGTCTGCGGAGAACAGATGGGAGATATATCTGTACAAATGTCCAAACGATTGATATCAGAAATTACATGCAGCAGAAGTGTTGAACAAGGCTGCCGTGTTGTAGTTCTGCAGGTCGGTCGTTGTCTCGACAACAGAAGCAGCATCACCTTTTGAAGGTCTTATAATAGACAGCAACAACTCTGTTTTGTCTTTGTCTTGGTCTCAGACAAAAAAAAGAGACCGGGATTTTTTTTTTCTTTGCTTGGATAATCCCTGATTTAATTGTTTCTACCGTGAGTTGGATGTGATATGAAACTTGGTATCCACTAAATCGTCTGCTTCCTCAACCATCTAAATTTAAAAAAAAAAAAAAGTTTTGTTTGATAGCACCAGTCAAATTCAGTCAATTTGATAACATCGGTTTAAATCAACACACTGTATAAAATCTTGATTCAGTCAATGCATGTGACACTTTATTTTTAAGATCTTATTTGGTAACTTTATTAGTTGAGCAGACAACTGTCACATTTTTTTTCCCAAGCCTATTTATCCCAGTTTTTATTGTTATACCCCATTCCCAGAAAAACCCAAGCTGATGTAGCTGATATGAAATTGATAACAAACCTTTACCAGGACCATTTGTTCCAACAGGGGTGCGAAAGATAGATATGTATTCAAACAATATCGAATCAGTGACATAAGTGATTACTGGTAATCCTCACATTTACAAATAGAACCGTTTCTGTTATAAGACCTGAGAAAGCTCCAAATCAGATGTTATTTTGCTTTTTGCACTCGCTTCTAATTAAACACTTGACCTCAGTGCACCCGCTTCGGCCTCTATTACAGAGCATTAACCGCACATTCGGAAGACAAAGTAGTTCCTACAATACGCAAGTAACAGCTCCAGTCATTGGTTTAATAATCTTGATGTATGATGAAATACACCTTGATTTATATGTATGTATTTTTAACATGATAATGTATTAAATCTATTCATTTGTTACCGAGACTGTAGATATCCTTTTAGAAATGACCCCTCTTTCCACTTTCCAGTACAGATTCATCCGCGCAGTTTCAGGACGTGATTAAATGGGGCGGAGGAGCTGACGAATAACTTTCAACGGAAAGGAACCACGGAGCTGATTAAACTCGCTGTAAGTGATGTCCTTGTTAATGAAAGTGTCGGATGTTTATTGTTTTTAAAGTGACTCTTAAGCAACTCGGGCTTTACACGGGATGTAAAGGAACTTTGTTTACGAGCGGCATCGTTTCACAAAATGCTTAAGTGCAAAACAAACAGCAATTGAATTGAACATCTGAATTTATTTATGTTGACTAGTGTCTTTGTAATGCTACTGGTTCAGTGTTTTATTTGTTTGAACAGGATTTCCTCAAGCAAGAATTATTCCGAACAGGATTTCAGATTCCTTCGGTTTACTTGCCAAGTTGGATTTGTACAGGAAAAAAAGCTTGTTTTGATGTTTCATTCAGATTTTCAGTGCAAAAACGGTGTAATATATATTATTGTTTAATTCCAGAAATTTTAAAGCCGTTTATATAACGCTGATTGTCAAAAAGAGATTATTTAATGTTTTGCAGTGTGTTTCAAGTTTATTTGTTTCCATTGGTGGGAAAATTGTTTCGGGTAAAAGGACGTGCTGCATAAACATTACAAAGTGGTGTTTCAACATAGAAATGACGTGGAACAGTACGAACTAAAGTACAAAATTCTACATTTATCAATAGAATTATAAGGTAGCAAACTGCAGTCACGACAAAAGAGCAGGCAACCTTTAGACAGAGTATGGAAAAGCAAATGGATTTTGATTAACCTGTGAAGTTGTTTCTCTGGTTATAGAGAAATATTTTGTTATATAACTGCATTTTCAATCCATACAAAGGAGTCATACTTTGAATGTATTAAAGCCATAAGGCATCTTTGAGTAAACTTTATCATTTGAGTAACTTGAATTCTCCAGTCGTCTGCTCCTGGGTTTGATCCCGCCTCACATTCAAACTCGGTCCTCTTGACTGGATCTTAACCCCTTAAAATCTATGCTTTGTCCCTGGCCTCATTATTATTAGTTTGTTTGTTATTTTTCTACACATGTTGTGACCCCAGCCACTCACAGTGGTCAGTAAGACTCCATCTGATTTGAGAAATATGTTGACATGCACAGCTATTGCCATAACAACAAACTTTTGCGGCTCTCGTCAGATTTTTAAATATGTGAACCAAATAACAGACATTACATCTTCCATTCAGTTGCCAGCTTGCACAGTGATTGTGTTAATATCTCATATCAGAACTCTCTCTACATACTAGTAAGTTTTGCAACATGTCTGCATGCTACAGATTTGTGCATTCTTAATGTCTTTTATCCATTACCTCTAACATTAAATAGTCAAGAAATAGTGTCACCGTTGTTATATTTTCTATCCTTGAACTATCTCAGTTATGTAGAAAACGTCATGTAAAAAAAGTGATACGACATCCTTGAGTCATTCTTGAGTTGTTAATGGGGTAGTTCTGTGATTTTGTCTCAAGCTGTGCATTCAAAACAAATGAAAAAATACATTTTGTCTATACATAGAAATACATCAGCCGGATAAGATGACTCGGTGTGCTCAGCACTGCCCTCTACAGAGAGGCAGAGGTACTGACTGTAGCTTTTTGATGTCCGGTCAGCAAGACTGAATATTTTCACACACATGAAGTGCATTACTTTTTCTATGAAAAGTGAGGACTAATACTAAGAGTGTCGACTTGCATTACAGTGAAAAGTAAAATGGCTCTTCATTGCAACCCAGTTTGTCTCTGAATACACACTTTAAGGTGAGACTCTAAGTAGACGCATCAGTTTGCGAGTCTTCTATTGTTTTCTGACTTCTATCGTGTTAAAATGATTTTTTTTTAAAGAGACACAATATGAACATATTCAGTTGTTTGTGAATCACAGCCAGCATTTCATTAGGAATACTACCTATATTAAGACATGTAAGTATAACTTGACTGTACCCTTCACCTTAACTACTGCAGATTAATGCAACAGTTTGTGTCTATATGTCATTCTCTGGTTTTGCTTTATGCCAACAAATACACATATTTGTCAGATTTGCATTTCATTGTGAATTGTTTCTGTGTGATGTGTATTTGTAGTGGGGAAAAAAAAAAACCTCAGATTTTTAATTGAGGTATCCAGAAAGAGCAATAATGTAATTGCTTGAGAGAAGGAACAGTATTGTCAGCAATTGTAAGCACGCCGATGCATCACAAAGATGAAAGATTTTATTGATCGTGTTTTCACATCTTACATCTTTTTTCATCTCTTCTTCTTTGTGTTTCTCTTTGTGGCTCTGCCTTAGCCGCTCTCCTGCAGCTTACTTTCTGACACTACCCACAACCACCTCCTGTCTCTGTCTCCTTCAATCTCAGCCTCCCTTCGCTTCTCCCGTCTCTTGGGTAGTCCCGTCATGGGGAGATCACGGTCTAGCTGTATTTGGCCAGAGTGTCGTTGATCCAGGGCATCAGAGAACAAACTTTGGTGTAAACACCTGGGTAGTTGGGCAGAGCACAGCCCTGGCCCCAAGAGACGATACCGTGCAGCTCCCCATTACACTCCAGAGGACCACCAGAGTCGCCCTGCAGGGGACGAGAAGGGAGGAAACAGAGGGAATTGTTTATTCCTTCAACTGCATCATAAACCCAATTTGTCCAACATTTTCATATTTACCCTGGATAAATGATCAGGCATTGTGGTTGTAGTGTGGAATTACCTGACAAGCGTCCTTGCCTCCCTCCAGGTATCCGGCACACACCATGCGCTCGGTGATCATGCCGGGGTAGGACTCGTCACATTCCTTGTCGGACAGAATGGGCACATCCACACACTGAAGATTAAATGGGTTGAAGACTGGATGACGGCATGAAAGAAGCACAGTGAGAAAACGGTGAGACACAAACATGTAAAGTTTCAAATTAGGTGGAAACCCCTTTATATACAGAGAGCATTATTAGCCACCAGAATTGTCATGTTTCTCGTTTTATGACAAATTTATTCAGGATTCTTTTTCTAAAAAGTCTTTGTCGACTGCAGAGTCGGTTACATTTCTAATTTTCTTGTTTCAAAGTTGTCTTATTTGATGTCAGTTCTACATCCACCGTTTCTTTTTTTAGTACTGTGTAGGTCCATTGTAGATTCTTCCCAAAGGATGAATAAGAAAAATATCCTGCCTATTTTTGTCCTATTTAATACTTTCTATGAAGGTTTAAGGAACACATTGATTTTGCCGAGTGAGAGTTTTGTACAGGGTCTTTATTCCTGAGCCTTACTTTTCAGGTAGAATGCTGATGTGTGGAGAAATGACTGATGCATGCATGTATAAATAATAGATAAATAATTTAGATTCTAAATAATCTATAAAGTGTGGGGCATCTGCGTTAGGTGCTCGACAGCAGCAGTGAAATTAATGCATCAATTCAAATTGATGCAATACTCGATGCTTCACTGAAAGCTAACGTTTACCCCTTTCATGACAAGGACGCCTCGGTTGATTTTGATTTCATGACTAGAAATGTCAATGAGTAAGTGCTTCTGCCGCTTTTCCAAAGATAACTTCAACTTTTAATATGCTGGCGGTTATTAGGAATTACTGTTGAAGCTCATTTTATAAATGTGTGACATGCCTGTCAGCGATTGGATAGTCGTACTGCGGAATCCTTGGCCGCTGTAATGAAATCTGTGCGGGTACAAAGCACTGTTACTGGTTCTAGTAGTTTCTCATTTCATTTTCAGACATTGTAAACAGTGTTTACAAGTTATGAGACGCATGCATGCCAAATTCTTTTAATGACAAAAATACAGGATTATAGGTGATAGTTGCTTCCATTTATAAGTGGAGTATTTCTTTTTTTTTTTTTTAACAAGGAGATTTGAATATAGGTTGAATGTCGACGTTATCACAGGGATCAGGTTCATCTCACCTTCGTCAGAGTAGATGTTTCCCCATCCGGACACCGTGCACTTGGTCCCGGCTGCGGGACAAGCTTTGGGTAAGGGAATAGGCTTGACGTAGCTGTTCACAGTGACATCGTGTGCCAGTTTCAGTATCATGATGTCGTAGTCGAGGGTCTTGTAGTCATAAAGCTCATGCCAGTAGATGGCATCCACTGCCATGTACTGCTCGGTGCCCTCATTCATCCAGATGTGGTGGTCGCCCAAGACGGCAATCTGTGTATAAGGACTGAATAAAACAACAGGATTAAGGTTTTCTATTAGAGCAGCCAATGGAGACTATTTCAATAGAATAATGTAGTACAAACTTTTGCCAGCAGTGGGCAGCGGAGATGATCCAGCGTTCATTGATGAGTGAGCCTCCACAGTAGTGGTAGCCAAGGTTAATTGACACCTGCCATGGTCGAGTGTGACGCGCACACTCTGCGCCGCCCACGATCTTGTCATCCACAGGGGCTGCAGCTGTGGGTGCAAAATAAATGCAAAATACTTCACGCCTCAAAGTATTTTCTTAACCTAAAACCTTAGTTCGTATACTGCAAATGTTCTTTACCTGCAGCACCCAGGAGCACAAATACAATCAGGCCAATCATCCTCGGTCTGACTCAACTCTTTGTATGACCAGACTGGAGGTGAATGACCTGCAACTGACAGCATTTATATCTCAACTTCTGTGTCCCGTGGACCACCCCTCCCCGTCCACGCCCTCATGCGTTCACTCTGATCCATCCTCCCACCTCCAGACGTCCGTCCACTCCTCCCATCCCAGTCTCAATCTTAAAAACAAACTCTTAGAAATTTTTTTTTTTTAAAAATCCAAATTATAACTGCTCTGGTAAAGACGGCAAAATAATCAAATTCTTTTTTTTTTGTCAAGTTTTTTTGGAGTGACATTTTATTGGAAATTATTATTTTTATTGTAACAAAGACCAATAAATTTAACAAGCTGTTCTATGGCGTACCATGCTGGTATAATTCAATTAAATAGGGGACTTTAACAGTATTTATTGGAGCTCAGAGACTGTTAATTGCTGTTTGACACATAAACAGAGAAACAGCATATAGTATTTGTTATTCTTCTGGTTCTGAGGACACAGATGGTTTCGTTCCCATCATGTTTGGCTTCCGCCGTAGCCAAAGGCAGAGCTGTACAGCAACACATTTATTCATTTATTTGTTTATTTATTTATTTTCCTCTACTAAAATAAATTAGAATTCATGAAGTTTTTTGGGGGGCGTTTTTGACTAGAGCTTTTACTTCTTTTTTTTCTTCTTCTACATGTTCGAGCCTTGAAAAAGAACCCGATATCTCATTTTGATGTTTTATGATCTTTATGTGCTATAGTTTTCCAATAATGAGTGACTCATGAAGGAACCGTAAACAGGTGTTAAATGTGTGTAGACCTTGAAGAGGTGCAGAGATGATGTAACCACGGGGTGCGTGCTGAGATGGTAAATACAAAAAGTAAATAAAAAAAGAAAACTGGGGCACGATAAGAAACTGGATTTGGCTCAGCAGTGTTTACCAAGGGATGGGGCCGAGTGTGGCGACGCGGGTGGGGTCAGTAAAGAGAGGGAGTGAGGGGAGGGAAGCAGCAGGACGGCGGGATATAAATATGGACCTTGGTGTATCCAGATGTCTTCTGATCACTCACCAGACACCACCATGAGACTGCTGGCTCTGCTGCTGATGGTCGGAGCTGCTGGTAAAGACAGAAATACCACACTGGCAGAAGGAGGCACTCTCACACTCACACACACACTCTCGCACACTCACATACAGACACAGAGCAATATATTCACGCTGGAATGCGATGGAGACATGAGATTGTTGATAAGTCTAAAACAGAGCTCTATATTGTATGTGTACAACAGTGGCAGTTCCCCGAGAAGATGGAAGGATCATTGGAGGAGAGGAGTGTGAGCCCCACTCTCGTCCATTCATGGCCTCTCTCAACTATGGCTACCACTTCTGCGGTGGTACGCTCATAAACAATCAGTGGGTGCTCTCTGTTGCCCACTGTTGGTACAAGTAAGTATGCATGGATTGAAAAAAGGGACATTGATGAGCGTTTATAGATATCGTTGTGGATGACGCTCGTCTGACATTTTCCTCTGAATTAAAAATAGGAATGTATATTGGTGAGTGAGCTCGGGCAATGATGAGAGTTGACTGAGACACACTGTTTATTTTTCACATTCTCAGCATGATCGGCTTCAGGCTCCGTGACGGTGAATTAGATAAAGCTCTATAGAGGAATAAATAAAAATCTTCAGTTGGTTTTTTTTTGTGTGTGTGTGTGTGTGTGTATCCATCCATATTTTAATAATATGCTTCACCTTGTCTCTCAGTCCCTACTACATGCAAGTCATCCTGGGAGATCATGATCTGCGTGTTTTCGAGGGTACAGAGCAGCTAATGAAGACTGACACGATCTTCTGGCATCAGAGGTAAGTCAAAATGGAATTTGCTGTTGCTGAGAATCTCCCTCACTTTCCACTGCTTCTTCCATAAATCCACTGCAGAAGCTCGAAAGCTTATTTTAGATTCTTCTCTGCACAGTTATGACTACCAGACTCTGGATTTTGACATTATGCTGATCAAGCTCTTCCACCCTGTGGAGGTGACTGCGGCCGTGGCGCCTATCCCATTGCCCACAGGGTGCCCCATGGGAGGGCTTCCTTGCTCTGTGTCTGGATGGGGAAGCACTGTAGCAGAAGGCGACGGTAGGTATTGTTTTTTTAAATGATCCAGCTTAAGTGTGAAATTCACAACATGAATAATACCATAATCTGAAGTCTGGGTTTTTGTTATGGGTCTTTGTGGTCTGTTGCAGCGGTGATGCCCAGCCGCCTTCAGTGTCTGGATATGGATATTGTTGACGATGGGGAGTGCGACAAGGCCTATCCTGGCATGATCACGCGCAGGATGTTCTGCGCTGGATTCACAGAGGGAGGCAAAGGAGCCTGCAATGTGAGTTGTACAATAAGCTGCCCCACTGCTGTGCATGTGTAGGACCACCTGCTCACCCTCGGTCTCTCTCTGTCCGCCAGGGCGACTCTGGCAGCCCGCTGGTGTGTCTTGGAGAGGTTTACGGCCTTGTGTCATGGGGTCAGGGATGTGCTCAGCCCAGCTACCCCGCCGTGTACGTCAAAGTGTGCGAGTTTCTTTACTGGATTCAAGACACTCTGGCAGCCAGCCCCTGAAGAAGTGATTGATCTTTTCTACTCCCCTCTCTCTTTTCCATTCTGCTCTAATACTTACCACGACCCTCTCTACGTCTTCACCCCTCCTCTTCCTTTACAGATCTTTTTGTGGTGCTTCATCCTTGCATGATCACACATTTTCTCCCTCACATATTCAGAGTCAACACACGCCGTAACATTGAAGAAATGAAGCCTCTTAATAAATATTCAGTCTTCATTTGTCTGTTTTCATTTCTGTATTTATTTGCATGTTTAAGTGAGCCAGAAGCCTTTGTTCTGCTCTGCATTGATCGAGGTTGCATTAAAAAATAATGTGTCATATATTCTCTCTAGGTGTTGGTGCAACTCCTATATTATTAACGTAAAAGTTGATATTTTTGTCAATTATTGCTAACGCACAATATCAAAAAGAATTAAAGTATAATTATAATTATAGCCTCTGGTTAAAAAAAACCCAAAACAAAACAAGCTAAAATAATTAAAATCCCACAATTGGGATTTTGTAATATTTAACTTTATGGATTTAAAATCCATGGAATTGTCGCTGATTGGAATAATTTGTGAGGAAACATAAACTTTTCCATTGTAATTTGGCTCTTTTATTTTTCTTTGTAATTACATTTCCATTTACAAATCAGTCCATTAAGTTTTATTATTTAATGGAGTCTTAGTAAAAATTCATAAAGAGGACGGAGCGAAAAATTGAAATGAGGTGTTATTATAAAACAAATCATGCTGATAATTGCAGAGAGGGCACATCTTCCTCTCAGTCCAGCCCACTCCTTTCATGTGCAGCAGGCGCCTGCTAATTGATAGTTAAACATGGAGGTTTACAGTTTTTACAATCAATGAAATAAGACTTTGTGTCCGTCAGAACTTTCCAGAATCCAGTGGCTGTTGCGCAACTCAGGACGACATTGTTCTCGCCATCTCTCCAAGGCCACACTTGTCTTTTCTCCTTCCTTCTCTCCTGTCCTCCCTCTCCTTCCGTCTTCTCTCTTTGACGGGGCTGGAGGGTCCGAGCCACACTACCTCACCTACACACAATCACAAAAGAGAGCTCACATTTACACCGGCAGCCAGAGGAAACACTGCATGCTCCTGACATATTTTCCATTCTTGCTAAAACCTCTGCCTCTGGAAATAACATAACTCAGATGGAGTAAATGCCACTTTGGGTTAGCAGAGCTTTCATTTTGATTGGAGGTGTGTTGATAGGCATACCTGGAATTACTGATTATCAAATTCTATCCAACCTTCAAGTGAGCTGCAAGCTAAAGTGAAAAAACAACAAAACGAAAAAAAAGGAATTAAATATTAGGATTGGTAAATAGATTTTATTTATATAGCAATTTGCCCCTGATTTAGCAGCCCCTAAAGCACTGTGCACTGTTAGTCACATTCTCTTACAGGCATAAAATAGAGACAGCTGCCACATAAGGCGCTAAGTCTATTTGATGGGGTTTAGTGTC
The DNA here is from genome assembly GCF_963383615.2 of Lipophrys pholis. Lineage (NCBI taxonomy): Eukaryota > Metazoa > Chordata > Actinopteri > Blenniiformes > Blenniidae > Lipophrys > Lipophrys pholis. Next base: position 20,072,162 of record NC_137639.1, on the reverse strand, counting down.
TTGCTCATGGACACTTTGACATATAGACTGATGGGGGATGAAACCTGCAATCTTCTGACTGAGGCACAGCCCGGTCTACTAACTGAGCCCCAATGCAATATACACAAAATATACACAAAGTAATGGATGATCAAGTATGAAGGTGGGGGGTGGTTTAGATCCCCCGACCCATGGACAGGTGCTACTAGTTTACATGGTTTACCAGTAGCGGGTTCTATTGACCTGACGTGAAACTAAGCTGTTAATAATAGTACAAGACTTCCAGTCTGACGTGATGATTTCTCTCATAAATTACTGTGATTGAAGGTAAAACAAAGCCCTTTGAGCCGACTCAGCTTGCCCTGCTCAGTTGTGAACAGATACACGAAAGCCTCATATCTTTATTCAGTAAATGAATCTGAGAAAAACTGAAATATTCAATATGTAGAGGTAGCATAACCCAATGTGTCACAATGTGATATTATACTTATGATAAAAAAAAAACTAAAGTGCAATCTAAAGCCTGCTCTAAAATCTACTGTCATTTTTGTTTATTTATTTTTTACACAATTTGTTTAAGATGCAATGTTGTGACTTACTGCTGGCACTCTTGTGAGAAGAAGACTGTGACAGTCTGAGGTGCTCGGCACTGTTGAAACACAGAAGTGTGAATACAGTTCAAGTTGCTGTTATGCTTTTTGTTTTTTTTAAAAAGCCTTCTCATGACTGTCCATTCCTGATAATCAATATATAAAAATTAAATGGAAAATAATTGCATGTTGCTGTGAAGCTCAGTAAAGAAGAAGAAAAAAGAAAAAGCTGCTCGTTACCTTTGAGAAAGAGGATGTGGTCTCAGACCACCACTGCTCTCCTCTGTGCTGCTGGCTGGATTGTTGCCTTGCCACCTGAGAAGACCGGAAAAGGTAGACTTTCATAGTAATTACATTGGATTTTTGATTAAAAACCATTATTGTGTCCAATGTGGATCATTTACTGTATTTGCAGATCTTTGAAAATCTTCACATGAACAGTAATGATTACAGTCTGACTTGCTGCCGAAACCTGCCCTCAGCAAGCATAGCAGACATTTATAGTTCTGATGATAAAATTGTGTTAAAGTGTGAAACCAGCTAACATATGACTGCAAAAATCTTTACACAGTGTTATTCGTAAAAGTAGCCTCAGGACAAAATGACTCTTGTCTTTCACACTTGTCAGAGGATTCAGTACCTTGGCAGAGTTCTTAGTTCCCCTTAAGAAATCTGGAACTGATTTCACTCGGTTCTTATATGTGAACCAGGCAGTTTAAATTTTTTTTTAAATAAAATGATATTTAGGTGACAGGAATTCTTCCCCGTAACTCATCTGCAGTGTCTCACCGATTGTTCTTTTGTTTGTGTGTTCCAGCGCCACTGTGAGCCTGCAGAATAGAGGAAATGGGTCATAATGATTGTGCAGGCATCAGCTACTGCTTACATTCACGCCGCTCATGGTGAGTATCTGCAGTGCTGTGCATGCATTAACATTGTTGATAGTTTTAGCATCTTTGAAGGCTGTGGAAAGTCAGCACTTCACATCATCAAGCTGCCACGAGATGATAGAGTAGAAACATGTAAACAGCTCGAGTGTCTCTCGGAGCTTACTGAATGAGAGCGGGAGGGTTTGGTCGGAGACTTGGTCTCAGATGTGTGTCGCTGGAGGGATGGAGATGGGCATCGTGCGGCTGTCATGTTTGTAGGGGGAAGATTTGCGCCGAGTTGATGAGAATGGGAAGCCTGGAAATCCAAACTTGAGAACTGTTGAAGTAAAATGCAATCATTGAGTGGGGTGCATAAATTTATTGTTCAAAAAGGATGAGGAGGAGGAGATGGAGATGGAGGAAGAGGAGGAGGAGGAGGAGGAGGAGGAGATGGAGGCTTGTTGCCATCAAAGAACTGTGGTCAAAGCTACTTCATCATCAGACCACACGCTCATGTCACCTCATGCCAAATAGTAGTTTTTGGATGAATGGCATATTCTGTGTAGTTTCAAAAAAAAAGAGGGAGAATTTTCAAAAACTGATCTATAAGGAATAAATAGAATTTGTTGACGGATGCGAGCTCGAGGCTTTTACATTAAAAATCAAAGGTCTGCCATCAAAGTCTTTGTATTCAACCTGCAACTGGCACATTTATGTATAATAGTCCGGCAATCTATTTTTTATCCGCATTACAATATTACATTCATCACAATCGTTTTTACTAATACATTAAGTCCAATGCTGTCTTTTAATATAATTGATATTTTTACTCACTACTTATTATTTATCTGATTTCTAGTTTTTGTAGTTTATCTCACCAAAACAGCAACTTCTCTACTTTCATCACAAATCAGATCCTCATAATTATCAATATATGCGTCCACAGTTATCGACAATAATATATTCTTTGTAAAAACTCTTATGGAGAAGGTATATTTCAACTGAGACAGAGTTAATCTTTTTTTTATTTTTTTTTTATTTCTTGAACCTAAACAGATGAACACTAAAAATTCTCACCAAATGTTCGAGCTGGGGAAAGTTTAGAAAAGTATTGAACAGTAATCCATGATTTGGAAATATTTCGCACACACACACAAAAAAAAAAGAAATTAATAATTTTTGTCACAACAGTTCATTCATTGAATAAAAATGAATATTTGGATTAATGTACTATATTGATTTTTTTTTTTTTGAATTAGAACTGAATTTAATGTCAAATTAATAATAAAGACAAATTGAAATAATAAAATAAGCTATGGTCATTGTGAGAAGGGGATAGAGTTTACCTTTCCTTCGTACACAATAAGAGACTATCCAGCAGAACTAGTAATACATTAACCATAAAGACATAAGTGGCCACCCATCCCCTCAGCAAATTACACGCTGCTTACACACCTTCTTGAGTGCTGCCATTTCCTTTACCAGCAGTTCAATGTCCTCGTGGTCCTCGTGGTCCTCGTCCTCGGCGTCCTCGTTACCTTTCAAATCCCACTGACCGCTGTCTGGCAGGTAAGGCTCAATAAGGACGGATTCTGTTCCTCTGATGTCGCAGCGACAGTATGGGCACGTGTGGCCGGCCGTCTTCTGTTGGACAAACACCAAAAACTTGTTAAACGGAAAACATCCCGTGAACATAAAGGCATATTGTCTTGAGAACAGCTTTGTGTCATTTGAGTTGTGTAGTGGAATATTTTGACCTCGTCTTCAGACAGGAAAGCCACCGAACTTTCAAAAGATGAAGAGGATGGAAAATGCAGACACCGGTTTTCACATGTACCAATAGATGAAGGCGACTTGTTGCAACATTTTACTGGCTGTTCATTCAACCACAATTTGATTTGCATGTAGAAATTGTGATATAGTTTCTCTACCGTCATGAAAGCCTTTTTCTTTTGTTTTATAAACCTATTGTTGTTGATCATTTATAACCACTGTCTAGACGAGCTTGCAACTTCTCTTTGTTGGTCTGACAATCATAAATCTTATTCAATTTCCCCATAACGTTTCTCTCTCTCTCTCTCTCTCTCTCTCTCTCTCTCTCTCTCTCTCTCTCTCTATCTCTCTCCTGTGATATGCTTCACATGCTCCATTTTTATGGAAGTGACTGTAAATGATAGTGTTTGGGGAGGATGAGAGCTTCACTTCACATGGTACATTTAAAGCCAAATATCAGGACATGCTGCGCTACACCTTTACAAATACTTTTCTGAACAGATGGAAGACCTCTGACGGGCTAACATTTTCAAAGAAGTACTCGTAGAGCACAGAGCTGTCATTAAAGAGCAGTAGCTTTTATTCTGATTGGATGTCCTCATTGTTACTCTGTGGTCAAAAGAGTAAGCAGGATGTAAGGGAAGGCCCCCTTTACAGGAACAAGCAGAAATGTCACCTCACTTTTGTATGCCGCTGCAACGCGTAGAAGTAAGATCTGCCAACCTCAGTACTGTAAGAGCCACAATATAAATATAGCAATAGATGTCCTTTCCTACAAGTCAGTGGGTGGAAGGACATGATTATGTTTGATTTAAGTATATTTACTACTTAATTAACTTTTTTAGTTAATGCAGGTTTTACACTACTAAAATAACTTTTTGTTTATTGATATTATAATGAAATGTTTTCCAGAGACTCGAATGGCATATTTTTGACCTAAATGCCAAGCCACATTCAAATAACCAGACAGTGGCTGACATAGATAAATCAACCCATGCCGTTTTGCTCCACTGAATGCACCAAACGTTACAGTAACAGCTCCAGATGTGGGGATGATGGTTATGCACAGGGTGAATTGAATTCACTTGTATAGCATGTGTAGTGCAGTCCTCTCTCATTTTGAACAGAGAGAAACTGACACGAGGCAATTTGAGTGGGTGGATGAAGATCCGTACCTGCCAGCCTGTGAGGCATGGTTGGCACAGGAGATGCCCGCAGGGTTGGATCTTTGTGTCCTTATCCCTCTCGGCACAGATCTTACACAGCTGGAAGGTGCTGCTGATCGCACAGTACAGCTCATACTGTTCCTATTTGGTTAAAAAAGACAAAACGGTGGCAGTGGTTAGACAGAAAAAATAAAATACAGAGCACAGTACAAGGTCTATGTTTTGCTTTTGGTCAGGCACATAAGAAGCCGCTGGCAGTCTCCTCTAAAATTAATAAAGCGGTATCAAGTGCATCCGGTTACTTCTGTAACTTTCACTTTTCCCTTCTGGGCTGGTTCGCACAAGCTTGTCAGGTCGGGGTTCACATCACGGCCATCTGGGTACAGGTAGCTGCAGGCGTGAAAACACACAGTACTGAGAAAACAAACACATAAACAAAGGTAAAATAAATCAAGAGCCTTTGTGTGTGTTTGTCCTAACCAGCCTTCCTTGAAGCCCTGAATGAGAGCCTGGTAAAGCGGTGTATTCTCGGGGATAGTCTGGACGATGTCCGCTTCATTTGTCACGTGGCCAATAGCCCAGTGGCCCATTCTTGTGCAGCTTAGACGGAATATGTAGCTTGCAGGACGACAGATGCTTGTAAATCACAGTTGCTTCCAAAACACAAGCTTCACATTAGAAATAGCCTCAGACGCTGTGAAGCTGATAGATGAGTCATTTCAACATTGTTATACTGGTGGTAATTATTTTGAGAGTGGAGTCAAAGTTCAAATGAAATAATTTTTCTTAGCTGTTGTAGTTCAAGTATATACAACTCACAATGCACATGGCAGGAAGCAGATGCAAATAGGCATGAATTCATGGTCAACACAACATGCTGAATGAGGAAGTATGTAAGTGCCTTGGAAGGGAGCATGATTATTAGTGCCAGATGTGCTGAAGGTTTTAGAAATTACTGATCTACTGCCTGTCTAATTGGTCTTGAAAGTGGACAGAGTGGTTAAAGTAAAAAAGGAAATAATAAGTACGATGATAAAAAAACAACAAAAAAAAAAACAACTGCATGATTGGGCCAAGATCACCGAAGCGTCTGTAAAGCCAGCGACAGACTGTACGATTTGACTTCATCACTTTACACAATGTGCCATCAATTTCATAAATTTGGTGCCACAGCATGTTTCGTCAGTATTCAGTCAAGGTGTTGACCTTGACTGAATACTTGGAGGTGATGTGCAAATGCATATGGTAACAGTGGCTCCTTCATGCATCGATGTGCAAGGAGAATGACGTTGCAACGGAATTATATAACGGACGTCTGAGGAGGTGGTTTGGAACATCGGGTCTGATTTACAAAGATTCTAGATGAAGGTTTCTAAATTGCAATGCTCACACTAATAGATTGCACTTTCAGATTGTGTGCATATTGCTGGTGATCAACAAAGGATTGGCACTATGAGTCACATAATACACAGCGAGGAGTGTTCAAATAAGCGTTGGGCATGTATTATTGCTTGGAGTGATTGGAGAGAGCACTTAGCCCCTACAAGCAAAGAAAATGGGAAAACCACAATCTGATTTCATGAGTCAGAGTTCAACATTAACATAACAGAATTTAGCATAAACAGTGTGAAACTGTTTATGGAACTGGTTTAATCTGCTGCCGGTTGTATAATGGTGTGGAGGATTTATTTTTTTTTAACTTCTTATTGGCATCAACACCGTTCACTGAAGCACCGCATGGAATCTGCTGTTGTTACTGACCATAGTCATTTGGGGGGGAAAAGTGTAACATCATCTAACTCTGTGCGGTCTTCTGCTGCTGTAGCACATCAACTTGTCACGTGTTGTGTGGCCAGTGACAGTTTCTACATGTATTTTAAGTAAAAAGTAGTTTCCTTTCACAAATCTGACCATTTCCCTCTGACTTCTGGCATCAACAAGGCATTCTGCCCTGGATGTCTTCTCGTCTCTGTAAACTTTTGAGATAGTTGTGTGTGTGAAAATCCCAGTAAATCAGCAGTTTTTGAAAAACTCAGACCAGCCTATCTGGAACCAGAAACAATGCGACATTGAAAGTCACTTAAATCTCCATTGCCCCATTTTCTCATGCTCAGTTTGAACCTCAGCGGCTCTTGACCTTTTTGCATCAACAAGTGTGTGACCAGGTATACCTAATAGAGTGACCAGAGAGTGTAGAAGTGAAGGAAAGTGATTAGCAACTCAACAGTTTCAAAATATGATCCAAAGGCAAAAATAAACGAGACTCACCTGCCGGGTTTGTGCAGGTAGTGCTGCAGACGACTTATCACCTGGTCATAGGTGAGGAAGGCCATGTAGCCCGGATGAGTCACCGCAAGCTGGTTCCAGTTCCTGATAAGTGATCTCCAGGGCTAAAAGACAAGAAGGTAATCGACATTCCTCAGGTGAGAGGAGGTGTAGTTATGCTGTCAGGGATATCACATTTGCAAGTAAGAATTGAGGAAGTATTTGGTTCCAGCTAGAAAGTAGTCTGTCACCTTTAGTCCCGTGTAGGAGCACTTTTACTTTAACAAGCAAACTATGATTTGAGCTTTAGTGCTTTAGCACTCGTCTGCTCCGGCCTTCAGACTTGTTCCCCTCATGGCCAGTACCAAACTTTCCATTCCAAAACAATCCCCCGAAAAACAACATTGATGAAGATTTGATAAAACGTCTTATTCTCTCTTTAAGTAATCAGTTATTTTACAGTTTTTTGAAATGCTTAACTCACCTGAAATAGTCTTGTAAAGATGTCAAACTCAAATACAGAGATGTGATCATTACAGGTGAGATCAATAGTTGATTTGAGAGCCATGGACTCCATCCCCTCCCCAAATGCATGCGCGCTTCGCAGCTGCTTCTTGAAGCTACTCCACTGTACTATACACCTATCAGGACAAATGGACAGTCTGTGAGTGTGGACATAACTCATAATCGCTCACCCCCCCCAAAGAAACAACAACGAATGGAACCAAGGATGTTGTCAGCATGAAGAATTTCCCTCACGCACTGGTTGCCAAATGAATGTCTCCAGAACTCCTCTGCCTCTTTCTTCGTCATCCTGTAGGTGTCACCCTGAAAACATCCTTCTGGAAACATGGCCCTCAGCTCCCACAGCATGTGACTGAACATCAACGACAGCTTGGTCAAATTCTTCCTAAGAATGAGAAACACATCTGAGTTTCAGTTGGAGAGGCAAGTGAGGCTTTACATTGGTTTCCATGTAGTGACATTCAAGCACTTTTGTCATCTTGCACAAGGGGCGTTGAAAAACAGTTTTTTTTTTTTTTTAAGCCAGCTAATCACCTCTTTTAAGCTGATAATCCAAATGTTAAATACTGTCGACATTGAGTGAAAATATAAAAACCCAGTCTATTTTATGTCCGTGCAAAAGCTCTCTTGTCACGTAATCTAAATCTGTGGCTTTTTAAAAGAGACTATCTACATTTGCTATTTAACAATTGCTATACGTAAATAAAAACCACCAGCTACTCAAAGTTGGAATTACCAACCGATGTGCTTAGTTTCAGTTGAAACATGTTCAGCTAAAGCACTGCTGATACTTTCCATAGATAAACGCTCACATGAGTGCATAAAAGGGAGTCCAGCTTGCAAACAGGATGCTACCTGCTGCATGCTTGCCTTTCAATACCACAAAATGTTCCAGTGGCCAGTGTGTCTCTCAAGGACAGCCTTTACGTATCGCACTCGTAGAAGCTCTTCGATGTGTTTTTTTTTCTTCTACAATTCCATGGGTCTATTTTCAGACAATTGTTTTTCACAATTGTATACTCAGCATTTCCTACACGATTTGCTGTACATGCTTCTGATAGACAATATACACATTGGTGGGATTTCACTCACAAAATGACACAAAATAGGCATTAAATTAGATTGAATGTACCTCCCTGGCACGTTTTTTAAGTGATCAACATTAAAACTAAATTCTGTTTTGAATATTAATTTGTAAGTCTGAAGTTTAGGCAGTTGTTCATTCATTCAAGGCCATTTAAAATTTCTGCCATTAACGTCACTGAATCCACAGCATCCAGAATCTATGGCCGTGTATACATGTACGCCTGAACATGTCATGACAGAGCACACTACTTCTGTTTCGCTATAAATGTTTATGCCTCAAATCAGGTTCCAGTGAATAAAATACTTTTGATTTGTGTAAAATCTATATTTTTTTAGGATTTGGACTTAATCATTTCCCCTGTATGCCACAAGAATTAACACGTGCCACATAATCATCAGATACAATTATGCATATTTGAAGTGTCTCACAAACATTATAATGCACAATAAAGTAGATCTGGATTTATACTGATGATCTCAGGAATGGGCAAGTTTGACTATTATGAGTGCTACAACAACAGTAGCCAAGTTTTGACTGAACACTTCCACCGCAAGGAAAGGTTCGATTTATGGCAGCTGATTTCATGAAAATGTTCATTTAAGTTTTAACTTAACACTACAATCATAATTAAACTCATATATATGGTACAAATCTAGTTAAAAGGACGTTACCGTTCTGATAACCGGTAAAACTAATATTGTATTAATTTTGGAAATGGGCTCACGGGCTGTAAGGAGCGGAGACGTGGGCAGCAGCTGCTCATGTCTGTAATGTCTGATTTAGCAGCATGAATTTTTAACGGTGCATATTTCATTTCGTGCCAAACGTTTTTGATGCAACTTTGGAAATTTCCTTTAGATCCGTGCAGGCATCTGAGATTCATTAAAATACATCTGATGGTGTGAAAAGTGGCGCTAAACTTTCCAACCGAGTAAGGAATAGTGAACCTCTTGAGAGCAGAACAGAGTAGTAGCAAAAGCGGACGTGGGAAGGAACGTGTAAGACCCAGCTGTAGGTCTGTATGGAAACTAAAATTATCCATCGAGACTAAAATGATAATAAAAAAAAAAAAAATCTAAGAATCACATAACTTACCCCGGCTTTTATGCACAAATGCACAAATAAAGGCATTCTGTAAAATATGAACTTCAGATGATTCATTAGATTGCATATCTATTAGTTGGGAGTGGTTTCCATTTGTAAATGCCATTGCTACAAATTGCATGTTGCCCACCAGCCTCAGACTTCATGAAGCCTCATGTGAGGCAGATTGCATTTCTCTGAGAAAACACAATACAATAAAGTAAGCGATTTACTTCTACAGACTGATAATCAAGTGCTCCACTCTGCTAGAAGAGTGAAATGTTTTTAAAAAGAGGAATGATAATGTCATTGCACATTTTTTGTATTGAGGTTTCAGGACATTTACAAAAAAAGGTTTTTTATTGCGTGACCTTAAAAAGAAATGTGTACTGTGATGAATTTCTAATTGCAAAGAGGAAAAAAACTTTTATGCAATGTCAATGTTCAAAATGGTGAGGCTGGACACGACAATTGTACACTAAGCTGTAACTAACCATACTCAGGAAAGTATAGTTGACTATTTTCATTGCATGTGGCATTCTACTTCTATTCTATTAGTACATATCTCCAAATGTTTGACAACAATACTTAAGGAAGCATTTATTTAAGTAAAAGTGCAGTACTGCTATCTAAATTCTATTCTTCAAATATTAAGGTTGTCATTCAGTGTCTAGATTTGCAAGACGTTTGAATACATGAATCACAGTTCAATAAGTACATAATAGACTAGATGTAACCCAGAAAATGTGATTGAACCGTGTCTCCCTTTTGATTTGGACTTTCCTACCATGTGACGTTGCGTTGTACTGTTTGAAGACGTATGTGTCTCTGGAAAGGGTTTTAGTTGCATTTGTCAGTGGGTTTGGCCTTTTGCACGTTTCTTTCTTTCTCAAATTCCTATCAGAGGAGACCAAAGCCGTCGATATGTCACAGACAATAATCCTCCAGCCTTTAAACCCTCCGCTGTCTGTCTCTGTTTTCTGTGCCACTTGCCGGATTTCAGTTCCCTTTTTAGCTTTCCACGATTGCCTGGCTGAAATTTCACTTACTAAAGGCCAACTATTATTCCAACTTCCTCCACAGCGTCTTTTTAGAAATAGATGTATAACTTACTGCCCTGACGCTAAGAGATAACATGCTGTAAAGGAAAGCCATCTTCACAGCTGGGCAGCCTCGAGGCTCAAAAAAACAGAGGGTGTGTGTAGAAATGTCCATAACGTGAATTAGCCACATGGCTGCCCATGCAGTCATCGGTGTGGTCAGGCCATCTGTTGTGCGTGCAGAAGATTTGTCACTATGATGTAAGAAGTCTTTTAAAAAAAGCCCTATCTGATTTTCCAGATTCAAATCATCAGCGCTGGTGCCTGTAACATTTTGTAATCACACAGCAGATGTTGTAGAGTGTGAAGAAGAATCTACATATAAGAGCTGAGAGCCAACCACAAGGCGTGTTGATAAGCTTGTCACCGAGATTACGGCTTGGGTTGCGTTAGTCAGTGTGCATTGCAATCAGGCTTTTGCACTTTAATTGTTATGCGATTGCATCAACTTATCCATTGTCCATTAGAATTATGAACAAAACTGTGGAAGCACAGTGTCAATTGCATTTTTCTGTCCTCAATCACATTCTTTTTAGCCAAGGAGGCTGGGGTCTGTAATACTGCTTGATTGTAATATCAGTATAACATTTCTTTTAGGCAAATAATATCAGTCTGGAATGATTGTTTTTGACATTTGAATTGATGCAAAGCCATTGTCAATCAGTAGCAGGAGAAATCTGTGTGCTGATGGGAAAACTACAAATTATTCTATTGAAATACCGTATTTCAAGGATACATTTATTGCAATGGAGACAGTGAAGTTTCAGACTATTCACAAAGATTTAATAGACGGAGCATCTAACGGGAGTCGGCACCCTCTATGACAGATAAAGCCAATTTTTGCCACTTTCCGCCAAATAAACCAACAAAACACATTTAATCTTTAAAAGGAAGAAACTATAGCTCATATAAAAGCATGTATAATTTTTATAGACACACAAAAATCTAAGGTTGCATTTAAAAAGTTTCCGAACTCCAATTTAAAACAGACAATATATTGTACCACATTTCAGTTTGTTTTAGCGGTTTTATATTTTTAAGCATTTTGGTTGAAATTAGCTGTTGAAGTTGTTGTTTAGGCCATTGTAGTGATTTTAGCAGTTAGTTATTTTTTAATAAAATTTAGCAGTTTCAACTTTTTTTTATGCCATTAGATAAGAAGCCTTCTATAAAACAAGCATGCGTTTTCAATTTAAAAATGTATTGTTTATTTGCATGCAATTTTCTAAAACTTCACACCTCAGAGGTGCGAAAGAGCCGCTTGTTCTTCAAGATAAGCGAGTTGCAGACCTCTGATCTCGAGCATGAAGAGCTTTGCTATTGCCAACGATTCCAACAGCTAATAATAGTTCTATCTTATTAATTTGGGACATTGTTGTAAAATAGTACCATGACAAGAATTATTTTGTCGCAACACAACTTAACCAAAAACTAAAAACTAGGTAAGAATATGGGTTTTTAATTTAAATGTAATGAAACAGCACTTCTTGTCCGTGTCAAAGTAAAGGAGCAAAATGCAAATGGGGGATTTCTGTTGATGTTTTGCTTGGTTGCTGCTATAACAGATCTAATGCAACTAAATACAACAAAGAAGTTGTGTGGTCATCCAGTCCTGGATTCATAGTGCTGCCAGGTGAGCATATGCACTAAAAGCACAATAGTGCAGTAATGCTTGAGCATCCAACTGTACAGGAATCCAGAGAAAGAAAAAAAAAAAAAAAAAAGTCTGTCCAAGCTGGACCGCTTTTCTGTCTCCCCACGGCTGCACACATTCAAAAGATGTTGTTGCTTTTTCCGGTTTCCACATATTAGCATCACAAAGGTGCAGGTTGGAGCCTTCTTTCCACTCTCAGCATTAGTATTCCCAAACAGGATCATGGGAATGTGGCCCAAACTCCAAAATAAGTCACTCTTTCAAGCTGATCCAAAATATCCACGGCAAAACTCACAGAGCATTTCAGTTTACAGTAAAGTCTATTTTCAACCTCTGCACAATCGAGACGCTATTTTATGTTCTCACAGCCCCTGTAAAATTTAGTCCATCTCACGTAGAGTTCCAAAAAAGGATGAAAATCTCACCAACTATCATAATTCTGAACTATTGAGTTACTTATTTTGGATTTGTTTGTCCAATAATTATAATTACAGCACACTAAGTCTTCATTGTTTTGCTTTTAATGACGTATAAGTGGAGTGAAAAGCTTCTGTCACTTGGTAATGAAGGGAAAATTGTATAGTGCATCACCACTTACTGACCCCGGCGTCGGGTCATTTGTTTTTTACACAAGGGAGAGGACAGGTGTGGAAACAAATTTATTGAGAAAAAAAGAAAGAGATCAGGTTTCAGTTTGAGAGCGCGATCACTTTGGGAAGGAAATGGCTGCCATAAAATAAGCCTGTTTAAAGATAGCTTATTCATTTTATTTGAACATTTTAAACATGTTATGTGTGTTTTGAGATTCGGCTGTTTGATCGTGCTCTGGTTTGGAAACGTCACATTTTAATGAGTTTTAGTGGAATTTCATTTATTGCCTCAGTCGAATTGGAAGAATGATCATCATGTTCAAAAAGTCTTCAGATCGCTTGTTTTTGTTCGGTCCACAGTTTGAACTCGGGGTATAGAAACAGAACACAGGAAAAGAGGGCAAATTCGGAAACAAGAATGAGTATTATTTGTAGTTTGGTGGAAGAAATATAAAAAAGCATGAGGAGGTTGTTTTTTAGAGGAATTCCCAGCACAGACCTGGCCTCCCTTCTGTTTGATGATGCTCACCTCAGCCTGAAGGCCTCTTACCTGTAGGTTGATCTCTCTTCAAATATTTTCTCGCGTCCCTCTTTGAAGAGCAGCACAGCCCTGTCGGTCTTATCCAGCAGGTTTCTGACGTGGACCCTCAGGTACCTGGTCTCATCTCCCCGAGGCGCCGGGGCGCCAGCTGCCCCGTAGCCTTGGTAAGGCTCCCAAACCTGCGTGAGCAGCGTCGAGGTCTCAGACACCAGGTCGGGCAGGTACGGCGAACTGTTCCTCAGGCCTAAGAGGGGATCCGTGCACAGCTCGTGGAGCTTAGCGAGCCTTCTGAAGGTCTTCTCCACCATTCGCAGATCTCCACTGGTGGGTGGCTGGGAGCACAATTTTGGGCTCCTGGAGTTCCTCAAACCTGCTGCTGCCGCCATTATCACACCACTGAGTGCAGCAAAAAACTTTATTGTCGGTCAGTGAATGAGTTAGGGGGTGTGGGAACTCATGACTGAATATTCATGAGCAGAAATGAGGAGAAAATATCTTCAGCAGCTGGAGTTTTCAGTGTTTACACTGACATTTGCAGTCCGTCGAATGTTGTCAAGAGTTCAGTTTCAAAAATATCCCCACCTTCAAACAGCATTTCCAGTTCGTCCAATTAATAATAATTCCATAAGCAGTTGCATCTTTAAAAGCAGTAGCTGCCATCCACCCGGCCTCTCACTCCATTGTCAAGTCTTCGAAAACATGCCAAAATAAAAGTCTATATTTAACAATTTCCATAAAGGGAACGATATAACAAGTGGAAGTGAAGCGAGAACGAAGATAAAAAAAGACTAGAGTTTGACACTCTTAACTTCCAAACAGTTCAAACTTTTACCATCCACTGCCTCCCCCTCTTTCTTTCCACCCTTTCAAATGCATCCAGCCTCGGCCCGAGTACAGGACTGTCCTCTGCTTACCCACACGGAGGCGTACAAATCTTACAGGGTCAACAGAGCTGATACATCGTCTCCCAGGACAGCGGAAACATGCTGTGTGTCGTGGTCTGAAACTCTGCCGCTTCTTCTTTGTCTTCTTGATGTCACCCCTCCTTTCTCTCGCGCGCTCTCTCGCTCTCTCTCTCTCTCTCTTTCTATGTCTTTCTGAGTAGTCGTAGTTCACCCTTTGATTGGTTTCCTGCTTGTAGCAGCTAGACAAATGTGTTTGCTTTCTCTGCTCCACTGCTCAGAGAGAGAGAGAGAGAGAGAGAGAGAGAGAGAGAGAGAGAGAGAGAGAGAGAGAGAGAGAGAGAGAGAGAGAGAGAGAGAGAGAGAGAGAGGTGTGGACTAAACTAAACATTTACTCAGAGTGAAAGAGAAGTGTACCACCCAACAACAGTCCATATGCAGACAGTTGGAGAACTCACTACAGTTCATGTACAGGCCATGAGTACATGCCCTGCACACTGAAATTAAATCAAATGTGTAATACCATCTGTTTTGTTTTGTTTATTTTAAAGCTGTGATTACTGATATTGTAGTTGAGTGCAGATTTACATGGTCAATGCCCTTTCATTAGTTCTGCCGTCACCTGGCTTGTCTTTTAGCACCACCATGAGGCTGGCATTTATTTTGTGAATTGAAATACTTTTCAACATCTACAACTTAATAGATGATGATGACTTAGCAATGATGTACAATAACTTTGACAAATTCTTAACTGCTATTGTAGTGCCATATTGATTCATTCATTCAGTGATAGAACAAACAGAACAACAGCTGTACTTTATCTAGTGCATCTGAGGACAATAGAAAGGTTTGGTGTAATTCTTTTTTTATTTGTTTTATTCTTTGTAATTGAATCTATGAAAAACCAAAATGAAAGTATTTTACTATATTAAAATATATGATAATATCCTCTTTTTCTTGTTGTTTTTGATATTTCATGTCACCTGAAAGATTTTCAATTGGACTGAAATCAGAACTTATTGCTCTCCATTTTATAACCATTTTTCTTTTCCACCACGCCTGCAAGATTTTGTAAGTCTGCTTTGGGGCTGGGAGTCTTAGGTCTTAGGATCCATGATCCATCTTTGAATTAAGTTTTCTTATACTGGGTAGGACATTTCACTCCAAAATTTCTTCCGAATTCTCTGATTTCATAACTCTGTGATACGGTCAAATCCTCCATTACCAAATGCAGCATAGCAACCTCACAGCATTATGGTTCCTCCACCATGCTGGGCTCTCTGTAGGGTGTTTGTTTCCTCTAAGGCTTCATTGTGTCATGCACCTTAAATAGTATTTTACTGTTTTCAGGTTCGGCTTTACGCTAGACAGCGAAGCCATTATATTGTATTCCACCACTAAATATCGGTGCTTTTGGAGAAAGAAAAAAAAAGAAAAGTTTGCCTGACCTTCAAAGATTCACTCACTGCAATGGCTGGAAATAATCGATTACTGATGATGTGATAGAAGATATCAACTAAAAGAGGAAACAAAGGCCAATGCTGAACACTTTACATATTTTAACTTCAGTTTCCAGTTCAATGTTTCAAGAAGTGAAACACATACAGACAAGGCCTACACTAATCAGCCATTATATTGTTTAACTCTCTTTTGTGCTCTCTATGCTCATCAAACTGTGACACACTGTGTAGCAACCAATAATATAATAACTTGGCAATCATATACTAAAATATATATATATATTTTTTTTTTACAACCGTAAGTTAAAAAGAGTGCTACATAGTATGTATGGTCAATGACTCTGTATGACCACTGTCCTTGACTATACCTTTTTTCATTGGAAAACTGCACAAAACCATTAAAAAGCCTTTCCTTGAAATGCTGTCATAATTATGTATTGTTATAATTTCAACTGCATTTTGGTTCCTTACATTTTTTATATTAAAATAATCTCTTAGCATTTTTAAATAACTTTTTACAATAATGGCTCAAATACACTATCATACTATTTGGCAAGTTATTACATTATTGCCTCTATTACATTATGAATTGCCAAAATGATCAAATGTTTGGCAGGTATTAAGTTATTGGCCATTATTACATTATTGGTTGTTCCACATTGTTTATCCTGACACTTTTCTATCAAAATGAGCATTAACTTCTGCAGTAGTTTGCGGTCGCTCGTCTATTAGATCCAACCACATTGGTCAGCCTTCACTCTCTTTGGACCGCTTATGATAGAATACTGACCATTGCAGACTGGGAACATATTTAAAAATGCTGCTGGTTCAGAGATGCTCTGACTCAGCTTAGCCCTCAGACTTTTGTCAAATACCCATAAAATCCTTTTACTTATCATTATTTCCTGTTCCGAATTTACTTGAGGACAAAATGTTCACCTGCGTTGTGATTACCATCATACTATGAGAAATACATGATTCATGCTACCGGTAATTCCTCAATCTGTCAGTAGTCATACAGTTCTGGCTAATTAGTGCATGTGCAAAAAAAGACCTTATTTTTCCTGTCTTGCTCATAAAAGTAGCTCCTCGGGTGTTTCCTGTTGCTGCAGTAGCTGGTCCGCATCTTGTCGCAGGCTGCAAATGTAAAACCCAATCAGCAGGAAAATAGACGCAATCATGAAGTTAGAGGTCAGAAATGCAAATCATGCTTTGAAGTGTATTGTAGGTCTGAATTTCTTTATTGAACTGTATTTTAAACTTATAGTTGCACCTTTACCCATTAGGCACAAGGGGGCCTCATTTCATCGTGTTGTATTACAGGATTTATAGTACAATGAATTCTGTCTTAAAACACTAAGTTCCTACATGTTTAATAGCTTTGAAAAACTTTTAATATTTACATGTTTGTAAAGATTATTTTAAAAGTGCAGTCAGTGTCTCTTTTACTCAGATGCAGATTCAGTATTAGATCGGCTCTATAATAGGAAAGGTAAGCTTTTATTTTTCATAAACAATGGCCCTTCTTGCCAGACGAGACCATAATGGTTGAACGCTTCAACAGCTGCCGGGCATGTTTGTGTAGAGTCAGGGTGTTTTAGGGACTTTAGGCACCCAGCCTAATTTTCCGTTGCCCACTCCACACATCAGTGGCAGGAGGAAAGTCCCAAATTGACCCAAGTAATCACAATCTGGTTGGGGGTGGAGTAGGATCAGATTTAAGCAGAGGAGATAAGAAGTGTTTAGTTTTTTTTTTTTCTTTTGTGTGTGCGTATACTGGCAGGTTTTTGTGAGTGTATCAGTGTTTGAGATCAGTAAGTCACATGTAGGGACATGATGACATACAGTAAAATTCACCAAAGAATCCAACAGTTTTTGGAGGTCATTATCATTTTAAGTTCTACTCTATGATCTGTTTTCTGTTTTTAGGTTGCATTAGGTGGCTCTTCCTGACATGATTCCTCATACAAACATATCCAATCATCTGAAGTCAGAATTACACAGTGCATGTGATACACTCCAGATGCACTAAAATGTGATAAATAAAACACACAGTCGCTAATACAGATGCCTTTCATGACATCGGAGCGGGGTCAAAATTAGGTTTACCCTAAAGGGGCTATTTGCGGGGTAAATGCGGATCCAAGGCCAAACAGTGTGGCTGTTGTTTGCACACTCACCTCAAAGTGAAAACATCCCGTTCAGGCTTTTCTGTGCAGATTTTTCATGTTTTTTTTGTGTGTGGGATTTTTTTTTTTTTGCACTGTACTCCAGAGCTCTAGGTGTGAATGTGAGTGTGTGTGGTTGTCTGTCTGTGTGTTCGCTCTTCATACTGGTGAATTCTCCAAAGTCTGGACACATATAGTCGTAAACTAAAAATATGGAGACTCAATTTAATTGCAATGTGTTTTATACATCTTTAAAGCACTTTAAACTAAATACACAGCAAGTGCAGCAACTTGAGAGCGGTCTGGTTTAAACATCAAACTCAGATGTGGATTTTTCACTCTGCTCTGGAGCGTGAAAGCACAACAATGTTATGATCCTTCGATCACTTTTTACCCAAAATGCCAAGAAACAAAGAGTTTATTCAGTAGAATGTGCTGCCAACACTTTAATAACATGGTGATGTTGGTACTCATAGTTTGACCTCAAAACCGGCAATTTTAAGTCTCAAAAAGAGCAGTAATGCACAATATAGTTAGTAAATGTGATTATGTAGCATCTCACTTAGAGAGTATTCGGTATTTGCTTTAGACTAAATATATCAACTATTTGCTCAAAAATGGAAATGCCACTTAAGTGGAAACCGTTTTAACAGGTCTTCTAATTAAAATGCTGCCATAAAGAATGAAGAGACACAACAAGAATGAACTCGTTAAATCCATCCTGTTATTTTCAGTCAATCATTGTAATGCACTGGTGTCACATCCTGCGCACTGGTTTGGCTAAAGTGACAGCCAGAGCCTTCCTGAGAAATGTTTTGAGCTTTCATGCAAAACAGACAGATGTCAAAGAGGACGGAAATGCAAAGAATTTCTTTGAATTTAAAACACCCATTTTTTTTTTCTTTCTTATTTCTTAGGTCTCCCGGTATAATTACTAAGCTGCACTATCACTTTGTTTCGGTTTTAAGGGAAAGCACCGTGTCATCTGAACGTTCATTAAAACCGATGAACTCCGGCGCAGCTGCACTACCTGCACTCCTCAGCATAGGTGCGCTCGGATACACACTTTGCGTGTGAAAGTGAACGACTCGGTCAATTTAAACGCGTACCTTATTCTTCACCAGCATCAGGGAGAGAAAACGACAATGATTTGATCGCTTCCCATTTCGTACCATGGATATGGGAATTGCGCGCCGGTCCGCTTGGTGAACTTTCACGCAGCGCGGAGGGAGAGAGCCAGAGAGAGACACCTGGAACTTCTTCAAACTCCTCCAGACGCGTCCACCCTCCGGTTGATGCCGAGGATCATGACCATGAACGGTGACCACCAGTCGGCTGCCACCGCGCCGCTGGATTTGAGCACCTCTGCTAGAGAGCGCGCGAGCTCCGGTGGCTCCGGTTGCTCCAGGACTCCGGACTGCAGGAACCAAGCCGGTGACGCTCGCTTGTCCGGCTGCTCGCCTGCGCCTCCGGCGTGCACAGGCACAGACAGTGTGGACACCCACTGCCCCGCGCTCAAGGGCGCACCGGACCCCAGAACAAGTGCTCTTCGCAAACGGCCAGCGGACGCGTCTTCATTAAGGCTTCCTTTCAGGAAACGACCGATTCCTGTTGAACCCGAGAGCCAGAGGGACTCGCCTCCAGCAGAGAGCGGAGATCGAGACTCTCCCATCGGAGGCGCTCCTCTGGAAAGGCACGCAGTGGTTTCAGCATCTGCTCCTTTGCGGATCGAAGCAGCAAGACTGAGTCCAAATAGATACCCCATTCGGTTTTTGCAGCCTTTCAATTACGGTACGCATCCAACGCACATCTACCCACAACCTCAGGCTTTTGAAATAACTTATGTAAAGTATTTATTGAATGTAAACACAAACAAGCAACAAGCCAAAAGCAATGGAAAACGAGGGCTGGAAGTGATGGATCTATCTGATATGTTGCACCTTGAAGAAAAACACATTGAGACTTCTCTGAGTAATGAATGAATGAATTCATTATTTTATTAATCTGGCCTGAGCTGTGGTCATCTCTAGTAAATTAGCCTCCATCCTTAAACAGTTCATGCTGTTTAACCCTTAAAGTATCACAGCCTATATCAACATTACGACTTAAACTTCTTCAGCCTATGTCACAAAAATCAAAATGCCTACAAACAAACAACAGTCCATTTATTTTAAGAAGTCATTGATGTAAAACTCCTTTTTCCTTTTGAAGCGAAACAAAGAAAATGACTGACACAGTTGAAGTTTCAGTTGCAGCGTTTGCAATTTGCAGTGGATCTTGACATTTTTGGCAGAGTTGAATCACTTTCTAAAAGTTTTTGTTTGGACATTAGTTAAACAGTAGTTTTGTTCATTAGTGTGTGGTGGAGGTTTAAAACACAGTGGAGTTGATGCAGCTGCTACTGTTGGGAAAATGTCCAGTCAGCTATTCTGCAGCTATTTCTCTTCAGTCGGTCTCCTGCACAGACAAAAGTAGCTTAATAGGTCATGGCAGATATATGGAAAATGCACAGGCTCATGCAGAGCAGACTTCCTTATTATGATAAATTACTTCTTTGTTGTGAGACCTTTTCACTTTTTGTTCAAAGTTTATTCAGGTTCTCCTCTATTCCTCCTTTATTTGTCTGACTATCTTTTTTCTCACCATTTCTTCCTCTCTTTCTGTGTTTTCCATTGCCCAGGTCACTACCGAATGGTCTGTTTACCCCAAGTCCCAGAGCCAAACCACCTTCTGGTCCACCAACCTGAGAGCTCGTATCACTCCATCATCGCTATGGCGACACGTCAAGATGAAGATGGAGACACGTATGTAGATGTTTTTGAAGTGGGCTTTGGTGGAATTAAAATGTTACTGTGTAATATATTAACATACAACTCTATCCATCCAGCCATCTCAGTGAGTTATGAGCACCGCAATCTTTAACTATTACGATTGACCCACTTCTCTTTGTGTTTCATGTTTAATTTCGTTCTCAAAGCGAAAATAGAAAAAGTAAAACTCTAATGTTACTTCATGAAGAACTCAAGATGAGCAATTCACTGGAATGGACACAAACACTGCTCAGACAAACAAGTCCAAGCCTGCAACCATATGAGCCTAGAAAGTTTGACATTGCACAACCTGGATGTAAGATGACAGTATAGTGTCATCTCACTGTTTATTATGGTCTTCATGACTCACCTGCATTTGCACATTGCACAGGTACAGTCAGCAACTCCCTATATCCGCTGTCGCTGCAATTGAACAAATTCTTCAGCTCTGTTTCACTTCCTACAAGAAAAACAGGGTAAATGTGGATCGGGAATGATTCACCAGCTGCCCATGGAGACTTTGGTCTAATACACTAACCTGTAAAATATAGGTGTGGGCTGCCACACTGAAGAAACGCTGCACTTACGATTGTGTTGAACAATCTAGTATTGTCTGTTGATTATTCTTGCATGGTGGGAGGCAGAGGGGTTTGGTAATGATACCTTAGAAATGGCACTGCAGTGTTTTAGAGTCACATGAATGCAAATATTAAACTTTAACGCATGGTTACTTTGCTTTGTCTGCAGGTTTAACACCCACCCACACACTAACTGAAATGAGAAACTGATAGGAGAACGCACAGACACACTCATGCAGTCAGGTGACTGAAAACATGGCTCATCCAAGAATTAAATGGCTCGCTGATGTTGCTGTTTGAAGAAGTTCATCATCATTTGCATTCACCCCAAAAAAACACCATGATGACCGACATTTAGTATTGCCAAAAGTCCCGTGACAAGGAACAGCTGGTTATTGCCCCATATCTTCTTCGAACACTTCCACAATAACATGAACAAATATGCAGTGATATTGATTGTTTAAAATGTTATAACTGCAAAACTGAACCTGTTCTTCAAGACTTTCAGCTTTAAAGTCAAACTAATGCAGTTTACAACAATGAATACAAATATTGAAGGACTAGAATAAAATAGCACCCTAAACACAGACTGAAACAATAAGTCCATGAAAGCCAATACATTGAGATGAGATTTAAGATGAGATGTGAAGGGAGGAGAATAATTTCCCTGCCTGAGATCCTGAAGTAAAAGTTTCCCCAGCATTGGAGCCCAGTGAACACAGTCAGGCATTTTTACTGCTGCTGCATTTAGTTTCTGTGCACATTATATTAATTGACACCATAAACGCTTCATTCAAAATTATCGCCAACAGATAAAGAAAATAAAAACATGTTTTTGGCAGCATTTCCTTCACAGAATAACCCAGTATGGAGTAAGTAGACACTGACTACTTAATTAAATCAGTAACAAACTGACAATTACTGAAGGCTTATTGGTCTCATCACTTTTGATAAAATGAGCTGGAGAGCTTCCATCCATCCATCCATCCATCCATCCATCCATCCATCCATCCATCCATCCATCCATCCATCCATCCATCCATCCATCCATCCATCCATCCATCCTTCATCTCTGTGGGTCTTTTTTTGGTTTGTTGTAGTTTTATTGTACTGTATCATTCCCTTGAGGAAACTCCTTTTACCTAATAAACCCATCGGTAGCAGCCTCACAGACCAACGCTCAGGGGCAGCTGATGAGGGTCTTGATCATGGAGCCACAGTATTTTTTGGGGGGGACTGTTGGAGCACCCGGAGTACCCGGAGGAAACCCACGCACACACAGGGAAAACATGGAAACACCACGCAGGATTTGAACTCGCGACCTTCTAGCTGTGCCACCCTTTTCTTGTAGGGAGTTTAGTTTCTAGTTCCCCGGTTTGGATTTAGTTTCCCATTAGAGTTCTCAAAGGTGTCTTTATTGGATAATCTAATTACAATTTCAATGATCTCCAGTTTGCCTGGTTTACTTTTGGCTGTAAGTAACAAAAGTGGTGATTTTTTTTTTCCCTTTATAAGACCTGCCAGCTATCCTCTATATCAACAATTAGTTGCTGCTCCTTCTTTACTAATTCAATTTAATTTAGATTTCTTTTTCCAAGCTTCCATAGAGCATAGGTTGGTAATCTTTATAACATCTAGTGCCCGTCTGTATGACCCCACAAAAAAAATCACTGGACTTCTGGAGTCTTCATTTTGATGAAATCAGTACAGAAAAAATACTGCTTTAAATGTATTTTTGTTTTTTTTTAATGATTCAGTGTATTTTCACACTTCAACCCAGACTGTTGCTTAGTGCACTTGAGAAAGTTTCTTTCAGTTCATTCCTTACCAATCGTACAGATGAAGCAATAGACACTTTATTCTATTCTAATAGGGAAAGAGGTTTTTATGTGATGAATAAAATCATATTGCATGTGAGTTTGCGGTTCATTCAAACTCAAGAAGACACACATACTGTGCACATGTGACTGACCATGCAAAGCCACTTCCATTTATGATTTATGATATTAAACAATATGCATACTAAGAAGGCCTGTGTGGCAATGACCATGCAACTGTGGTTGACCTGAGCCTGTTTCTCCCACGAACTCATTACATTTTGCTTAACTTATTGAGTGAATCAGTCATCTGGCTAAACCACCGTGCTACCAGATCATCTAATGTCACACATTAGGTGATCTGGTAGCACTGTGTGGTAACACTACAGTACTGCACCTACAACACATTTTCCTGACAGTCCTAAATAAATTAGACAATTAAATATACCTCTAACTGCTAAGTTGCTTTTCATTGACAGTAAGTAGCCAGTTAATAACTTCACAAGTGCGATCAAGTTGTGACCTTCAGTAACTTACACAACACTGCTTATTAGTGAAACTTAATGCAGAAAAAGGTGCAGAGCTATCTGTCACCTTTTACCGGTCGAGGCGTTTTGTAGCATCGACCTTGTACCCACTTGTCGCTCTGTGGTTGTTTGAAACTTTTTGTGAATTCTGCAGAAAGGAAGCCTTCTCAGCCCCTCATCCATTTTCACACTGTGTGTGTTTGAGCGAATGTGTCTACGTGCGCGTTTGCATAATGTGATTGATGGCGAGCACGCGCCTTCTCTTACGTCAATTGGCGTGTGCATCTTCTGTTCTCAGCGCCTCGGAGCCCCTTAGTTTCGGGAAAACCAGTGAGTGCTTGGTTTTAAACATGATTGTGGTTTTCTCAGGTGTCTCTCTCTCTCTTTTTCTCTCTTTCCCTCTCTTTCTTTTCTTCTCTGTGTTTTTAAATGAATGGGCTCAAAAAACCCAAACATCCGCTCCTCACTTCCTCATTTACCGCTTTTTTTCTGTCATCTTCATCTCTGTCTCTCTCTTCATTATTGTTGCGTGTCACCGTCTTTCGTACCCATAATGTGGAGAGGAGCAGATTTACTTGCAGCTCAACCGCACAGTTCTGGGAGCTCCTTGAATTTAGAGATCCAACTTGTAAAATTAAGTCCGGTTTATAATCTATTGCTAAGAAAAACCATGAGAAATCACTTTTTTTTTTTTTTTTATGTCCTCAGAATAAGCCCTTGGTAACTATTTATGCTACTGCAACATGACTTGTTCAGAAATTGTTATTGTTGAACTTATAAAACAAATTAAATATACTGAATGGTGGTCTTAAGACTCGGGAAAGCTAATCATTTTGACGAGGACTATATCTTGAGTTGAGGAATACTCTGTCGCAGACCTATACTGTATATAATATGGCTTGTGGGTCATACTCAGCCTGTTGTCTGCACACAGGATCAATGAGATAGTAGGTTTATTTATCCAGTGTACAAAGTCCGTTGTACCTTTGCTCATCTATACTGTGCTTGCCAGCAAACACTCAGTACCCCACCAAAGAGTGAAGAAAGAGCAACGGATGCAGCGTATAGAATTTTTTACTTGGCTGTCCTCAAACTTAACACTTGAAGTCAAAGAGAAAGCTGTGCTCATTGTTAAGGAGAGCAGATCATTGTGTTCACGGATATTGAATCACCAATACCAGGAATAAAAAAAATGCAAGAAGCTGACTGTTACTGATGCAGAGCATAGCATCACAGCATTTACTGGAACTTTCATATGTATCCATCTCTAGAATTTACACAGAAAAAGAAAAAAAATATCCACTGAGCAGCAGTTCTCTGGACAGAAAGTCTTGTTTATGCAAGAGGTCAGAGAGAAATGACTCAACTGGATTGAGATGATAGAAAGGCAAAGGGAACTAAAAAAACAACAACAGCCATGACAAGCAATGTACGAACAAAAACCATCTCCAACTGCACAACACATCAAACCTTGAAACTGATGGGCTGCAGCAATAAAAGATCAAACTGAACGTCACTTCAGTCAGCCTCGGGAGGCCAACACTGCAATTTGCAGGCGCCACAAAATTGGACAATACAAGATTGGAAAAATGTTGCCTGGTCTGAGGAGTGTTAAATTGTGTTTTTTTTTTTTTATATATATGATAGGTTCAGAATTTCACAACATGAAGGCATGGATCCATCCTGCCTTGCCTTGTCTTCATGTGGTGTAATGGTGTGAGGTAGATTTTCATGGCACACTTTAAGTGCCTTAGTATCGACTGAAGCAACTGAGCACTGTTTTAATTGTTGCTGAGCATGTCTACCCCTTCGTGACCGCAGTGTTTTGTCTTCTGATGGATACTTCTAGCTGGATATGACACCTTGTCACTAAGCTCAGATTGTCTCAAACTGATCTCTTGAACCTGACAATGACCTGACTGTACACCACTGGCCTCAACAGTCATCAGAAATCAAACCGAAGAACACATTTGAAACATAGTAGAATGATTCATTTGCATCATGGATGTGCAGCTGACCAATCGAGGGCAACCGTGTGACACTGTCATCTCAATATGGACCATAATCACAGATGTAATGTAAGTGGGGGTCTAACCCAGTACTATCAGAGTACACCTAATAAATTGGGCAGTGAGTAACATACAATCAAACTTTCAATTATAAGGAAAACAGTTGTCATATTGAAAACAGTTATTTATTAGTCTTGCACATATAGGTTAAAAGTTGCCACTCATTCACTTCTGATGCTGGAAGGTCTGATACAGGAAAACACAGTGTTTGCTGTGTTTGAGCTCCAAGGGACACAATTATTAAAATGAACACATTACATTAGTAAGTGCTTTTTTTCCCCAGAGCACATTGCAAATCTAATATTTACCTACGTCTGGGGTGTACAACTTAAAACAATTTAAAATAAATAAATGCTATTTCTGGATTGTTTACCGGGGGTGGATAGTAGTCATAGGTCACACTGCTCAGGACGTAGCATTAGCATCCTGTGAGAGTGAATTTGTAAAACAACAACAAACACGCATACTGAAGGCTACAGAAATGGGTTTGTCTTGAGAAATGACTTTTGCTGACATTAACCTGAACGGAAGTACAGAGAGGATTTGTGATATTTCAGCAGATTTTGAGAGCCACAAAAATAGGATGAAAATAAGTCGAGTCATTTGTTGAATTTTTAGTCCCAACAAACTTGAAAGACAACCCACCCGCTGCAAATAGAGGACAGATTTTTTGACGCCTGACCTAATGTTGAAATCGCGTGTTTCGACTTTTTCAGATTTTGTGAAATGCTAGATTGTGACGTACTCGTATGTCTTTGGGCTAAAACAAAGAGAAAACATTTGAACTTGTTGGTATTTGTCATTTTATTGGTCTGCTCAACTCAAGATTAAATTGGGCTGTGTGTGGCAACTGAACGAAAATGAATTTTGATTTGGGTAATATTGAGTGTCAATTTTTTTTACTGCTTTGTGAAAAGGTTTCCAAATGCAATCATATACTGTCTGACTGAATCAGCGTTCAAATAAATGGTATTCCAGTAAATTGCACAATGAACTTAGGTAGTTATAATAAGTTGTAACACTTGTAAATATGAAAGTGGATGGACTGTCTGGCAAAACAATAAACTGCTTTGTCATTTAGGCCTCTGCAGGCACATTTCCCATGTGAGTACCTCAGCTCCAGCAAAATCTGGAAGTGGTGCGGTTGCTTATGACAAACCCAGCAGGCTTTGCAATCGTCATTTCTTGTTAACTGGACTGAGTTGTGTTTTTTTTCTTCTTTTGTTTACTATTCACACATACTGACACATCAGTTCAATGCTCAGCTGATCCACAGACCACAGAATAGGTTTGGCATCAGTCTGATCATTTAGCCTGGCTCTACCCTCGCCCTGCACACCAAACAGGATACCGCACATATGCTGCCTTTTCTTTAGCTTCTCGTTTAAAAAAAAATTTCTTCTTCTTCTTTACTCTCACGGTCTCACACAAACACATACAGTCGGACTATCTGTGTAAGTGCGGGATTCCTGTCTGCGTCAGTGCTGCAATGCCTGGGGTTATCTGGGGCTGTGGTCTGCCCCACTTCCAGGAACAAGAAACAGTACAGTTTCATGTTAAGAGAAAAAGAGAGAGAGAGATGGATGCAGATATAGATGGTGTAACAAGACAGGTAGGCTGACAGGGCTGTATGAAGGCAAACCTCATATTCATTAGCTCTGAATCATAATGTTTTTGACAAGGTCAAATTGGAACGGTAATGTTTCTGCTCAACAGAGCATCACTTTTCACACTTACCTGATGACTTAGAATGAAAAAGCCCAGGTCAAGTTATATTTGAACTATGTTTGTCACTATATAAAACCATGACTGGATTTGCCACGCCTTTCTGCATGAGACTTATCACTTAGGCACTGCAGGAACTTTATTAAGCAAATGATGACAGTTGATGGCATGTACAGTAATTTTGGCTGCCGTTATATATTTATGTGGCATTTAGCTCAGTTACAGGAACAGGGATCGGCTGAGGAAAATACCGCCACGCTCACTAAACATATATAGTTCTGCTTTTCACTCTGATGTCAGTAGCAAATCATCCAGCTGTTAATCACAGTTGCACTTCCATTCCTGTCTTGCTCGGCAGCATTTATTTTTCTCATGTCATGCTGAATTGTTGCTGTCCATGTCTTCTTAAATACCTGCAGGAATGACACATATATATACTCATCCACCTATTAAATGTATTTACATTTTGTTCAACTAAGTTCTGTATTACGCACATTGCTTGGTTTTTAAAAATGTGTTTTCCTGGAAATGCTACCTGACGGTTGGCACATGCGTATGTTTCAGTTCGGTTTATACTTTGGTCTCCGTTGAGTTGTCGAATAATCTGAATATTTCTACTATGAACGCAAACACAATGCCTGCATTTTATTTTATTTGGTTTGACAAGATAAGGTACTGTGATGCCATTTGACAGTTGCTAAATAGACGGGTGGATAGACATTTTACAGTGATGTTACACATTCTACATCAGTGGGATTCAGTTGTTACTTTTTTCTGGCCTTGTATCCACACGAAGGCACTTTTAACCCATTCTAAAGAAGTATACCTGCTTCCTGTTACATACCAGCACCGAACATCTATGACTTATGCACTGGATGAAGCTGCCTGAGTAAACCGACAGAAAGCCCCACTCAGAAACCATACAGCCTAATAACTCAATGTCAGCGTACACACAGCAGATAGAGGCAGCCAGTGATAACAGGAAGTGACTTAGAAAAAAGTCTGTCTCTTACTGGAAGCTGGTTCTTCTGATAGCTCGAAAAAGAAAAAAGTGAAAACTGCTGTTTTGTTTTCTACAACATGCCCTCTCGTTACTCAGTTTCCTGCCCTTCCCTGTTCTGGCCTGTGTTTGTTCTTCTGCCTGATGAACATAGACCACAGATAGTGGTTTGTCCCTTTAATCTCTATAATGGCGTGTGATAAAGAGTACTCTGTGTCATGTCTGGACATCTGTGCAAGTCTTTGGTATAAGAGTCAGTGGGATGACTTAGATTGGCTGAGCAAGTTGTTTTTGATCCCTGTTCTGATCGCAAAACAAGCTTGAACTTTACATGTGTTGGAGTCAATGAAGAGACTATGTGATGTTACATCAGCTTTCATCTGCCTATAGCTTTTCATATATCAGTCGGATATATATGAGACCAACAGCATTTGATAGCTTTGGCTTTGTGCTTCTTGCCAACCGATGATTCCCCTTCCCAAGTCTCGCCAAGTGCCGTCGGACCAGCGTTGCAAAAATTGCTTCCTGGGAAGAAGATTTTTATTACCCGACTCAGTTTTTTTTTTTTATTGCAGCTCAGTACAACTTCCAAAAGCTTTATAGACACCAAAGTGCTCATTGGCAAAGCACAATTTTCACCATCTTAAAACAGGATTTGTGCTTGATAAACCATGCAGCATTGGTAGACCTGTTCCTGCCGATGAAACCACCAAACTGGTGAAGCGAAAGGGATTCATAAATTTCCACGTGTGCTGAATGATCTTGTGTGCACAAAGTGTTTTAACAACCTGTGCAGATGTGTTGGTCTTTATCACACTTTGAAGTGTCCACTGAATCCAGTATTTGGTAATACTGTCACTCTGGAAGGACTTAACCTGGCTCAGTGTGAACGCCGGCTCCAAGGGTTTGATAGGATTTGGTGCCTATCAAACCCAGCCATGCTGATACAGTGACTGATGATTCACTTACAGAAACTGCAGAGTAAAAGCTGTGAAAAGCTGCTGGCCTCATATCTCTCAGACTGATAAGTGACAATAAAGTAAAAAAGACACCCTGTGTTTACTTACACAAGAAAATGTTCAATAGTGATATGCTATAAAAAAACAAACTAATCGTCTCCAAGTACAATAAAACACACCAATTGACATATTCAATATGTGTTTTAAAATACAGTGAAGCTTCAGTTTTTGCTTGCCAAGATAAGGTAGCCAACCAACCAGGTGAAAAGTTAAGACATCCGGATAGATTGGGTTTAACTGGCTCGATGACGTCAGCTGAACCTGGCTTGTATTTAAACAATGTAAAAGGTGTAGATAAGGGTGTGGTTAAGTGGCATTTGCCTTCTTCTGATTGAGCTGATCTAATTATACCTGGATATTTTCTGTCTGAACTAATATTCTCCTGATTATAGCGCTGTTTCTTATGACAACCATACAACAATGGTGTGACGCTTCACGTGTACTCCAGACAAGAGATGCATTATGGATTTTCATTTTGGTTGCTTTTTTTTTTAAAAGTGGTTACAGTACATTGAGTTAAATTGTTTTATGAACGTGAATCTGACTAAACCTTCAACTGTCATAAGCCAGATGATTACATAGCAATTTACTCTTAATATGTAATTAGCTGACAAATCAATCATTATCTACTGACGACATTAACGTAGGAGTATGGTTAGCAGTTCAAAGCTGCGTGAATTCACAAAACAAAACATTCTTTTGTCTGTTTGTGTCCATTACAGAGCTCTCCATATTGCTGTGGTGCAGGAGCAGTTGGGCATTGTCTACAAACTCATTCAACTCTTGCAGCTGGCTGGCAGAAGCCTTGATATCTACAATAATCTCCGTCAGGTAAAACAAATGCTTTCATGAAGTCATACCACAGAACTCATCTTCATATTTTGTATGCATACATTTAACTACATTTACGTAGACAACAAGCACTTTTTGGACTTTTGCCAAGATTGACAAGGAGACATTGAGCACACTACTTTGCCTCATCTTTTTTATATATATATATATATATATATATATATATATATATATATATATATATATATATATATATATATATATATATATATATATATATATATATATAAAAAGAAAGACATAACTGTAAAATGGAAAAGAATGAAAGAGGAAGTGCCTCTCTTTACTCCTTGCCATGCACTGCCTTATCATATGCACTTGCAGTCATTGCAGCTGAAGGGTTATTAGAGGACTTTACTCTTCCCGGTTTCTCCACCTGTACTCACCACAAGCCAAACCCATACGCATTCTGGTAACAGCTCTGTGTGTTTTCCAGTGTTCTCTTTTATTCTGTAATTAGTTTTTGAGTGATGAGATCCTCCACAACAAGGGATTTTCAGGGTTTGCTCAGAGGATTTACCACATTGTGAAATTCAGAGGATGAAGCCATGATGACTAAGCAGTACAGTGAATTCCTCCAATTGATACTCATGATATTTAATGTCTTGAACCTAACTGAAATTATAGTATAAACATGCTATAAAATGCTATGATACTGGTTGGAAATCCTGCCTATTTGTGATTGTTTTGTTTTCCTAACTTTTTTTCTCTGATTAAATAATATATTTTGTACTTCATAGTGTGCCCACCATACCTTTTGAAAGAGGAACTGTGACCATTTTTCTCTGTTTAACTTTCTACATTCGGCATAAATGGTACTGTGTTTCTCTAGAATATGTACAAGAAGTTATTTCTGAGTGTCTCCCACTGGAAAGCCATCTGATCGGCTTCAAGCCAATTCTTATTCCATATTTTCCAGGTCTACATTTCGCCACGTTTCTTTTTTCAATTTGTTAGACATACAGGAAAAAGCTGAGCCACAAAAACTTTAGTTCTGAAGGCTTGAGTTTCACACCATGCAGGACCCTACAGACATGCTTACCAGAAATAATACCGATGCTACCGGCGGTTATTGTCTTCCTCATTGCTGACACTTAACAACATTGGTTTTGTGATATCCTGTGTCTACCCTGTGTATGAAAATGCATGTACAACAGACACAAAGACTCACACAAACTGTTTTTTCACACACTTTCATAAACCCAACCATAAAGGGAGATTTACAGGCAGACGTCCTGTCACAGTCATTTGCCTACCAGATTGTGTGGTTTTGACTGAAAACCAGGCATAAAGACTGCACTTAAAACAACGGAACTTCTTTTTTTTTTTTTTGCGATACGTATAATTTACCAGACATACCTAAATGCTCTTTCCTGCACTGGACTAGTTCCCAAACACAGAAAGAAATGAAATTACAGTTTCTCCAATATTGATGACAAATCCTGAGTTTCTGTGGTTTTGTATGTGGAACTTTTTGACAGAGTGTTACTATCACTACTGTAGCACCAGTAGTGCTAGTGCATGATTTTCCTTCCACTCCCAGAACTACTATGATGGCAGAGACGGCTGTTTGATACACCCACACTGGTCATGCAGTCAATGTGACAACAATAACACGCCGGAGTGGTCTACTTCTGACTGCTCCTGTAACAGCTGATGTTGAATTGCGTGGCAAGCCGCTAACACCAGCGGCGCTCGGGTCCATGGGGCTACTGACACAAACAAAATGCAACTATGATCATGCCTGCAAGGTCATTTGGAGCAATGCATTGACGCGTTACTAATGAAATGCTGTGTGAAAACAAATCTTTTTTTTTTTTTTTTAC
This sequence comes from Lipophrys pholis, assembly GCF_963383615.2. Lineage (NCBI taxonomy): Eukaryota > Metazoa > Chordata > Actinopteri > Blenniiformes > Blenniidae > Lipophrys > Lipophrys pholis. Next base: position 20,040,187 of record NC_137639.1, on the reverse strand, counting down.
TTTTTCCTGTTGGCATGTTATTAGCATATCATTATATGTTTTTATGCAACTATGTGTATCATGCATGCACAAACGAGACATCCGCGTGCGTGTGCGCACGATTTAGTATTCTTGTTCCGAGAAGTCACATGATGATTGCCCCCCCCCTCCCCGCGTTTTTCTTTGGTCTTTCTCAACATACCTTGCACTGAGGTTCAGAGGGTAGTTTACAGGGACTTTCCCTTCCTGCGCGTGCCTCTCTCTCTCTCTCTCTCTCTCTCTCTCTCTCGCTCTCATATTTTTTTCGCTCTTTTTAAAAAAAAGTTCTTTCTAACTACGTACACCCGATGACCTGACTGATTAAACTGTCATCCAACTGTCAACACTGCTGACGTAAAAGCGCACAGCGTTTATCTGTTGAACTTTAGTGACTTTACCCTTTAGTATCAGAAGAGAAACATTCATCTCTTAGTGTTGCCTCCTGTCTTTGGTTAGGTTTGGCACGGTTCATCCCCTTTGGCTGTTTTTCATAACCGGCAGCCTCCTCTCCATATCTGTCTTCATGCTCTCCTCCCATCTTTTCACCTCGTTCATGTTCATCTGCCCATTTTGCAGGAATGCAGCTATGTGAGGACAAACCCAGGGGAAAGCGATGGGGTTTTCCCTCGTTATCCTGTCTTTCCCCTGGACTCCCCTCTGTTACTTCCTCTTCTTCCTCTGTCCTCGGTTTCCCCATCCCCACTCCCCTCCTCTCTCGCTTCCCACCAAACGTCTTATCATGGCTGGATCTTTGTTTAGTCACTCTAACTTTTACAGTAAGCGTGAGCCAGTTTGACAGTTCTGTGAGGTCTATTTATAAAAGGCCTTGATGTGTCACATAATCTCACAATCTGAACAGGAGCGGGATTTATTTAAGCCAGAACATTTAAGTACACATTAATTGTGTGTGTGTGCGTGTGTGCGTGTGTGCGTGCGTGCATGCGTGCGTGCGTGCGTGCGTGCGTGCGTGCGCGCGTGACTCATAGGATTCAGGGAAACGACAGAGAAGGGAGGGACACTTGCATTGACACATTGGAATAATTCCACAAAGATGCTTTGCCACTGCCTATTTTTTTAATAGTCTTTCCTGGAACACACACACACACACACACTTTACACCGCAAGAGTGAAACTTAAGGCGACACTCTGTTCCCAATTGTTGTAACTATTGTGTAACTTGACCAGCAGCTAAAAAGTCCAGGATGAAAGACTTCCCTTTATGACTGAACTATGAACTGATCATTGCTCATTTTAAACAGCAGGTTGCCGTTGCCCTCCATGAGTGTAGTTGACATAATTATAAACAGGATGATACATGCTGACCTCACCCAAAAGAACATCCTCGATTGCAAAAGTCATTTTTATTTAGCTCCTAGAAGATTCATTCTTCCAAATGTCTGATAAACAGTTTTTAATTTTTGCTTTTCCTGGAAAAACAAAGAAGTTTTTCCAGAACAACTTCCTTTTTGATTAATCACACAGTCTTATTCAAGGGCTTTATTTTCTCTTCTTGTGTGGTTTGCTCTGTAGTTTGTGTAACAAAAGTTTTGGCTTTCTATATGTATTTTTTTTTGGGACAATTAATCATTTGGGTGTGTTTGTTTGTATGCAGAAATAGAAACACCCAGTCACACCTGCATGCAACTTATGATCTTACGTAATGATACATTTCCGACTAGTCATAGTTCCTTGTTCATTTATATCTGGTGAGAGTTCATGCTTGCAGGCATTGTTCACCAGTGTTGTTGACCTTTAACCTGCAGAACTGGTTAGAAATGAGCAGTGGCCTTTAATCGAAAGCACCACACACCTCCTTTCACTTTGCCTACAAGGACTCGGCTATTTCACCTCCTTGTTAGTAGCTTGTTAGTACCCGGCTCTGGATGTCGAGCTTTCAACCTACAATTAACCTTCTTTGTTTTGTCTTCAATGCAGTAACATTTTTCTCTGCTTTTCTTCAGAAAAAGATAAATAAATATGGTATCTGTCTCATTGGCACTTCAAAATGTTACAGTAGTGGACTAACACTGTCCATCTTTAATGGGGCTCCCACACTCTTTCCTGTCTTGTGTGTGATTCAGTGCAGAATAATCGACTCATTTTATAAAGCACCTGTTTGGATTTATAGAGTTATGGACGTCCAAATGAAACCCTGTTCCTGTGTTCCTCTTTAGACTCCTCTTCATCTTGCAGTGATAACCAAGCAGCCAAGCATGGTGGAGATTCTGCTGAAAGCAGGGGCTGAACCCTCGGCCTTGGACCGCAATGGCCAGACGGCGCTGCATCTCTGCTGTGAATATAACCAGCTTGACTGCCTGTCTGTGGTGCTCTCTCTGTCCACATTGTCCACATGCTTAGAGATCAGAAACTACGAAGGTAAGTGGAACTTCTTTGAAGAGGCTTGTACGAGAGGTATTACTAAAGAACTCTTCAGAATGACTAGTGAGCTGTCTTTGATAAGCCTTCAGATCATAACTATTTCCTTTGCAATTAGTTAATCTCAAACACGTTTCATTTAAGTAGGACTATTGTCTGCACATCACTCGATTTTGTTCTTTTTTTTTACATATTGTTAAGTGCCAAATTTTTACACACTGTTTTCATGAAATTCAATGTGTTTAAAACCCTAAAATTGATTAACAAGCAATATTATTACTACACAAATCAGGGTACCAGAAGAACCGTATGACATAGTACAGCTTCTCGCTGATAACATAACTGCCACTGCCTCTGCTGGTAGTGCGCAGCAGTATTTTGGGAGATAAGAGAAATGTGAAGCCATAGTCAGGTAGGGGTTTGGTTTATCATGCTGGATGTGTGGGTGGATAAACATATTTCCTTCCTCTGTGGTTCAAGTAACACATCCTGATATGAAAGAGACCCCTCCAGAATACAAGCTTTTCTTTTCACAATGACTTTATCCTCAACGTGTTTCTAACATTCAAATCGCTATTTTAGTGGCATGAAATAAAGGGTAGTGCAGGTTTGCCTATAAGTGAGTGACGAGATGAGCCCACCCCCTCACACAGCATCAACCTCACTGAGCTCTGCCTCCAGCTATGGATGGATGGATGGATGGATGGATGGACAGATGGATTATTATCGATACCACCTGAAATATTATTTTAAAACTTTATAAACATGAAATTAACGCAAGACCTGTGCATTAACCTTGTGCAATAATATGTGTTGTACATTAATATATAATGTCTCATGCATGTCTTTGTTATGCATCTCAGGCTTGAGCCCACTCCATCTGGCTGTGCTGCAAGGACGAAAAGATTTGGCTTGGCTGCTGCTGGATGCTGGAGCTGACATCAACGCTATGGTGAGTCCAGTCTGCAATGCCTTAGCACTGTGGCTTTCACAATTTCACTTCCATCACAGTGTTTTCTGACACTTCTCATGGTGTTTGTTTTATTCTCAATCAGGACGTCAAAAGTGGCCAGAGTCCCCTCATGCATGCTGTGGAAAGCAACAATGCAGACATGGTCCACTTCCTCATTGAGGTACTGAGTTTGACTGAGCAAGGAAGGATAAAGAGAGAAGGTTATGACTCAGCTCTGTTTGAATACGCCTGGCTATCTGATTCCTGGTCAAGCTCACCACACATGGTGGTACATGCGTTTCTCGTTTTAGAGTAAGACCATCAAACACTAGTAGAAAATGTTCAGAGTTGACCTTTATAGCGAGACTTTACCATCTTTACCAACTTCATCTTCAAAATATTGTCTTTATTCATCTTTGAGAGACTTTAGCCTCCCCGTGAAGCTGTGCAATCTTTCACTTTTTAGTATTAGGTAAGTTCTACTTTGGTTTTCGTTATGAATCACATCCTTCTGTTTTTCTGTTGCAGAAAAGATGTGATGTGAACAGCCAGTCGTACAGTGGGAACACGGCCCTGCACAGCGCCTGCGGCCGGGGTCAAGTAGACAATGTGCGATTGCTCCTGAAGAGTGGCGCTGACAGCAGCGTCAAGAACTACCACAACGACACCCCAGTGATGGTGGCTAAGAACAAAAAGGTTCGGCAATTCAAGTTTTATTGTGTGTTTTATTTGATTGTTTTCATGACTGTACATTGCTGCGTCTGCAGAAGTCTCTGCAGGAAAATGACACGCCAAAATGAGACCAGACTGACTATGAACCAGCTCCTGTCATTGTCCAAAATGACTCTTTCTCACCCAAGGTTTATCCTGGGAAATCCCTTCCATTTGTTACTTCCTTTATGCCAGAACTAATGCAAACAACTGCAAAACCCACTCCACTCAGCTGTGTTCAGGACAGTGAGGACTAATAGGTGGAGCCTGATATCCAAAAGTCCATGTGTGTATCCTTCCCTCTAGAGGCCAGAGGAAAATGGTGCAATTTATTTTTTCTGCCGCCAGCCTTGTTTTGTGTGATGACAGTAGTAGTTCGAACGTGACAGTTCGATACTAAAGATTTGTAATCCACTCGCTCCCTTCGCAGATTGCAGATGTGTTACGAGGGAGAGGTTCCAAGCAGATAAGACTTCAAGATCAACACTGTCGGTCTACCTCGCCACACGGGAGCAACTTTACAGAAAGCGGTGAGAATATTTACAACGATTTACTCCACAGATTTCACAAAGAAAAAAAATTAATTGAAAATCACAATCTAAAATTGTATTGCATTGCTTTTCTTTAGGGTCTCCATCGCCCAGCAACAGTCGAAGATGTTCACCTTTGACTACATCGCCACTCCACCATAGTGCATCCCACTCTCCAAAGACTCCATCTATGTTTATACTTCCATTTTTCTAGCTCCTGGTTATTGTTCAGTGAAATATGCACCTACCTCCACACAGCCAAAGACTGAAGATTGAACAGGGACATCGAGGGAAGAGTTCTTCCACTGCAGACTGCGCCTTGACCCAACACCGCCATGTTTTTCAAAAGACAGTCATAGGCGGTGTCCCTTTCGGCTTTTGACGTCTTTACAGACTACCTGCTGCTTCTCTGATCGTTGTGCTGCTGCTGTGGTCATTTTCCTGCTGCCTCTGGGATTTCAGAGGAGCGAGGCTGAGCAGCTTCAAATGCATCAGTGCATCAATAGAATTGTGTCACTGTTTGTAATCGAGACTGAGCACAGATTATCTTTGAAAGTGCCTGGAGAGATATATGAATGGTCAATGTGGGTCCAAAGCGCAATGAACTAATACTCCCTTCAGACACTTTGCCCTCTTTTGATGGACATTAGATGTGTTAGAGGGAGGTACGATGTCACAAATGTCCATGTGGTATACTGAGCTGTTTTAACATTTTAAAGCTGGTATGTATGAACTAACAATTCAATTCTGCTACAATGTGAGAAAGCATTCCAAATAATTTTAACATTATTCTTACCAACACTATTGGTGATCATATTTGGGTATGGAGTTTAGTTTATGATATGGAGTTTATAATGTCTAATACATTATTACAAGTTGTGCATACAGCTTTCAGTTAACGTAAAATCAGAGACTTCTGGGATTACAATTATGACAGACAATATACTTTTGAATAATAAAATATGTAATTTCTGCAAGTAAGATATGACATTGTGGATGTCTTTTGAATGGAACAAAAGAATCATGAAACTATTTGAACTGTTAAAACTGTATCCATGGCTTTACTTGAACTCTGGAGAACATTGCATTAACATTTTCAAGATCTTCACCATCAAGACTCTTTATGCTTTTGTTAGTTTGTAATCTGCCTATTGCAAAACAGATTGCACTGTGAAACTCCTCTTTTCCCTCGTTTTGATAATAAGCCTCTTTGAGGATTTTTTTTTTTACTGTACATTTGTTTGTGTCTGCGTTTCATTCTTGTGAAAAGTTGTAGATATTTTTCTAATAAAACCTATAAAAACATTTGTTGATATTTCGTTTCGCTCTCCGTATCAACACAAAAGCAGAGCTGTGATTAGTCAGTTGCATGCGCACCCAGAAAGTAGCATTGTGATTGGTCAACTAGATTTAGATTCTAAAACCACCACTGTGATTGGCCAGTGGTGTTTTGGACTCTCAAACATCCGCTGTGATTGGTCATTTTCATTTGGCCTCTGAAAGATTCGCTGTGATTGGTTAGTTGGAGGTCCTTTGGAGCAAACGGGCAACCCAAAAACGAGCGCGCGGCCATGTTGAATTGTCAATAATCTAAAAGAAGAGACAAAAGACTGACAACTGTGTGGATTTCCCGGAACATCTATTAAACAAAGTTTGGCTGAACTGCCGATGTAAGGTTTAATAGCGACACAACAAGTAAGTATTTGCGTCGACGTAGCAGAGAAAAGTCAGCGTCTCTTGTGTAAAAAAAAAAAAGAAAAAAGTTATTCCTCAGGCGTATTGATCACCAGTTAGCAGTTTGGTGCTAAGCTACGATGCTAACAATCGTGAGGTTGAATCAAAGCTTTGGAGCAACAGGTGTCAACGACGGTAACGCGGTTTCTTCGGACACGTTGCTCCTTCGAAATACAATCTGATTAAACTTTAATTTCACGGCATCATGAGCCAAGGGGTTTGCGTTTTCGCTTTAACTCGAAAGCCACGCTGTTGTGGGAAAGTTTGAACGCCGCCTGTGGCGGTCGAGCTAAGAAAGTTGGTCAGGCTAACTTTACTACTGAACGTCGCGATGAATTGTTTGTGATCAATTCTCGGCGAAGTTATGTGTTTTGTCGCGTTTTCTCGCTTCGGGCTCAGTTTAATAGTCGTAGCAAGTCCAGGGGCCGACTACATTGAAGTCGCGTTGCTGTTTTAGAAATATCGAGTTTGACTTTTAGCCTGAATCTTATTATCGCGGTAGCGAAGGCTGGCAGCCTTCACAATGCCACACCAACAAAATCACCTCTTCGCGCCCCTATACGTCTCATACGTTGCACGGCGATGTAAATAATAATATCATTCATTATAGTTCGACATTTTCACTTGATCGCAAGATAAATTATGGCGATTGTTTGCTCGCATGTGTTTTTTGCCTTTCCTGTCTTCAGGATTGTGATTGTTGTGCTTTGTTTATGTAAACATGAGTGTTTTTCCAAATTATCTCTGGCTCGTTTAATTCTGCTAATTGTGTGCTTTGTTCTTTTTGTTTTTTTGCAGGCAATGTGGATTCTTTCTTGTTGGTCCAAAACTAAGGCACTTTGCTGACTGTCATATCAACGTTTTGCAGAAAAAAAAACTCCCCCCAAAAAAACAAAACTGGGTAAACATAGTCAACACTTAACAGTGACTGCTCCTACCAGTAAAGACTGCCTGAGGGCTTTTTGAACTAGTATTTAGCTCAAACATTATTGGAACTTGATGTCAAAGAAACAAACTAACTGTAAAAATAACCTGTTATGTGACCAAGCATATCCATTTTGCCACCAATCTTTCTTAAAGTATTAACGGAACGCTGAGAATTGAAGAGACCAGATACTCGAATAAAGCTGAGCTCAATACGGATAAGAGTGCGTTGAGAAAAACAATTTGAATGGAGCACAAGGTGGCAATGTGTTGGTTGCGTCGTCGTTATTTATAAGAATCTTAATTTCTCCTTTTGTTGGAGAGTGGTCCTGTATATAGACAGAATTCATAAACAGACTTCTTCTTTTCAAGAAGTCTAAATCTCAGATTGTATACACAGTACTTTGTTTAAAAAAAATAAAAAAAAAGGAAAGAGCAGCTTTTAGGGTTTTTTTTTTTTTTTTTTTTTTTTTCTCCCCTTTTACACAAGTGCATTAGGCATAAAACAGAAATTACTTATTACATTCTGTGAGCAGTTGCTTATTCAGGTCTTAAAGTCATGGCTACTGCAAGAACTGCGAACCCGGCATTAATGCTCGGAATGAATAAACCAGCAAATGGGCAGCTCAGAGGTCAAACGTTGTCAGCCGGACAACAGCCGGGACTCTTTTCAATGGTCCAACAGCCCATTGCGGCCCCGAAACGGACCACCATTCCTACGAGCAGTGGCGGCATCAAGTAAGATACGAGTCCCATTTGTTGTTTTGATTCAGCATTTTCTCTGTTTTTCCTCTCTGGTTTTTCAGCTCTTCTGTCTGATACAAGCATCTCCACACACACACACACATACAAAAAAAAAATCGACCTTTTCTTAGCTTGACATGGTGCATATTTCACAGTTGCTGTGAATAGATTATTAGGTTCCTGTTAATGAGAAGACGGTTTAGTTAGAAATTAGCGATGCATACTTAATTTCATTAACATTTACAGTGGAAAAATTGAAGCTTTCCAAAAATTCATACCATCCCTTTTTTTCCCAGCATATTAAACACTATACATTTCCCTTTAGCAATAATTTTACTATGTCACATCTATTGAACAAGACTATCTTCAAAGTTTCACTCGAATGTATTCTGGATCGACTCTGTTCCATCTATAGTTTCTGTTTTGTCTTCAGTTTAACCACATGCTATTAAAGAAGAGCCCTCACAAATCTTAATCTTCTTTTGATCAAATATCAACAGTCCAGAACTTATAAAGAATTAAGTGTGTTTAAAAAAAATACTTAAATATTGTTGTGTTGATTCCCGAGTGTATTGATTCTCAGTCATTCAATATAGTTGAATGATTTTTCCATTTAGAGGTGATGCTGGACAGTAAGCACAGTAATATGTCTTTGACATGGTTCACATCTTTTTTGTAAATCTGAAGTGGTGTTTTTTTTTAACTCTTAAATTCTATTCTAGAGTATACAATTTAACTTCTCTTCCATTTTTAGTCATAACTTAAACATTTTAGAGTCTGATCATTTCTACTTTTGTTTGAGCATTTTAACAGACAGTGAAAACATACATACAGAAATGTTGCTCTAACAATACATGTGGCTCGAATTCAGAATTGTCTTTTTGGCAGTGAGTTCTAATGCAAGTTTTTTTCAAAAAAAATAGGTTTGGTGATGACTGGAAGAAGTGCCTGGAGCTTCCTCCAAAAGACCACAGAGTGAGAACCTCGGTAAGTGGCTTGTTGCTTCTGTAGATGTCATAGTAATGGGACCCACTGCCGCAGTAGTTTAATACACAATATTCTCGTTCTGCTTTGTTTTCAGGACGTGACATCAACTAAGGGAAATGAATTTGAAGACTACTGCCTAAAGAGAGAACTTTTAATGGGGATCTTTGAGATGGGATGGGAGAAACCCTCCCCCATCCAGGTACATGACACGACCATAAAATTAGTTTGAGTTACTTATGAGTGATGCCTCAACATGGAAATTAACAAAGCAGCCAAATGTACGTTGAATAATTTGAAAGAATTTTCAAAATTTGTCCTGGCTCATTTACAATACAAGCAATGTTTTAGTTGGTATCGAGTTCTTAACGTATCCGAGCGTTATTGTGACCGTTTCATATAACAGTGATTATAGATCGTAATCATATGGTGCATTTTAAATATATTTAAGATGTTCCATTGTGTATTGTTATTCATCTTTATAACCATTCTCTGTCCTATAAGCCGTGCAATTTTCCTCAATTGGATTTCTGTGTTTAACCACAGGAGGAAAGCATCCCGATTGCCCTATCAGGTCGAGATATTTTGGCGCGAGCCAAGAACGGTACAGGGAAAAGTGGAGCCTACCTCATCCCTCTCCTGGAGAGGATAGACCTGAAGAAGGATCACATTCAGGGTGGGCGTTCCACTTCGGTTCAAAGGCTGTAGTTTACTGATCATTGCCTCGTTTGATTTTCTTCATGCGTCTCATGAGCCCTCACTCTCTTCCGTTCCAGCCATAGTAATGGTACCGACGAGAGAGCTGGCGCTGCAGATGAGCCAAATCAGCATTCAGCTCAGCAAGCACTTGGGAGGAGTTAAAGTCATGGCTACCACCGGTGGAACCAACCTGAGGGATGATATCATGCGTCTTGATGAAATCGGTACGTCTGATAATGTTACTAAAGATTTTGGAAGTATTTTTTTTCTTTAATTTTGTAACATTTGGGTGTTTGTTTCTGCTTTTTTATAAAGATTGTGAACGACACAAAAACCAAATTTGTAATTGCTGTAGTATTTGTAATGGTATACCATTGGCGAGCCTGATTATTTTCCCTTTTTAAATGGTGCTACATTTGTACATGAACCTGACGAAACATGTTTTGTGTCCATAAAAAAAAAAAGGCTGTATTTCCAAGAAACCTATTTTACAAAGAAATAATCCACCACACACACTTTTTCTCGCGGTGAAAAAAGGCACTTAAGTGGTGATGTTTATCCAGATAAGTTTAATGGAACGGCGAACCAATAGAAGTTGGTGAACTTGTTCTAATGTACAAATTGTCTCCTTCAGTGCATGTAGTGATTGCGACACCAGGCAGGATACTGGATCTGATCAAGAAGGGCGTGGCCAAAGTGGATAGGACCCAAGTAATGGTGATGGATGAAGTAAGTTTGTGCTATAAATCTTAACATATATTCTGATTGTTTGTGGTTTATTCCCTTTGATGCAATTTTCTCTTTTTGAATTTAGGCAGATAAGTTGCTGTCCCAGGACTTTGTGGTCCTCATTGAAGATATTATCAGCTTCTTGCCAAGGGATCGCCAGATCCTGCTTTACTCTGCCACCTTCCCCATCAGTGTGCAGAAATTCATGGTGAGGCAATTAAATTCTCTTTAAGTTGGAAAAACACAGTTTTCAGTTGGTTAACGGGGGGGAGTTTAAATGTCTTGTCCAGGCCAAGCACCTGAAGAAGCCTTATGAAATCAACCTGATGGAAGAACTGACATTGAAGGGCATCACTCAGTACTATGCCTACGTGACTGAAAGACAGAAGGTCCACTGTCTGAACACACTCTTCTCCAGGGTGAGTGTCCAACACTTCTATCTGAATAACAAACTGATTGAATATCAAGGCGCCACAGTTCCTCACTTGACAAATAAAAACAATTATTTTCACCTTTAAGTAATGGAAAAAAAAAAAATGTTTTGTTTTACAGCTTCAGATCAACCAGTCCATCATTTTTTGCAACTCCACTCAGAGAGTTGAGCTTTTGGCGAAGAAAATCACCCAACTGGGCTACTCGTGCTTTTACATCCATGCAAAGATGATGCAGGAGTACAGGAACCGCGTGTTCCACGACTTCAGGAACGGGCTGTGCAGGAACCTGGTGTGCACAGGTGAGTAACGGCACAAGTAATACTGACACCTAGAAATGATGTTCTTCGAGTTCATTCATGCATCTATATTTCTTCCCGAAGACCTGTTCACGAGGGGAATCGATATCCAGGCAGTGAATGTCGTCATAAACTTCGACTTCCCCAAAAACGCCGAGACGTACCTGCACCGCATCGGCAGATCAGGTAACTTGGCATTTTAGTGCTACCGTGGCTCGGCCTCGCTCACGATGGGTTGGCGCTTCTCTCGTTTCCTAATAAATGCACGTTTCCGTTTTTCACAGGGCGATTTGGTCACCTGGGTCTGGCCATCAATCTCATAACGTCGGATGACCGCTACAACCTGAAGACCATCGAGGATCAGCTGGTGACTGACATTAAGCCCATTCCCGGCAGCATTGACAAGAGTCTCTACGTGGCCGAGTTTCACTCGTTGGACCAGGAGGACGAGGAGGAGGATGAAGGCCACGCAAAACTCAAGGGACTGGGAGCAGCTTGAATGACAGGGTCGGTTCTTTTAATGGCACAGAAATGAAACTAGAGAAGCTCTTGTTCGGTCTCATGTAACGGCTTGTCAACACAGTTGGCGTTGCAACAGCGGCTTGTGGTGAGACTGTGTTTATCTGCGTTATGGAGGGGAAACATTAACCTCTGTGGTTAACCGTTTGAAGACTGTTTATCAAAAACAAAATCTTTCATTTCATTGGAATAAATAGTGATTAATTGCAAAAGTAGAACCAGACTGGAACAATTATCTATTTCTACATTGTAGTTTGGAAAGTATTCATAGTACTAAGCATCTGAGCACTCCTGAAGTCGAGCAAACACTCGTTACTTGGTATCCTCTTCAGTGAAGATTAACTTGAGATTAACAGGATTTAAAGGTGGGGGGGGGGGGGATTAACGCTCATGGATTTAGACAGAGGTGATCAGCACACACTGCTGGCGCTCTGCCCTGCACTCACACATTCATGCACACTCACAATCAAAGTCTAATTGAAATCTCATCTTTTGCTTTGTTTTGCAGGAGAAACATGGCGCCTGGCGTTTGTCGTACGATATTGGATTTATGTCACACAAGACTCCAATTAAAGATTTTTTTTTTTCTGTCCGTTTCCCCAACAAGATGATTCCTTTGAAATGTTCTCATTAGTTTGCATCACAGCAATCTCAATTTCCTGACTCAGCATATGGTAGTAAACTGGATTTTTCCTCACTCGGGTCAATTTAAAGACATCATTTTACAAATAGCCACTGTCTAATTTGGGCTTTGTGTAAAAAAAAAAAAAAAAAAACCATCTCTCTCGACATGTTGAGCTTTATTGTGACAGAATAGGATTTGGGTGTTTATGCTTGCCAGGACCTACATTGTTTATGGTACATCCCACTGAAATGCTCTTTGTAGCGTTTGGTTTACAGGAAAACTGCACCTTTAGAATAAATCTGCACTCATTTTGATACTTGATCGAGTCCTTTACTGCCACAAAGCTCTGATTTCTCTGTCGTGGATTCAAACATGTTGCTGAAAACGGTCCTCAAACCGTTGATTTGCTAGATCTATAAATCTCCTACAAATTTGCCAGGAATCCAGAAAAGCGTCAGTTTTCTATTTTATCTGACTGAAAGACGCAGTGGATGAGGTTAAAGCTGGAAATGGTGAACTGCGACCAGAATGTGACGTATAACAAACATGTTTGGGTATTTCCAAAATACTTAGCAGGCAAAGGTTTTCGTTTGAACTACCCCTGCCAATATGCTTTGACTGCTGCCGCTGCCAAAGTGGTTGATGGATTCAAGTGTTTAGATGAAGATGTCGCTTCTTTGGATGGTAAAGTCAAAATTCAGCTTTGCAAGAACGGTTTTTCAGCAGGTTTGTTTAGCTCCCATTGTATTATCTGCACACTTTGGTTACTTGTATGTTTATAAAATTGCAGTTAGTCCAACTGATTGTTTTTGATCTCATTTATGAGGCGCTTGCATATCACCACTGCCCCCTACAGGCCATTTGTTTTCCAAACAATGGGAGTTCTGTGGCTTCAGTCATTCCAACCAAGTATTAAGACATCATCTTAATCATCTCGATGGCAGAGACTATGGGAAGTTCAGCATTTGCGTTTTGGGGCAATGACATTTAACCAAAGTAAAGAGCTTCATAAACCAAAAAGGAATCCTGTGAAGGCTGAACAAGAGAGCTGCTGTGTTTCTGTAACGCAGTGTGAATGAAATGTCAGAATTTATTCTCAAGTTTCTTGTGCAGTAAACGATGGCTGCGTGGCTCTGCAGGTCGTCAGCGGTCCAACTTGTCAGAGAATGGGATTTCTTTTAAAGCCATAGGCGCTGATTCTCAGATCTGGCAGGTCCCAAGTAAAGAACACGACTGGACAGTATTTTCATGAACTTGTTGAAACTGGGCCACTTTGTATGTCAGCTTGATGCAGTCTGTGCCTTTTTCTCTATAAAGTGCCTTGGTCTCATTTCAGACCTCAGCTTCTCTGTACTCAATTCAAGGTTTCAGTGTTAAATGTGCGGTTGCACTCTGGTAGAACCTGAAATATACATATTTTGGGGCGATGGTGATCGGTTATGTGTTGAAAGATATGACTAAACAGAATTCCCCTTTATATTAAATGTTACAGACTTAATTTCCAGAACAAATCCTGCCTGAAATTCACTGCACCTATACTGTGAAACCTTCAACCTTTGTATCTTCAGCTACCAAGTTCCAGAAGACGTATGTGTGTGTGAACTCTTTAAATCTAAAATAGTGAAATGACCCTTTGTGATGAACCTCCTATTACTTGACCTCTGTGTAGTGAACTGTGCCAACTTTATGTCGTGTGAATTCATATTTCTGTAAGTCTGAAACCAGCGTTCCTCGTTCATTCAGAAGAATACCTCTATGGCTTGTCGAGCACATCTATGAGGAAGCAATAATTCTGTCAATGCCAGTGGCTTGAATAAATAAGTCCAGTTGTCAACCTCTGTCTCTCATTCTCAAGTCTCAAGGATCGCATTACTCTTTGGTAAGTTGTAAATGAATCAACAGAAAGTTTTAAATTAGTATTTTCATTAAGTACTGTATGCAAACAATTGGAAAAAAGTACATTGTGTATTTTTCAGTTTGTTTTATAGGCTATTCTGGCAGTTATTTTTTTACGAGCCCATTTTATGAAGATACCGAACCTGTCTCTTTGGTTAAGCCCTGCCCCTGAATGCAAACCAACCAATAGCATTCAACTTCTGACTGCACCTGGAACTCGGGACAGAAAGATCAGTGAAGTGCCACTGTGTCACCAACTACAGTTGCGTCAAAACTTTGACCTGCAAGATCTGGCCTTCGAAGTTCAGATACCTGAATACACTGGAAGCACTAAATTCAACTCATGGATTGACTCTATGTTTGATGTACTTGGGGAACTTGCTGTATGGACACATAGAGATGTCAAAGTCTTTTGAATGATACCAGATAAATACAAATGTGACTTGCCTACTACTATGGCAGCACAGACGATTGAAAAGCCAAGCTCTGTTCACTGGATCCTTGTCCGAAAAAAAGCAACTTTCTTTGTTTGATGAAGACGCAGCTAGACAATGTCTCCCTCCGATCTCATGGTTGACAAAGGGTTGCCTATTGTAAAGGAGGTGGAGGAGATTGGCCTCAGAGTAAATATCCCCCTCTTTTGACCAGTCCAACTGGAGAAATGAGAGCCGCAGCTTCCCCCACAACAGTAAAGGTGCTGCTCACCGAGATTGCGTGGAGAGGGCAATCGCCACAATGAAAAAAATTCTAAATGGTCTCTGGGAAAATGCCCACTGTCAGGTTAACAAACCTGGTTTATTGGAAACATGCTGACCAATATCCAGCTGAACATATACTGTAGGGAACCCACCTCTGGTGGAAAATGTTTCCCAAATGTAAATAACATTTTATTTTTAACTGCCATTACCTATATTTTGTGAATGTACATGAGAAATGTTTTCACAGATTTAAAAGTTGGCTTTGGTTGGTTGGCTCTCTTATCTGCTTCTCTCTTAGTCTGTCCCACTGCTGGGGAAGACTTGTGCAGGAGGGCTGGTCATTGTCTTTGTTCTGCAGCCAGTTCACATATTGCAATCAAACCGTTGATGTGGACACAGTAACCAGCTTCGCTAAAGAAGAATGAGAAAAAGTTCATTAGTTGTCTGCCAAATTCTTGTTCAGATAGAATATTCTGCTACAGCAAAGCTTTATTAATATTGACAAATTTTAAAGCACTCGGTGTTTGAGCTAGATTCCACTAACTTTAGCTGTGCTAACATATGTCAGGAAATGCTGTCAGTTCACAAACATACACGAGGCTACATGTCAGAGCTTCTCCAGTAGGACACAGTTGTTAAATGAAGGCAAATTATTTTCATAGATTACCCTGCTGTACACGAGCAATGCACATCATTGATGTTGTCATCAGTGATGATGGCTGTTAGATGACACTTCTTTACATGGATCCTTTTCCCTTCTTCCTTTGGGATTTGAAGCATAGAAGATCCACACCTCTAACTTCCACTTTTTCTCATCCACGTCCAGATAAAAAAGACAGGAGCTGAGCCAATGGTCAATTGCAATGCAAATATGTTTAAACACATTTTCAAGTTAGGTTGACTCATTTATTTATATGTTTTTTAGCCGACCTTATGATTCAGCTTGTTTGGTTGTTTTAGCCATTATTACTTTTCAGTTTTTTTCCCCAGACATTTTAGCCATATTAACCATTTGACCTCTTTTTGCTAGACTCTTGACCATTTCAAATAATCTGGTCATTTTCTTTCCCAGCACTTTTAGCAGTTTTAGCCTTTTCAACCTTTTTAACTGAGAGTAATTTTGAAAATAAGCCAGATTTGCAAATAACATTTAAAACATAATTTTGTGATCAAAGTTATATTTAGTTATATAGTAGTAGCCATGTGTTTAGGGATTCACCGTGTTAGTGGCAACCCGCGCCACCTGTCGGCCACCTGATAATACACTGTGAAGAATCTTAGTAAAAAAAATACAACTTTCTGGGTACTTTTTAACACTTTTAATGTTTACTGTTTTTAACTTTTTAATTGTATTGGTGTTTTTGTAAGCGTGTTCTCTACAGCCCCTCAGGCGTACCCTTGGAATGTCATTCAGTAAGACCCCGAATTATATGAATGAGAAGCCAATGAGCGCCAGGAACGTCATCAAGAAGAGTTGGTTCCCTTAGTAATTCCAGCCAATCAGCTTTCAAATGGTGTGCGTGTTAGCCAATCCACGAATGAGTAATGAGAAATGGGCGGGAGCTTGTCCACTACAGTCACGGACGCTGTCGCGAACTTTGCCGGTGTTGAACTACCGACAGACCCAAACCGTCAACGTGAGTACTCAAACCGCACAAACGCATGCAGACTTTTTAGGGACGGGGTGGCTGTTAGCCCAGTTTTACCGCCTGCCGTGTGTGATAACACCGCGTTTGTTATAATCCAGAGAAGAGATCTCGTGGTCCACTGCACATGGCTACCTAGCCAGTTAGCTAACCAGCCTGCTAGCGTGCGTTAGCCTTCCAGGGTTAAATGCTGCTATCGCGGAGCGTTCATGGCTTTTCTCCAAGTCTCATGTACACATTGAAGGTTACTCCTCGCAGTCAATTGATCTCGCAGTTACTATGTTGTGCAGATGTATTGTTAAATGTCCAGAGCCTGGCGGGACTGGGCCCTGGCTGAATGTACCTGCAGTTCTGTTGCTACCAGCAGAGTATGATAGAGCACCGCCTGGCTCGAGCTGAACTATCTGTACTCTGGGACTGTGGATGTGTGAGGAATTTACAAGTACATGGCAATCAGAGTGCCCTGATTTCACCAGTGTGTGTGTTGAATTATGATTTCTCAACTTTATTGCTTTCAATGTTAATTTACTGTCCACATCCCTGTGACATTGTAACACTGGTGTAGTTATAAATAATTATACATTTAGTGATCCCTATTTGGGATATCCCTGTCAACCACAAGTCAGAAAGAACAGATTATGCCCTTGACTGGGCTCTTCATCCAGTTTAAAGTTGGAATAATGTAGAGAATCTCACGCTACCGTGTTGATATATACAGCTGATGTAATTATCTTAAATTAACTGTATCACTTACTCATTGATTCATTCTCTCAAGCAGCCCAATACCGTCGGTAGAGTATGGGCAGTGTGTTGGCTGCCGCCTCCCCCAGTCCCGCCCCGGCTGCAGCTGGAGGGGCCCAAGGGGTCCCAGGGATGATGTCTGTCCCTCCAGGGTTCTCAATGCCTCCAGTGTCTTCCATCCCTTCAACGTCTGGGTCTGACCAAGAGACGGCAGAAACGGATTCCTCGCTTCAAAACCCAGGAACATATGAGGAGTGTCATCGCAAATGTAAAGGTCAGTAAATCTGTCACGTCACCTTTTGTTGTTCTTTCTAGAAGTCGGAATCGTCGTGTAATATAGCAGTCAGGTTATGTTAACATCAGTTGTCCCTCTTCTGTTTCAGAGGTGTTCCCAATGCAGATGGAAGGGGTGCGGTTAGTGGTCAACAAGGGTCTAAGTAATCACTTCCAAGTCAGCCATACTCTAACCCTCAGCACTCTGGGTGATTCTGGGTACCGATTCGGTTCCACCTATGTAGGCAGCAAACAAACTGGACCAGCAGAGGTAATCAGTTTCTCCCAGCTTCAATAAAAATACAAGTTTGGACCAAACTCTTTCCCCTCATAATGTACCGCATGTTGTATTTCTGCATAAATTGTAAGATGCTCTCATTTTGATAGATTTGTAAATTCATTCTGCATGTTTTACAATACTCATAACGATGCATTTTGTGAGTGCGCAAAAGCTGTTTTTTTCATTAGTCAATCATCCCCATCATGTAAAAACCGTCTGCTCTGTTCCGTCTAGTCCTTCCCTGTCATGGTTGGAGATATGGACAACACGGGCAGTCTGAACGCCCAGATCATTCACCAGCTCACATCTGCTATGCGATCCAAAATCGCCATCCAGGTATCAAGCCATGTTAAAAGAAGCTCCATTTAGATAGTCTACAGTTTAATCATGTCATTGCAGTGTTAATTGCTTTTCTATGTTGTTTTTTTATGTCGGTTGTAGACTCAGCAGCACAAGTTTGTGAATTGGCAGTGCGACATGGAGTACCGTGGTAAAGACTTCACCTCTGCCGTGACGCTGGGTAATCCAGACGTACTCGTTGGATCTGGTATGATTATTATTATTTCGCTCATTATTTCAAGCTTTCATGGAGTTTTCATTGTGCTATAGGAGCAGAGATTTTCCTGAATCATGTCAACCAAAATCCGTAATTGTCACTGTTTTCAAAAGATTTTCATTCGCTCGTAGAGACGGTTGACAAATGATGCATTTTCAATGATTGCCAATGGTTTTGAGAAACTTTTTCCTTTTTTTAGTCGTTCAAGTGTTTTGACTAAACAGTCAATCCTTTGTAGGATTTGATAGTTGAGTCGTGACAAGAAAATATAGAGAATAAATCTAGTCGCAGCTTCACAGTTTTAATTGTTCGTTAGAATTTTATTCAGCAAATCTCTTTGGTCTTGAGATGTTACTGAAAGTCTGCAATGTGGAGTGAAAATTTAGCTGGAATTGGTTGTTGTGCTATAACTTAGAAAACAAATGCTGTAGTCACTTTTATCATGTATTTTTAGTTAAATCAAATGTCCACGGATAGAGTCACAGCAGTGTAGTGGAAGTATCTCCTGTACATCCTGTGTGGGAGGTGTTAAACTGCATAAATGCAAAATTGTGTTCCACACATATTTCACATGAAAGTCATTCCCGGTAGTGAAGTAAATATACAAATTATTATCAACAAAAGATTCATGTAGAGCCACACAACTTCAGTATCATTACGCCAGGAGGATCTTTTTCCTTTTGGAGAAAAATGAGAGCAATTTGGGTTCACATTGGACATTTACATTGTAGAAAGTGTTTTCAGATTGAAGGGTGCAGACTGAAACCAGGTCTACACATCTTATAGATGGGATAGTCTGAGACTTTTTCTTTTAATGGCACATGGTGTCCATAGGTCAAGAAACTGATGCATTTATTTGCAGATTAGAAATGACAGTGATCTCAGCATAAGAAAAATATCACTTTTTTCTAGTATTATATGTATTTTCTTTTGGGAAAAATAACCACGGTAAAACTGAGATAATGGCTATTTTGTGTGTTCTGCCAGGATTTGGAATGCGTACTCCTTCTAACCAAGACTATTTGTGATCAAAATGTATCAGAAAGCAGAGAAATACAGCTAAAATGCGGCTACGCTAGTGGTGACGACCTCCAGTGTGACACACATTCACACAGTGATATTAAATGACTGTCACAGTTTGAAAGTTGTGTTTGAAAAATGGAGTGGAACATCATTGCGCATTTGTTTTCACAAATCCACAATAATAAAATCAAAATAAATCCAAGAGTCCTCAATATAATCCTATTCACAAGAGGCTTCAGGAGCGAAAATAAATGGGTGAAAGCGTAACAAAATATTCACCCCCTGTGTCAAAGCTTCTGTCTGTTCATGTAGTGAGGTCTGTAGATTAACTAAAGAAACGTTTGATGTAATAGACTTAAATCCTGAATCCAAACTTTACCACAAGCGTCAGCCCGTGGACGCCTGCAGCACAAAGACGAGCATCACCCACATGAGTACAGCCTCCATCCCCTATATCCATCAGAAAATATCAAACTATCTGTATTTATAGAGATAAAGTACAGGTTTTATCTGCTTTCAGAAAACTTAAATTTTTTTGTGAAGTTTCTTTCTGATGCTTCAATCATTAAAATATTGTCTCTACTTTTGTTTACACATAATGACAAATTGAAAACGCACTTTAAAGTATTTTTTTTTGTTTTTTGCAAATTTGTAACCTAGTTTGATATTTACTGAAAGGAAAACTTTATATGTTATGTAATGTTAAACCTTGTTCGTGCATAAAGGTGCAACTAAGTGATGTTGATTATTAAAGAGTTGGTTGCTTTTTCACTTGTTAATGCAGTCCTTACCACCAAACAAAACTTTAAATGTGCTAATTATACCTCAGACATGAGATTTTACAAAATATTCAAATTATTTAACATAAGTTTAACATTTTCATAAGTTATAAGCTAAAATATAAAAGAGTAGGGCATAATGAGAGTAAGTATTTAATAATTCAAAAGAAGTTAGGTATGGGGGAAAATCAACCTTTTCATTCATCTGTCACGTCTTTTACTCAATTTCTATTTAATGTTATTTGTCTAATGAAAGTTGGCTTTGTGAACCATGTGTGTGGCCTAAACGACACATTTCTGTCAGAAGTTTTAAGGTTCAGTTCTTGTAGATTCAAATACAGCTTCTTTGAGGAAAAGATCAACCAGGATTGCTAAACACAGTGGTAATAATATTCTCACTGACAATATGGATCAAACAAACATGCATCTTGTGTGTTTTCTTCAGGCATTGTGGTGGCCCACTATCTGCAGTCCATCACACCAGCACTGGCTCTGGGTGGAGAGATGGTGTACCACAGGAGACCAGGAGAGGAAGGAACCGTCACCTCCCTCTTAGGCCGGTACACAGGTAAAATCCTCCCAGGCTACTTTCTTCCTCCATACATTTTAAAAGCCTTGCTTTGGTGGGTCTATATTTTAATATTTGGTTGTGAAGTATCCAAAATGTCTCGCATGGGATCTGTATGATAGATCTTCTTTCCCCCTCAGGTGACAACTTTGTCGCGACACTGACTTTGGGAGAAGCAGGAGGTCATGCTACGTATTATCACAAAGCTAATGATCAGGTAAAACTGCCTTCTTTTTTTTTTCCCACTTTATCAAGTTTATTTTCCATCAGAACTCTGAGGCCCACATATACTCAGACAAATAGTCTCTTATTGTTTCTATACTCTGGAGATTGCAAAATGTAATATGTGTGAAAAAATAATTGGAAGATGGCACACAGGCCCTGCTTAATACAACTTTTTAATAACGTAATTTACTAGAACATCGTGTTTTTGTTAAGATACCAAAAGTTATGTGGGTCTTTATATCCGTCTGCCTGAACATGGAGGCGTTATTACTAACTTTATGAAAATTGCAGAGTTGCTGGAGCTTCTTGAAGTCCTGCTGATGTTTATTGCAAAACTTCAGAACTGGAATAAACTTGTTTGGCTCATCCTTGAACGTCTCTCACAGTTGCAGATAGGGGTTGAATTTGAAGCCAGCACGAGGATGCAGGACACTTCAACATCCTTTGGTTACCAGCTGGACGTCCCGAAAGCCAACCTGCTTTTTAAAGGTACATTTACTCTTTATTCTTTATAAATCAGACAATGGAAACATGCAACTGTCCAATAGGAGGTCAATGAGGAAATATGTTGCATGCAATTCAATTGCTTTCCTTTTATTTTGACCTTGTTTTTAATTTTTTTTTCACTTAAAAGAAAAATAAAAAAAATAATTGAAAACAAAAGTTTTTGTTTTCATATTTGATATGAAATGGTCAAAATTCTCTAATTCTTAATACTTTAGACTTCTAAATAATTAAAGTAATTAACGCATATTTGTTTTATTCTAAATACAGAATCTCAATATTGATAATATTAATTATTAGATAATTTTTTATAAACATGATGCTTAATTATCGCAATTTTTAAAAAGGCTTGTAAAGTTTGAGTTTAAGTTGTGAATATAGAAACTAGCCAAACTGTTCAATGACATTCAGTTTTAGGTTTGTTTTAACCTTCAGAGGCAAACAATCGTTACCCCACGAAGCGTCGTCGTAGAAATATACATATGTACGCCTCTAAAGAGCTGAAATGAAAAATGAAGGTGTGTGCTTATCTTGTGGAGAACAAATGCTTTGAGATGTTTAAAGAACACAAATAAAATCCCCAGGATCCAGACTGAAGCAGAGCAGGAACTGCACTGATTTTCATTCAGAAACATTCATGTCAAGCAGATTTGAGTCTTAACTTGTGGCTCATCCTTCTACATCAGAGTTCCATGTTGGTATGACCCAAAGTAATCCGCCAGGCCTGCTATAAATACGCCCGTAGGCGTACCATGAGTATGGTGTGATATGCTCAGTATATCAGTATGGTCCTCCATTGTTCCACCTCTCCCACCTGCAGGTACAGTTGACAGTAATTGGGTGGTTGGGGCGACGCTCGAGAAGAAACTGCTCCCGCTGCCCCTCACACTCGCCCTCGGGGCTTTTCTCAACCACCGCAAGAACAAGTTCCAGTGTGGCTTCGGCGTCACCATTGGCTAGAGGTGGGGGAGGGCTGCCTGGAAGCGGCTCGCAGGCCACAGCTTGGACTGGCACTGAGACACGCAGGAACCTGGACTAAGTTTTAGAAATTGAATTCAAAGACTCTCTCTCAACTGTGATTTCTGGGGCCGACAGAGAGACGGAGACAACTACCAAGGAGCCAGGACTGGCCAAGCCATGCCTACATACTGTAGCACAAATGTCTTTCCTTTATGGTGTGTTGGATGTACCCAACGACTAGAGAGATGTATATCAGAGGGCATCAGGCGATGCATGAGAACATGTGATGTGAAAATCAAAGTCAGTGGTAAGACATAATATATGGTGATCATGTATGGATATAAATAAATGTGATTACTTTTTTTTTTTTAACACGTGGGTGTAGTGGTTGATTTTTATCTCCTCATGTGACGGTAAATTTATTCAACTAGGCGCCATTTCTGTGACGCCAGTTATCCAATCATTGCTAACAAAATCCACATTAAGAAGCAGATTGGAGACACAAGTCTGTCTATAAAGGCTTGCTTCTGGGCTTAGGAGACGGAGAGAACTGAAGACAAACAGGTTGACATCAGACAGAAAGCTAATCCACATGCTGCGGGCTGTTTGTGGGGGAATGAGCGGTCCAGGTCACATATTTCTTCCGCACAGCCAGAGATTCTGCAGGAAGGTGTAAAAAGAGCACAGACTGCAGGAGTGCCGCAGGTGAGTTCCTGTCATCCAAAGGTGAAACAAACACTTCAGGAGAGAAAATAGAAGCCCAGTGCAGTGAGTTGGAACTCACAGCAGTCTAAACCTGAAGCAGTGTAGCTAGAAAATGCCCCAAGTTGTTGAGACGACTAAACTATCAAGTTGAACTGCTTCAGGCTTGATCATGATATTTGCTGCCGCCTTATTTTTTCTTTTGAGCCTGATGACCTAAAGCGCTGCCTCCTATTCTACTTCTGCACGCTCCCAATAGGCAGAATTCAATATTCGGAGAACAAAATAATCCAGGACTTGACAGGCTTTCAAGACATGGCTGTACATGTATATTAGGAAAAAAAGATTAATGCATGAACAGGCTGAAGCTGTCGTACCTAAAGCTTTAATTTCAATTTATTTATGACCTGGCATACAAAATGAATAAAATTCCAATTTTCTCTGCAGTCCAACTAAAAACAGCGCAAATTGCTTTTATTGGTTGTTTAAAAAATAGAACAAATACAACATTACAAATAAGCGATGGCCAACTGTACTTGATTATAAACGATAGAATATAGCCCAAACACCAAAAGCAACACCCGTCTCTAAAGTGCTATTACAAGCTGGTGATTCAAAATACAGGAACAGTTCAATGACTTAAAGAATTTTTTTTTAACTAAACTTGTGTCTCAATGCTGATCTCGACTGAGCTTCTGTATATTAGAAAGTGTGAGAAATGAGCAAAGGACAGTCAGATCCTCAGAGTTCTTGTCTCTCTTGACTACTTTAGCCAGTAAATGTGAATCTTGAGACATTCTTGCCTGATTTATGCGACGCAAAGTCCTGATTCAGTTGGACTTGGGAGTGAACGATTCATTAGTTGTTGCAGCCAGCTGAGAAAGCGGTTTGCATACATATTTGAATATTTGTAAATAAATAGAAAAGGCCATGAATTCAGGCGAGATGAGGATGGGAAACACACATCAAGGCAGCAGAAGCACCAGTGCCAGCAGGAGGGTGAGGACAGGAGAGGCCACCAGGACAGGACTGAAGCCAAAAATACTGCAGCAACAAATAAAGAAAACAAGAACATAATCAGAACACAATCCTGACATAACTGGGATGTTCTAAAAGATTTCTGGGGAAGTAGTTTGTTTGAATACTTTGTCAATTGATAATAACACTCATTATGTAGACTTCCATGTAACCTGACAGGTTGGGGCTTATGCATGAGTCACTAGAGATAATTGTCAAAAAGCCAGGATTGGTTGCTCACATGGATTCTTCCATCATTTATTCAGTACAACAATCTATAACCTTTTGAAACATGAGTTGATATTTAGCACTTCTGCCTTTTATTACTATAAGCTGTGAGTCTGTGCTTCCACTTTTTGTACGGTTTGATAAAAACCTGTATAGCATGAAGTCCTGGGGGAGCTCAGTGGGAAGATGAAACTTTATTTGGTGGGTGTTGTAGTTTAATTTGGAACGTGTAAAATGGCTAATCTATTTGTGTAGCCCAGGTTACAGTTTTATTTCATGTGGAGCTTCACTATGTTGTCATATTTGAGGCTTTTTAAACAGTCTTCTGTCTTTTTAAAGCTTTACAATGCAAATTAATTTCATATTGTCGTTCACAATGACCTTGATGTTTGTTAGTCGAAGATCATCAAACAGGCCTTTTCAAGCACAATTTTTCCTATTTTATAAAAAAAACCAAAATACCTGTCATCTTCTGTGGTTTCTGGAGGCGGAAGGGTGGTAGTTATGATTCTGTAAAAGTCAAAGAATTATTCAAAGTGAATAAAATCAAAATAATTTCCAGTCATCCCCCATGTTTAAACTGGATTCGTGACATGGACGTGATCAGTTTGAAAAGAAAGTACTCTACCCACTACAAATAAAAATACCTCTTATCTGTTGTCTTTAAAGGTGTCATTGTGGTAGGTTGCAGGGTGCTGCAGAAAGTCAAGGCATTATTCAATGTAAAAATCTAAATCAGAATTAGATTACAACAGACATTTCTTAATTAAATTGTCACAACAGGAAAATTCCAGCTCTCAAATGTAAACATGTGATCATGTCAATGTCTATAAAAACATGGTAATAACTGACACTTTTCAAAATACCTCTTATCTGTTGTCTTTGAAGGTGTCATTGTGGTAGGTTGCAGGGTGCTGCAGAAAGTCAAGGCATTATATTATATATAAAAATCAGAATTAGATTACTGTAGATATTTCTTAATTATATTCTCATAACATGAAAATTCCAGCCCTCAAATGTAAACATGTGAGCATGTCTATGTTTATAAAAACATGGTGAGAACTGACAGTTTTCAAGCTCACATTTTTTTTTTACCACTTGTGACAATATATTTCTACTAGTGTAATAGTCCCAGCATGATTCCACAGAATTAAGGAAGAATCCAATGAAACCATAGTGCACAAAATCACAATAGTCATCCCCCATGTTTAAACTGGATTCCTGACATGGACGTGATCAGTTTGATAAGAAAGTGCTCTACCCACTACCCCAGTGAAAATAAAAATACCTCTTATCTGTTGTCTTTGAAGGTGTCATTGTGGTAGTTTGCAGGGTGCTGCAGAAAGTCAAGGCATTATATTATATATAGAAATCAGAAATAGATTACTGTAAATATTTCTTAATTATATTCTCATAACATGAAAATTCCAGCTCTCATCTGTAAACATGTGATCATATGTCTATAAAAACATGGTAATAACTGACACTTTTCAAGCTCACTTTTTTTATACCACCCTGACAACAATATATTTCTACAAGTGTAATAGTCCCAGCAGAATTCCACCCACTACCCCAGTGCAAATAAAAAAATACCTCTTATCTGTTGTCTTTGAAGGTGTCATTGTGGTAGGTTGCAGGGTGCTGCAGAAAGTCAAGGCATTATTCAATGTAAATATCAAAATTAGAATAAGATTACCATAGATATTTCTTAATTATATTCTCATAGTAGGAAAATTCCAGCTCTCATCAGTAAACATGTAAGCATTTCTATGTCTATAGAAACATGGTGATAACTGACACTTTTCAAGCTCACTTTATTTTTTTTACCACTTGTGACAATAGTGTAATAGTCCCAGCATGATCCCACAGAAGTAAGGAAAATCAAATGAAAACATGAATTCCTGACATGGACGTGATCAGTTTGAAAAGCAAGTGCTCTACCCACTACCCCAGTGAAAATAAAAATACCTCTTATCTGTTGTCTTTGAAGGTGTCATTGTGGTAGTTTGCAGGGTGCTGCAGAAAGTCAAGGCATTATATTATATATAAAAATCTGAATTAGATTACCATACATATTTCATTCTTGAAGTTTCACAACAGGAAACTTCCAGCTGTCATCCATAAACATGTGAGCATGTCTATGTCTATAAAAACATGGTTTTAATGTTACACTTTTGAAGCTCATGTTTTATTTTATTTTTTTACCACTCATAACAATATATTTTGTCTTGGAATAATCATAGCACGTCGATCTGGGCCAGGCTGGATGATCACCACGAGCATTTTTTCTCGAATTCTCATGGTAAAAAACTTGACTCTTAAAGCAAAAAAGCAGATGAGAAGTTGGACTTGGATGCAAAAGAACAAACACTCTGAGCCGCGGATCCCACCGACGACTACTAAGCACACGTAATATGGGCCTTGTATATGTTTCTGTCCTGTCTGCCTTTAACCTCCCCTTCTCAGAGATCACACCACTTTCTTACCCCAGTCAGAGTGCTCAAGTACGCCATGTTCGCGCGTCCTTGTACTACTTGTCCGTATCATTGGCCGCCTATACCACCCTGTGACTTTCCCCCTCCCCTGGCTGAACTCTCAGCCCTGTACTACAGGCTGTAACTCACTTCAGCCGTCTTCACTCTGCTCCGTCTTATTCTCCTCCATAATTTCTACAAGTGTTAGAGTCTCAGCATGATTTCACAGAATTACGGGAAAATCCGATGAAAACTTGCACAAAGTCCTACCTGGAGCATGGGCCTTCATTCTCACGTTTGGAAGGATTCTTAATCGTCACAGTTCGCTCAGCGGCACATGGCAGTACGTTATCTTCAAAAAGAGGATTGATATCTGTCCACAAAAAAGACAAAGACAATTTAAGTTGAAATGTTTGTACAAAGGTAATTCCTGCAGTGAACAAAAAGAAGTGGTCTAGTTGGCTTGCCTTCGAAGCTGAAGGTGAAAACGGCCGTTTCTCCTTTGAGGAACTCTCTGAATTGCATTTGTTCCAAAGAGGAAAAAAAGGTTCGGCCAACCAAAGTTCCAGCGTAGCCCTCCTCACCGTCCTCGTCTGTATATTTAGTTCCGTTGTTACGAGGATTGTCCCAAAGAAAGAGGCCTGTTTGCAGAAGGACAGAAGAGAAAGAAGTGAAGTTTAGCTTTTGAAAACAAACTTTAATAAAAATGATCAAATAAAAAGAATAATAACGATTCCATTTTATTGATGTCTACATGTTGTGCTCAAGGTGCGCACGCTAAAGTTATCATGTCGTCGCTGTCCTGTGCTGTAAATCGAAGATCCACAACCGCTGGACTGTTACTGGGCTGCAGGATCACTTCATTCTGCGTCACAAAGTAAGACTGAACTCACTTTTGCGCTTGTGAAATTTCAATGCATTCAGGAAGCTTGCAAGCTAACCAGAGCAAAAACATATTTTAAACAAATCCTGCTGATGAGACACCAGCGGGGGAGCTGCATTGAAAAGAGATTATCTAAATCCCTGTTTATATCATTGGTTCATTACAACAGGTAATTTAAATCCTTCACACCCACCTCGTACAATATGTGGCGAGCTAATACAGATATAATACCCACAAAACTACCGCAGCACATGGAGAACTACCATTTTGGCTGACTGTATTCTTAAATCAAACAAGCAAATACTTTGTTGTGGTGTGAAATTTGTCCTCGGGACAAAAAAAAGGTTGAAGTAGAACCTGTAAATCCAGATTTATGGAGCAAAGCTGGACTGAAACCAGGCTTAGTGACCACGCTACTGCCTCCTGTTGCACAAAAGTGTCATCACATCTTTCTTTTTATTACATCATGTTGTAGTAAACTCACCGTTGGCGCTGATCTTTTTAGGATCAGTGGTGATACTCCGCTGTTTTGACATCTGCATCTGGAGGTTTGGGTTCTGATCCAGCATTTCTAGATTGGCTTGTCTGTACGGGCACGGCCACTCCAACCTGTCGTCGTTGTCGCCAGACACCAGTTGCACAAACAGTCCGACAAAGGACCGGGCGAGCCTCACTGCTGCCCGGTAAGCATAGCCTCCTGCAGAGTACTGCCGTGGACTGTATATAATGCTTCCAAATGAACTAGTTTCCAGTACCTCTGTAAAATCGTCAATCTGAATGGTTACATGTGGGCACTGCAGCTCAGACAGGTTGATGTCGTCAATTGAGAAGCCGCCTGCAGAGCTTCCTGCTCCTTTAAGGATCTCGAACTCCACCTGGAAGTGCTTTGTTGCAGTCAGAGACACATGGTGGAGCTTCCAGTGAGACGTTGTTGAACCTAAAAGAAGGATTTTTTATTGAGATGACTATGCCGTTCTATGTGAACGGCACATTGAATTCTTAAAAGGAATCAAATAGTATCTGATGCAGACGACACCTGGTAAAAACACAGTCTGACATTACCTGTAATCTGTCCCATCAGGCGAATGGTTCCTACGGAGTCCTCTTCATCTTTAAACTCTCTGATCCAGATGTTGAGTGTGTCTGACTCGTTCCCACTGTGGTAATAGTAAAACTGGAGACACTGGACGTTGCAATCCCTTTTAGGACTCATCCTTTCCGTCTCGAGCCAGGCTGAGTCGCCCTCCTCACCTGACGCTGTGCTGACATGCATGAAGTGACTCTCCCCCTCACCTAAATGGTTGTAGAGCAAACTAATGTTGTGGCACATTCATAGATTGGTTTTTAATGGACACATAGATGTCCTTTTTGTTGTTTTTAGTTTTCTCATATCATATTTCATGATTGAAACCTGGCAAGGAATGGAGGGAAAAGAGAATGGAAATAGAATCTTACTGCGCTCGTCACTTCCAGCAGGTAGATTGGTGTGGTCAGAGCTGGGACCACCTTCAGCCTTTGTCACCGTTTCCCAGCTGATCCCACCACGTGAACAGCGGTTCATTTGACACATGGTCTCATTAGAAAAGCCACAGAACACGTGTAAGGCAACGCTGGAGTCTGCAGAGGTGAGAGATGAAAACACCGTTTGTCTTTAGAACCGATTGTGAATTTCAGCTTGAAATGTCAACGCATGAACAGCAACATACAACTTGTGTTGCACTGACAGCGTCAAAGTAAAGATAAATTTTTGGAATATATTGCCTACAAGAATATCTCATATTATCTTAAGGATATTACATTGATTAATGTTCATTGGCATGTAAATACCTTAAGTGAACCTTAAGCATTACCTTTCTTAAAGTACTAAATATTGCTAAATAAGGCTTTCATTAGTTGATTGACATCAGCTATTTCATACTTATGCAACAATTAATGGCTTTTTTCTTTGTGTAGCTGAAAGGTCAATGGTGTCCAATTATATTAATACCTGTAGTAGGACACTGATTGCTTTTCTTTATATAGTTATTTCACAATGCATTTACCTTAATCCTGTATTTACCAGCTTCAATGGATTGCAACATTCTCTGTTCTGAATTTTCAGCAAATCCAACAACAACCGATTATTTCACCAAATATCCTTGTAGGGGCTTGTGGTGATAGTGTGGATGTCCCAAAATACAAACAGTCACATACGCAATATGGACAAGATTATTAAAATGCTTCCCCATTATACCAACAGGGACTATAATCAGATTGTAGTTAATTACATTCACATTATTATAGAACTAGACCCTATTTTTCAGACTCCTTACACCTTTATTGGAAGCTCTGCCCAAGATATATGAATGATTATGTAGGAATTTGTCCCATTTGTTCTGTGGAGCATTTATAAGAGCAGGTGCTGATGTTGGTCAATATGACCTGGCTCGTAATCTCAGTTCCTATTCATGTCAAGGGTGCTGAGTGAGGTGGAAGTCAGGACTGTCGGCCAGAATTGAAAAGTGCCTTCCCCAAACTGTTGCCACAAAGGGGTATGTGGTTGAACACTTGTTGTGTGTCCAAGTAACTTTTGTCCATTATGTGTATGTCTTTTCTGTCCGGTTTGGTGGCAGTTATCATTATCATTGCAAGATAAAAGCTGTGACTCTTCCTTGTAAAAAGACACATTGTGAATTCATTCTTACTGCATCCGTAGAGGAGGTTCAACTCAAGAACATCACTTGGGCTCATTTCTAACCTCTGCCCAATCACGTCCTGGAACTTTGGGTCCAACGTCTCGATTGTAGATCCGTTGCCATTAGTGAATGCATTTTTGCCGTAGTGCATCACAGATATATAGTCGTAGTCGACGCCGTTGGTGGTGCTGCTGTCCCTGCTTACTATTCTGAAGTTTCTTTCAAAGCCTGAAACAAGTAATCAATTAATTGCACTTCATGTGTATAAATGAGCAACTGCTACACTGTTTGAAACTTCCATATATACCGGTACTTCAAATACACTGACTAAAATGTAGTAAACAGATACACTTACTTATTACATCTTTGAAATAGTCACTTGATCATTACCTTTAACCTTCTCTCTTATTTAAAATGTCTTAATAGTGTGCATATAGCTGCATTGTTGTGACACATTATTTGTAATACACATTTGTTGTGCGGTTGTACGGTAACTATATCCAGTTCTTAAGCCAAGAGCACAACACAGAGAGAGGAAGCAGCACTGGAACTGTTTCCAACAATGAGTTCATCGAGTTGATTTCATAGTTTCATCCAGAGTCTTATTGTGAAAAGAAGTAGATGGTGTGGCTTTATAATGGACTGAACAGAAAAAGAACTACAGATTCTCTATAATGAAATATTGACAAAATAATGCTTCCTTTGTATAGATAAGAAACATACATTTCTAATTACTGAACCCCACAAAAAAAGACAAGACAAACAAGGAATACTAATGTGAAAAAGCTGTTGCATGTAGCGGGCATGTAGTATATCCATATATATTGTGTAAAAGATATTTCATTTCTTTTTGTATAACATGGAAGCAAAGCATATTTTTCACAACTGATGGAGATAAATCTAATTGTACTTCCTTTTATTCTTTGTATATTTTCATAATGATTTTGGATCTTCATTTTATTTCACAAAAATAAAGTTAATTAATTCAAACAAATATTTATATAAAAATATTGTTATGTATAACTATTTCTATTTTACAATATCCAGTTTAAAAGAACTATAGCTTCCTTTTTGTTTACAGTGGGATAACACAAGATTTAACACAAATGCTGTAGAGCACCCTCTACTTATGGGGTTAAGGTGTCGTCTATTCTGTGCAAAGGCCAGTTAATCTAAAACACAATAACAAACAATGAAAAGAGGAGAGATCTGAGTAAAAGGGGATATTCAGTTACATTTCATTATATTATGTCATTTCCAACACTTTTCATTCACACATCTCAATTTAAGGAAAACATAAATATTAGATGGATTTTTTCAAACCTTCCAAGATGTTTTCTGTTACGATTCTCACATAATCATCTCGATCGTATCTGGACTGTTCATGGAAGAATCCGAGCGCGTGGAGAAACTCGTGTTCAACAATAGATAGCTCGTCACAGTTTTGCCCAATGGAGAGGTTCTGCCCGTCTCTTATTACTCTTCCAATGAATGAAAAACATCTGTAATGGAAATAACAGTCATCAGAAAATCACATTTATCCCTTATTTTCATTATTCACTTTATCTTACCAAAAGCCTCATTTAATCATCTTGTTTCACACAACCATGCAAGCCCACAAGAGAAACAGATTAATTCATCAAATTAATCAATCAAATGACTAAAACAGCTCAGAGCGCATTCTCAGATTATTATCTTGTGAATACATTTTAAAAGCTTTATTTGATAATACCAATTGTAAACTTATACTGAAGTATCCAGATAACCCCAAAAAATAAATAATACAATACAATACAATACAATACAAAACAATACAATACATACCCGTCTAACTTTTTAGCAGAGATGTAATATTCCTCAGAGTCCTTTGGTTTGAAATCGATGCATGACTTCAACCTGAACTGTTCAAAGGCTTTCAGGATGACTCCTTTAGCGTTGATGTCTTCAGTGGATCAAAACGTGACATAAAGACAGAAACATTAGAAAAGTAAATACAACTGTTGTTCTTGCTCGTGCAAATTGTACCAAAGTTACAAATCACAAAAAGTAATCTTACTGCAATTTTCAGAAGCCTCTTTTCAGTATTTTTAGCATTAAAACAACAGAAAACTGAAAATATCTGCTTCAAATCTACATTTGTTGACAACATAAAGCCAGTTTTTATGTTTTAACTATAAAAGTCATTGATTGTCTAAGATGAGAGTGTAGACTTTTTATATAAGCTGATGTGGATGACATGCTGCTCTTTGATACTAAGATAGTTTTGTTGACTTACTTCTGCTTCCTCTTTTCATTATGTGGCTCCAGTGAAGCGCCTATCTTTAGGTAATTGATATTTTTTGAACTGGCGTTTCTGGTTGATCTTGTAATTTTCTCAAATTTTTTCCATGCGGGAAGAAAAAACTCTCAAAGACAGGGTCCAACCAAATCCAAAATATCTGTACTATTGAGAAAGAAGAATGATGTTTACCCAAGGTGTTGTCCAAGTCGTAGGGCACTGGAAGCGTCCACAGTGTATCCCTAGTAGTGGCACTCCTTCCCTTGCTTGTCTGATATATAAATGAAATTTAGTGGCACATTTTCACATGCAACACACACAGTCTACTTCATGTATGATTTCATAAGATATTCATCCCTGAAGACTGAGCTAAACCTACCTCCATGATGTCATCTTTCATTGAGTCTAAGGTGAAGCATAAAAATATTGTGTTCATTAATTCAAATATCATTAGTGAATTAAAAGTGTCATGCAAAAATATTGACACAACTCTCATTCATGAAAGAGAATATATGCAACTTTACCCTTGTTAATGTCAGCAATGTCCTTGTCTTCACCAATATCTATAAAAATACAATCAAAAACAAAATACATATAATATCTTTTTAGTGGGATTATAATGGTCTGATCAAATATATTGGATAACTGAAGTCAACTTTATTTCCAGAGCACTTTAAAAAGAACCACAGCTGACCCAAAGTGCTGTGCATAAAGACATAATAATCTCACAAGATACGATGCGATCAGTAAAAAAACCCCAATAAAAAAACAAAACAATAAAATACAACAGGTGCAGAGTCTCAAGCTGGGTTATAAGCCAGTGAATAAAAACTGGTCCTAAGATTAATGGACAGTACCGGAGCTTGACTTGGATAAGATTAAGAAAACCTAACAAAACGTACCCACTATCTCTGGTTCAGTCTGGAAGAAAGAAAAACAGATTCTCATATAAGTACAGGACATTTCATCTTAAACAGACGTCTGAAAACTATTTATTGGAAAATGTGAAACAGAACCTTTCACTTGGTTTTCATCTGTTTGTGTATTAAAACAAACATGCTCATATTGGACCTCAGTGAAGAGTTGGAATCAACTCTGTCACTGTTTTTAGCTGATTTGCAGTTGCACATTCTCTTGTTACTCTGATTCAATAAATAAATAAATAAATGAATGTCCATATTTTCATTATAATGTGTAATAAAACAAAATCATCTTAAAGATGTGATTGGATTACATTTATTAAATTTTTTAATTTTTTTTTAAATAGTTTATTATCAATAATGAAACACAGTAGAATGGAGAGTTTACAGGAAGGGAATAAAAAACCATGATATTATTACCGGCTGTAAGGAGATGACAGGCGAAACTGCCAAGTACATTAGAAAAATGTAGCCTTTCATTCTGACGCTGTATTCAGGA
Organism: Lipophrys pholis; assembly: GCF_963383615.2. NCBI lineage: Eukaryota > Metazoa > Chordata > Actinopteri > Blenniiformes > Blenniidae > Lipophrys > Lipophrys pholis. Next base: position 20,006,087 of record NC_137639.1, on the reverse strand, counting down.
CTGAAAATAAGAAACATTGAAGAAACATTAGAGAGCGTTGTCATGAAATGCAGTCAGCTGATGGGGACTAATTTAGAAAATTCAGATTGAGTGTTGATGAAAATATCGGAGGTTCCTACCTTCAGCCACCTCTACCGTCTGTTCCTCAGCTGCACATGAGAAGCCTCGGCCGTGGAGGGAGCATTATAAGCTCCTGGTAAATCACAACAAAACTGGTTTTGAGCATTTCTGTTTACAGCGGCGTCAAACTTCGGAGTTATGCCAAATATGTCAACAAGTATGATTACAATAGGAAAAGGTCGGATTGGGTAATGGCATGTTCAAAGATGTGTCGGTGTCACAAGCTGTCAGTGACTTGTTTTTCTGAGTCCTCTGACCTCAACGTGAAGGATCTTGACTGCTGGCTCAGTTTTTTTTTTTTTTTTTCAATGTACAAATTCCATTTCTCAAGTTGAATTACAAAATTAACTTTTTTTATTTCTATTATTATTACTGTTTGTTCTGTCGACACAAGACGAGTTAGTGCAATAATGAATGACATACCAAAGACACCTGCAGTAGTTGTAATTGTATACTTGGTTTTAAGAATAGTTTAATCCAATGCAGGTGGTAGCCTTGAACGTTAACAGGAGGATCTTTAATTGGATGCAGAACTGAACCTGGAGTCAGTGGAGCCGTTGGAGGACAGGAGTGATGATGTGGGCAGCTGAATTCTGGACCAGTTGAAGTTTATAGAGGGATTTGTGATGGAGGCTGAAAATGTTCGATTACAATAATCCAGACGGGAAGTGACCAGCCAGTGGACAAGGATGACGGCCGTGGTGGGGGGAGAGGAAGGAGCAGAGACAATTGATATTTCAAAGGTGGAAGTAGGCAGACCCGATTTTGATATGAAATTGAAAAGATAGGGTGCTGTCGAGGATGACACCCAGACTCTTAAACTGGGGGGACGGTGAAGCGGAGGAATAATCAGTGTTGACAGAAAAGCTGTTGGTTTTGGATGAAGTGAACTTGGTGCCAAAACCTCAGTTTTATTGCTGTTTAATTTAAGGAACTTTAAGGTGAACCAGGTTTTTTTTTCAGCAATGCTATCACTGAGGGAGGTGGGCAGGAGAGTGAATGAGGGTTCACTGGTGAGGTAGATCTGGGTGTTATGTGTGTAGCAGTCGAATTTTATGTTAAATTTGCAAAAGATATTCGCTAAGAGAAGGAGGTAAATGATGAAGAGGAGGGGCCCCGGGACAAAGCCCTGGGGCACACCTGTGTTGAGAGAGAAAGGGATGGAATTAGAACATTTCAGTGAGTGAAGTCGGTGCGGCCAGAAAGGTAGAAAGTGAAGCACTCTAACAGAGCATAGGTGACGCCAATGGAAGATAGTCAATGTTTAGTCAGTGATGACAAAAAAATATATCTTCTTTTTGATATTTCCGTTTGATGAAAGCAGCCTTTAAGAACATTGTACTTTAAACGTATGCATAATGCTGATGATTTGGTCCTTCTTTCTCCCAGCAGTCCCAGGGTTTCAGCAGCTTTTAAATATCTGTTCTATGGGTTAAAATTTGATGTTAAATATAATGCCAAAAAGAGCACAGTTCTGATATGTAGAACTAAGGAGGATACGGATTTCAATTTTCCTCATTTTTACCTGTCAGAACAGGAAGTCACTGTCATATCTGGGACATCGCATCACTGATAAAATGTGTGATGATGATGATCTGAATAGACAATGCCACATGCTCAAGCCAACATACTAGCAAGGACATTTTGTATGTGCTCTGAAAATGTGAAAATGACTCTATTTAGAGCTTATTGTACTCCCTTGTACACCGCGCCTTTGTGGATTAAATATAGAAAATCAAGCCTACGATGGCTCAATGTTGCTTACAATGATGCTATGAGGATCCTGCTGAAAAAACCTCGCTGGGAAAGTGCAAGTGAGATGTTCTGTCAAGCAGGAGTTTCTACTTTTCAGGCTCTCGTGCTGTATACATTTATACACAGGCTGGAGGACTCTCAGAACATCATTATAATGCTGTTGACTAATCTCAGTCATAATACTGTAAAACACCAGTCGTCCTTGTGGAGACATTGGTATGGGTGTCTTTTATATATAGGGTGATATTTTACTTGTCTGTGATTGTTCTATTTCTGATATTTTTATACTGTTTTATTCCCAGTTTTATGTATTTGTTTTATGTATTTCTGAATGTTTTTTTATAGACTCCTATGTCTGCTATGAAGATGATGATGATGATGATGATGAATATATTAGTGCTGTCAAAGATTCCCCGAAAATTGAATAATTGCTCACATTTTTTCTAGTTAAGCCTGAAGCTTGTAATGCATATTTATTTGTCAAAAATCAGGGAATCAATGTAGACTGAACACACAGAAAGTATATTTGAATTCAAAGACCTTTTTTTTTTTTTATAACTTTCAGTTTCAAGTGAACACTTTCTCTCCAAGTTTAGCAAAAAGACGAAAAATGAATCTTTCTACTATAGCAAACTACAACAAAACCCGGAGTAATATGTTAAAGTGCAAGTCCACCACTATGAGAATGTAAACATTTCTAGAAACAAAGTTCTAAACTTATTATATGAGAGAGAGAGAGAGAGAGAGAGAGAGAGAGAGAGAGAGAGAGAGAGAGAGAGAGAGAGAGAGAGAGAGAGAGAGAGAGAGAGAGAGAGAGAGAGAGAGAGAGAGAGAGAGATTTACCTGCAAGTTTCAAGTATTTCCTCCAGGTTTTGCAGTTTGATGAGCTCCTGGTCAGCCAACATGGCAACCTGCTGTTTTGCTGTGCAGAAATACTTCTGTGGTCGTTAAATTAGGCTTTACTAAGTGCAAATGACCTTCACTTCCCCCTTCTCCAACAGCCATCAGGCCACTTTATACAGTGAAAGTTTCTGTCTCCCATCATTGAGCTGTATTCTGCTGCTCTGCAGCCAGAGTGACTAGGTGTGGCTGCAGCAGCCGCACAGGTAAGAGAGTAAAAAAAAAAGAAAAGAACATGGAGTAAACAAAACTCCATTAACGGACTAAATTGAGTTCAACAATTCTAAACATCAAATTTTAAATGTTTTACGGTTTATTTCACAACCAATATTCTACAGTTCCACATTCATGACAAGCATTACACAGACAAAAATATCACAGACCAGAACAGTCTTTATTAACATGTTATTAACTACGTATAATAACTGATGTCACGGGAAGAAAACTGTAGAAAGAAGCATTTTGATGTGTCTTCCAGCACGAGTCATCCCTCATGGATTGAACCTACAAAATAAGCAAAGTGTGCACAGTGAAATCAAATAGAAACTCATAATTTAACCAATGTAAATAATCATCTTATCTCATACATTCCACTGGAAATGAAACGAAACATCTATTACTCACCCCGTGTCACACAGAGCTGCCATGGAAGTGTTTTGGTACGTGGTTGTAAATTTGCCCGGCGGATGTTTTGGACAAGGTAAAGAGTTCTGGTGCCGCAGACTTGAAACATCTAGATGTAATGTGTCATGATTTAAAGGAATCTGTTAGTGGAACTGCAAAGAAATGTAATGAATACATATAAAACATGACTTTTGTATGGAAGAACTACAATAACTTCAGATAAACTATATATTTTTTGCACAGCATCTAAGATTTACTCAGCAACTAATAAATGATAAAATGAAAACCATTGCTCACCGGTCATTGAAAAGAGGAAGACGGCAGTATCCCTCTTTAGGAAATTTTGTTTCTGGATTTCTTCCAGTAACAAGAATTTTTTCGTGCTTAAGCCACGGTTGACATAAAAAGACTCTCCGTTCCTTCTAATTTTATGTCCCATAACACTGGGCTCTTTTACAGCAGACTCTGAAAAACACAAAATAAAACATGCACAAACACATACAGTATATCTATTACTATTTATATCTATATAGATATAGATATCAGGATTAAATCAGTACCAGTCACGGTAGGCTCCTGAGATCTCCACTCACCATTGAATGGGTCAGCGGTCAGACTGATCTGTTTTGACATTTGTCGTTGAACATGTGGATTCTGGTCCAGCATGACGATGGTCACCTGCCTCCAAATGCAAGGCCACTGCAGCTGTGAATCATTAGTACCTGACACCAAACGATAACCGATTCCAAAAAAACTTTCCCGCAGCGTGATATAGATCTGGTACGCGTAACCTTCTGGAGAATACACCCGAGGGCTGAACCAGTAGGTGTCATAGTCGCTGGCGGTTAAAACCCTCTCAAAGTTCTTTATTTGCCAGACGTGATGCGGACACTCGGACTGCGACAGGTTGACGTCGTCTATAGAGAAGCCTCCCAAAGACTTTGGATCTCCACCGCGCACCTCGAACACAACCTGGAAAGGCCGTGCAGCACTCAGAGCAACTTTGTGAAACGTCCATTCAAATGTTGGTTTGCCTAGGGAGGAAAACATACTTTACCACTTATTGGTGACCTGTGCTAAGATATGCATTTTGCAGTTGTGACTATGAATAATGCCTCGAGTGAAATCAGACATCAAACGGGATTATTCAAATGAGGGATTTTCATGCATTTGTCCCCTTTTCACACATTGTCTTGCATTTGTTATTATTGCACCTGTTTTTAAAGCAATTGAAATATTAGGTGTGAGATGGCTTTAGCAGAGTTGCTGCTGTTATTGTGGCGAGAGACATTTCCTCACCGGGCTCGCCACAGCTTTTACTTTAGTTTTTTTTTTTGCCAAATCAAGACTTACTGGCAGAGCATGTATCCAATATTTTTTGATAACGCCCTCTATCAACACAGCCAAGTCATCACATTTTAAGTGGATAGGAGCTCAGCGCTCCATCCAATCACTCCACGGGGAACTCAAACAAATATGGAAGTAATACTTTCAAGATGTAAAGCAGGTGAAAATCCTCATTCAAATGCTCATGGAAAACTGTGACGGTGCCAGCACATTGTTTGCTCATTGCAGCTTATTTCCGTCAAGTGTGGCTCACCTGTAATCTGATCCATGAGGCGAAGGTCTCCTGTTGAGTCATTGCTGTGCCGAAACTCTCGAATCCAGATGTTCAGTTGACTTGTGTTGCTTCCGCTATGGCAATAGTAGAACTGGAGACATTGAATGTGACACTCCCGAGTTGGGGACATTTTCTTGGTTTCCAGCCAGGCTGAGTCGCTCCTCTTCCTTGAAGCTGTACTCGCGTGCATGAAGTAACCTTTGGAGTTTCAAACATTTGTGAGTCAATTCTAACAATGAGCTGATTGAATGGAGATGTTTTTTTCCCCCAGCCTTTTAGATTTGCTCCTCTCCCAGTCCACCAAATGTCAACATTTATCATGTTGATCACTTTATAAGATATTATTGTTGCTTTCCTTCAGGTTATATCTACTATACCTGTAGAAATAAAGGTATTAGAATACTGCGAAGAAAGTTATTTCTAAAATTGGGATAGTCAGGTGTTACCCTTTTTGCCTTTGAGACTGGTGCTGTCAGTATCGGGGCCTCCGGGGGCTGAGGTCACTCTCTTCCAACCTGCAGCTGGACCTTTGTTACAAGAACTCATCCCACAAATATCAGTGCTGGAAAAGTCACAGAAGTCCAAAAAAGAAATCGATGTGCCTGAAGACACACACACACACACACACACACACACACACACACACACACACACACACACACACACACACACACACACACACACACACACACACACACACACACACACACACACACACACACACACACACACACACACACACACACACACACACAGTTCACCAGTATACTCCACGATTCAAGCATATTCTATAAGTGATTAATAATGACTTTAATGGAGAATTCTCTCAACTCACTGCAATTGTAGAGGCGATTCAACTTATACACATCAGTTGGGCTCATTTCCATCCGCTGGCCAATTATGTCTTGGTATTCCAGTAACTTGGGGACAAGGGTATTTTCTCTGTTTTTAGAGAAAATTTTACTACCATAGTGCATCACTGATGAATAGTCATATGGTGTGTCAAAAGTTGTACTTGATTCCCTGGACAATTTCCCAAAATTCATCTTTGCCACTGTGGAGCAGAGAGAAGTTATTGTAAATACAGCAGTACACTTTACAAGCGTATATATTGTTTAAATAATTATCATAACCTAAATGATCTAAATATAAACTTTAATCATTCAGAATGACTGTTTGAAATAAACATTCTTACACCCCCTATGGTGTGAGGAACTGCAGGATAGTGTTCTAAAGCAGGGTTTTACAAAGTATAGAAGACAATATGAGTGTAGAAGTAGAACTGTAGAAGTTTGTAGCCTGTGAATAAATATAGTTTTAAAGTAAAAGCCTAGATTATTCCATAATCAATAATTACCAATCCATATCTAATATTCATTTCTTAAATCTTTTTTCTTTTTCAACAATTACAGTTCTGTAACAACACTATCCTGGTTTTAGTGCTGCATTTAATACATTTACATCCTAAAAGGGCAGAATTTTATTTAAAGGACAGGGTTTTCTCTGTGCTAAGGAGTTATTTAGTCAGTAGAACAGAATTACATGTGGAGTTCCTCAAGATTCCATCCTGGGCCCACTTCTGTTTAACTGAGACATGTTTGCCACTGGCTCAGGCTTAAGATAACAACAGTGTCCTATCATAAGATACACACACACTCTTTGGCTTAACAAAAATTAAAACATATACATATATGTCGTTGTTTTTGGAGCCAGAGAGGAGAGATACAAAGTGAGGATTCTCTTTCAGTGTTTGAGGTTAAAAAGCAGTGACAAAGTGAGAAATCTTACTGTGATTATGGACTCTGACTTTAGTCGCACAAGCTCCTGTGGTGCTACAGACCAATCATGTTATCGCTATACACAATATAACAATATATATCTTTTAATAGAATAACTAGTTACTTGTAGGTATCCTCTCTGTATGTAAATGTGATAATTAACCTAAAGGGTGACACATTTATAAAGTCTTGTCGCCTAATGCTGTTTATAGAAATTGAATATGAACGGAATAAGATTTTATTTGGACAATATTTGAGAAAGGTTTAACTAGATTGGAACATTCTTGTACCGGTTTTGACGTTTTTCCAGATTATTTTGACGTAGTCATCTCTGTCATATCTTGATTGCTCGTGATGTAAGCCCAAAGCATGGAGGATCTCGTGTTCCACCACAGCAAGGTAACCACAGCCACTCCCAATGGAAACAACCTGGCCGTTGGTAATGAGCCTTGCAATAAATGAGTAACACCTGCAGAAAGAAACAGATTAAGAACATGGTAGTACTGAAACGTCCATGTCCCACTGTGGCAATTTCATTATGTTCTTTAAACAAAAACAAAACAATCGGAATTACCCTGGATTATTTCTGATTGAAAGGAAATCTTCCTCTGACTGTCTGGGCCTGAAATCAACGCAAGACTTCAGACGGAAATGTTCAAAGGCTTGCAGAATGATTCCCTTTGAATTGATATCTGTTGTCAAATATCATATATACATATATAAACAAAATTAGCACGGAAACCGCATTGTATTTCACATATGTTCAAACCTTAATGTGAGATGATTGATGATGATGATGATGATGAAACACTCACCAAGACTTTCCTCAAGCACGTAACTAACAGGAATATCCCACAACTTGGTGAAAGGCAAAACGGCATTCCTGGTTATTCTTGTTTTTGATTGAATGTCCTTCAGTGAAGCAAAGGTTTTAAATTAATAAGGACAAACAACGAATCATCTGGTTAAAGCGTCACAGAATGGCAAGTGAAACTCTTTGCTTACGTTCATAATGTCACCCTCAAATAAATCGAGATCTGGGTGGTAAACAGAAATAGAATGATTGTTAATGCTGGATATTCGAGATATGAGAGTAAAATATCCACCTTAAAGATTATTGTTGTGTATTAGATTAGAGTTAATATAATTATTATTAGTATGTACTTCTAACTGGCCGTGCAAGATTCTTATCTTTACAAAGCATCTATATATGCCCTCATTCAAAGTGAAAATGTGCTTTCCTTGTTCTCTTTAACAAACCACTGTGACAGTAAAAGCAAGAATTATTGCATATTTTCTTAATCTGATTAACTAAATCCACCTCATTGTTTACCTTTATTTATCTCAGATATGTCCAACTCCTCCTGGTCAATCTCTTAAAAATTAAAAGAATACATGCACACATATTCTTTCATTAATAAAAGTCATCACCGTTATCTAAATTCTGTCACCTTTACTGTTTTACTGAATTGCAATAAATGAACGAGACTTACCGATAAACCATGGCTCACGAGACTAAAAAGAAAACATAAGTGGTTAGAATAGCAAATCCAAAGACAGCTATGTACAGTTTTCAAAAAATTACTAAAACACAGAACGGCACCTACCATGGTGAAAGGAAGTACACAGAGCAAAATAATGATCGCTGTATACATGACTGTTACTGATTTTAAATAAATGGTCCAAGAAACTGCATTTGATTAAAAATCCCTAGCAAGAATCCCTCGAAATCCTGAATGAAAAATATATTTCCAGAGTGAAAAAGTGAGACCTCCTGGAAATTTTCTAAAACTACTGAACGTGAGTCATCTGAAGAGCGTGGAAAAACCTTTCAACAAACAAAAGTCCTCAAACAAATATCACTAGTTAAACATAATTACAATTTACCTTTGAGGGAACAACAGTTTTTTTTTTTTTTTTTCCCTATAATCCTGCAGGAGCAGTTGTCATGTAAGTCTGACTAATAATAGCTCCGTCACTGCCCCAAGCAAAGCACACAGCAGCGTGTGAAAGACAGAACATTTATTACACAACCAGGAACTTGAATGCCCCACAGTGTTTAAAAATGTATAAAAAAAAAAGAGTCTGACAATGGAGCAAGTTTGAGGTATTGTTAGAAGTAAGATGACTAAACTCAGTTTTTCCAGCGATACTTGACAGTCGTGCAAAACATGGAAGCTTCCAAAGAACAGTCCTACTTGAGAAAGAAAAAAAAAATGGACATAAAAGTACAGACTTAACTCTGAAATGTACTCAAGTACATTTTTAAAACTCAATTGACATGCAATACTGTCACTCGGGAGAGCGTTCTAATAATAGGTTTGTACGTATTTATTTATTTCAAATTATTCATTTAGTTCTGTTGATTTACTTTCATTTATTTATGTGCTTATTTGTTTTGTTCATTTGTTTACTCATTTACTTATTATTATTATTTTTTTTTCTGTGTTTTGTTTGTTACTTAGAGACAAGCTATTCTCAGGGTCTGGGATCCCTGCCAGGGGTTGTATCGGGGGTAGAAACGAAAAGACAATCTCTGTTTCATGTTCTTTTTGCACATTGTATTGTTATAGCGCAATGAAAACAAATAATTAAACTCTTATTCGTGTGGATGCACAACTTCAGACATCAGTATCAGATCATGATTGAACTCCTGTTGTTTTGAGTCAGAAACAAAATTATTTTCCTCCATTGAAAATATAATTAACACAGGTAATAATAAATCTGGATTTTATATTTAAAAAAACAAATAAACAACAACTATTAATTATATTTAAAATGCTTGTTTTAAAAGGATTTTTATCTTGCCCGAAACCAAAAAAAAAGAAAGTGTCGGTGTTGAAATGTTGATTCAATTATTATTTATAGACTATTAGCTGAAAGTTCCATGGAACGACCATCCATCCATCCATCCATCCATCCATCCATCCATCCATCCATCCATCCATCCATGATGCAATCACTGAACTATATACAGTATACTAAAAAACACAATATACTGAACTAAATGACTGCATATACATACACAGTACAATCGCTAAACTATTCTTTAAATCTAAAGAGCTGAACAAAAGGTCGCACTGAAAATATTCCGTTTAAATAGTCGCTGTCATCCCGTCTAATGGTGACAAAGAGCTTTACTTACGTGACTGCAAAGAGTGATGAAGTGTTGTATTGTCTTCCACCATGAGAAAAGAGACGGGGTTTGGTACAATGCAGGGCTTTTCACATTCTCCCGATACCAAGTTCAGAAACCCTTTCAGTGTGTCCATTAACTCTTTTGCTTAAATATCAGCATCCATCAACATTTCTCTGTCTCACGCCTGCTGTGTCAAAGGTCGCCTTCTCCTCCGTCTGTATCGGAGTCAAGTTGATCATGCGAGGGCAACTCTGAGTGATTCGGTGACTTTTATGGAGTAAAACAACACATCAAAAGTGAACATTTGATGATAGAATTATTGGATTACAGTTTTGGTTTGGCCTGCAGCAATTTACTCAAGTACTTTTGAATTCACTTGTAGATAATTGCACCGTCAGGACTGTACTTTCAGTCTCTATGAAAAAAACAATACCAATAATTTATGTCCAATGTCATCAAGTAATTTTGTTACGAGGGTCAATAAAGAATTCTTCATTCTAGTATCTATTATTTATTATATTTATTTATAAAAATGTTATTAAGCAAAATGGAATCACTTGGAAACATTTTATTTTCTTTCTTTATTTTTTTAAATTAGGTATCACGATAAAAAGTGATGGGATTTGAATTAGTACACTTGTCAAAGCAGATGATTCTGGCAAGCACCTACTTTACAAACGGTCTGACATCCGTATCCCCCTGTAGTATGATTATGTCACACTCTTAATGCATTTTGTCTCAAAATTTGAAGTAGATCTCCCACTATTCACTCTTGTGTCACACAGGAAAAACACGGCACAACTAAGTTTGCAGAATAAGCATTTCTGATTGTCCTGTGTACCAAAATAGTAGAACCAAATTAAAACAACGTCTAAGTACAGTAGTGAGCTGATACCTGTGGTGAAATCAGTCGTCATGATTGTGTGTTTTCCGACAAAAGATCATGTGGAAAGTTTTGTGTTGTTTGGGACGGTGCATGTAAATGACAACAGGCGCCTGATGAGGAAGCTTTTGTTATGAAGGGCTCACTTTGCTTCACTGGAAACTTGTAAAAGATACACGAGATGAGTCTACAAAAACAAAGCCTGGATCATGTTGCCATTGCTGTCAGTTACAGTGCGTCAAAGTGTCAGAGGCGGTGGAAAAATGAATTGTTTTCACAAGGAAGACATGTGTACGCTGAACATTTCCACACAGGTAGTAAAAATATCCATCAAACATTAGTGCTGCTGTAAAGTATGAAAACCTCCACTGACTCCTGGACAGGGCACCTTCAAGACAACATGGAGCCGCTATATAGACACTGAAGTAGTTTTAACTTTAAAAAAAAACTTGCAGAATGAGTTTATTTTTACTGTCCAATAAAGGCTCACGTAAAGAATATGTTTTTTCACTTCGCATTGCTGATGCCCGTTTCGGTTACTTGTTTTCTGCTGGACCACTTATACTTTGTTCCGTTATTAACAGTATTGGTCATTGTAGTAGTTTGAGTGCTTATTTTTTTTTGGGGGGGGGGGGGGGGGTTGTTTTTGCATTTTTATTGGTTTTTAGACATCAAGTTTCTCTGGCAGTTTCCAGCGGTTTTACTTATTTCAAAGGTTTTCCACAAAACATTTGTGTGGTTTGTCTTCACATCTGCAACATACAGATAAACAAGCATCCAAAGCAAATGAGTTGAATGAAACTCTCCATTTTCTTTCGAGACTCTACTTAATGCGGATTTCATCGTGGCCAGCTTAGCGTGTTCATTTACAAACTCGACGTTCTGGAGCGAGCGCCGGCGTCCAGGAGACACAGTCAAATGTGACACATATTGTCATTGACAAACTATCGCTTTACTCAAAAGTCAGGTTGAAAGGTGAGAGAAGAGTAATTTAGAAAGATAGTCCCCGATGCAAATGAAACCTCAAAGTACGACAGAAATGTTTGGGACTGGGACTGGCCACAACAAAAATATAAAGATTTAAATGTTTAAGGTCTTATATAAGCACTCACTGTTTATGCTCTGCGTGTCCTGGTTCTTTTGCACTGAAGAAATGACACCAATGCTGATCACAAGCTGTTTGAGTATCTCACTTTCAGGAGATTTTAATAAAATGGAATCAACCTTTTTCACGCTGTAGTATGGACTCAGCAGACTATCATTAATGACAAACTGCAGATTGGACTTTGTTAGCTGGAGGGCAATGTGGTGTCTGTTTTTCCAGTGTTTAGTACTTCGTCAAACTAAACTCCTGTTTTTACCCCTCGACTGTCTAATAGGACATTAGAACAGAAAGTAATTTATGAAGTGAAACAACCTGGATAAAACTATATATCGACTATGTTTTCTAATCAATATTCAACAGATCTATTCATTTTAAAAACGTTATAAAGTCTTAATTCTGTTCTACGGACAACTTCTACTGAAATGCGTTGTAGATTTTTCAAACTTATGTAACTTCTGCTAAGTCACAGTCAGATCCTCTTATGAAACCAGTTTTTTTTCTTTTTCATGATAAGGTCTACTGATCTCTCGTCTCTCACGTCGACTTTGATGAGTCTGCTGCTTGACAGAAGTGAGCAGGCAAAGAAAAGGTGCCCTTTTCCCTACCGACGTCTGTTACCATCTCCATGTCACGGGGCCTGGCTGACTACAACACGGAAACCCACTTTGTTTTGTTCTGCCGTCTCGGATGTGATGGTGGTCACACACTTGACAGCTTACGTATGTCTTTTGTTGACAGGCGTCTCTGATCCAGCTGGTTTTTCAACCGTGTGTTGCGCTCTGTCTCGACTTTGTTTGTACTGTTTTATGCAGAAATGAAGGCATGAATGAAGCATCATATGTGTTGAACGGAGAACCTGTCTATTCATGTCTCGGTGCCTCTGAAAGTTAAAACTGAGGAGTGCAACCCGCTCTGCCCAACGTCAGCCGGAGGACGTTCTGGCTCATTCGGCCATTTCTTGTAATTTGCACTCAGATAACATCATGGGAAGCTGCCAGTCACGCCACAAACTGATAAAAATGTCTGCAACCCTTTCATGCGGCATCTGCCTGAAAACAATTCAGGGTTGAGATTCAGCTTTAGAGAAGAACTTTCTTTTAGATCAGAGGTCATTGATGTTTACTGAAGGATCAACAAGTCAAGAATGCTTCATCACTGGATCTGTTCAGCCAGGGCGGGTCCAGGGTAGAAACAGCATGGGGGGGGGGGGGGGGGGGGGACACGGAAACATTTATTCTCACTTAATATGTATTTTTTTATTTTTCTCCTTTTGATTAGTCATCTTGCATATATTGGATAGAGTTCATTCTTTCCCTGTTTGAAGAAGCTTCTTTATTTCCTTCAGGCCACACTAATATCACGATGGAGAGAACCTCTCAGGACATTGTTTACTCTCATATAATTTGAAAGTGAAACAATGTCGTCCTAAAAAACTTGCATGATACAAAACAGCAGTTTACATCAGGGGCCACATGCAGCTGGACTTCTTCAGACCAGTGAAATTATAACATTATGACTTAATAATAGCAAGAAATCATTTTAAAACAAGGGCAATTTTCCGGTAAACGTGATCTCCTGTGTTTTGTTTTCATTGAATGAAATCATGCCTTATGGAATATTTGACTCCGTAACTCTGTGGGTGAACCCGACGGAGACGAGCGCAACTGCCACAATCATCTATTCACCAAAAATTTAAAGGGCGCTATGTAGAACTCAAGGGGATTGAGTTAGAGCTGAGAAATACAGCGTGATCACATAATTGGAATGAAATATATTTCTAGAACTTCTATTAATATTAAAGCTTTGAATGGTGATAAATGTGTCTTATCCCAGAACTCTGTTCAATTCACATAGTGTATTTATACATTTTCAAATGTAGCCCGGATTTTTCATGACATTTTGCTTGGGAGTTTGGATGTGTCTTTATATTTTTTCTAAATGTTCAGAGTTCAAAGAACAAAATTGTTGATTGACCCCCCCCCCAACAAAAAAGAAATAAAACAGTGTTCCTTGGTTTCCTTTTTGAAAGACAACACATTCAACTCCTTCCTCCTACTACATAAACTCAGGGTTACCATCACTCATGAGGCTTTTGTATTAAGTACATTGGCTTAAATAGGAGCTCATCAGTATTGCGCCTCATGAACGAGCTGCTTGCTGCATTATGGCCTCTGCTCCCACTAAAACAAAACCGCCTCCCAGTGGACGAAGCGAGCACAGCATTTACTTTGACTGAAAAATAGCGATTCATTTTTTACGTTCTATTTTTTTTTACTCATTATTTTTTGTCATCCCACTTGGGGACTCCATGTTTGGCACAAACATACCAAGATAATAATTAAACAAAAGCTGTTAATTATTGAACTAGATTTTATATTCCTACAATTTTTCACAACAGTGTAAACGCCATCGTATTTGGCTTTGATAAACATGTCACGTGCACCTGATTGATGCGTAGAAACAAGTGCAATGCTCGGACCCCAATAAGGTTTCTTATCTATTCTATTCTATTGAAGAACTTTTCATCAATTCATCAAAAGACTGGATGAAATGAGCGATGGAGCAAATAATCAGAGTTGCACAATATTTTATGACATATTTTTAAATAACAGGACAATCATAGCACCAGTGATTGTGAGTATTAATATGGATTTCAACATATGGCATGTTGGGAGTGGCGATGCGTGTCAGAGGAGCCCAAGTTGAAGTAGATTAGAATTTCCTCCTGGGTCGAGTTCGCTACTACAAAATTTGTAAATTAGGGCAAAAATTTGCCAATATCCACCATATTCCTCCAAATATTCAACTTCCTGTTGAGTTATCGGCATCGACAGCATGGTTTTTCTGTTCGTCTTGGCCTGTTACATATGTGTGGTGATTTTCATAGCTCTCAGTGAAACGTTGAGCCATTTCGCAAGTCACATATGTAACTCCTCCAAATTATTACATTTTTTGCCGGACCTGACAACTCGGCAAAGTTTCACAAGCAGTTATGTACGTTAAGTCCCCCAAAAACGCGATTTATCTGGGCGAAGTATCTTCATGAATAATCTGAGGAAATCCAGTGGGGTCGTCCTACACTTTCAGTGCTCGGACCCTAACGAGTGACGTCCAACTGTACTTGACTATAAACGATAGAATATAGCCCAAACACCAAAAGCTAAATTCGTCTCTAAAGTGCTATTACAAGCCGGTAATTCAAAATGTGGGAACAGTTCAATTACTTTTCGTAAAATAGTTGATTATACCTGTGTCTCAAACTCATCTCGACTGAGCTTCTGTATATTAGAAAGTGTGAGAAATGAGCAAAGGACAATCAGCTCCTCAGTCTGTTTTTTGTATATACGTGTATATATATATATTATCTTATTTTTTTTAGTTTCTAATTGTCTCTTGATTGTAGTTTTATCCAGTGAATGTGAATTCAGGCGAGATGAGGATGGGAAACACACATCAAGGCAGCAGAAGCACCAGCGCCAGCAGGAGGGTGAGGACAGGAGAGGCCACCAGGACAGGACTGAAGCCCAAAATACAAACAAAAAAAACAAGAACATAATCAGAACACAATCCTGACATAACTGGGATGTTCTAAAAGATTTCTGGGGATGTAGTTTGTTTGAATACTTTGTCAATTGATAATAACACTCATTATGTAGACTTCCATGTAACCTGACAGGTTGGGGCTTATGCATGTGTCACTAGAGATAATTGTCAAAAAGCCAGGATTGGTTGCTCACATGGATTCTTCCATCATTTATTCAGTACAACAATCTATAACCTTTTGAAACATGAGTTGATATTTAGCACTTCTGCCTTTTATTAACATGAAAATTCCAGCCCTCAAATGTAAACATGTGATCATGTCTATGTCTATAACAACATGGTAATAACTGACACTTTTCAGGCTCACTTTTTTTTTTTTTAACACTTGTGACAATATATTTCTACTAGTGTAATAGTCCCAGCATGATTCCACAGAATTAAGGAAGGATCCAATGAAACCATAGTGCACAAAATCACAACAGCCCATGTTTAAACTGGATTCCTGACATGGACGTAATCAGTTTGTAAAGAAAGTACTCTACCCACTACCCCAGTGAAAATAAAAATACCTCTTATCTGTTGTCTTTGAAGGTGTCATTGTGGTAGGTTGCAGGGTGCTGCAGAAAGTCAAGGCATTATATTATATATAAAAATCAGAAATAGATTACTGTCGATATTTCTTAATTATATTCTCATAACATGAAAATCCCAGCTCTCATCTGTAAACATGTGATCATGTCTATGTCTATAAAAACATGGTGAGAACTGACACTTTATAAAGCTCAGTTTTTCATGATACCACAGAATTTTGTAAAAAATCTAATGAAAACAGTGCATAAGATCTGAAAGTTTCCAGTCATCCCCCATGTTTAAACTGGATTCCTGACATGGACGTGATCAGTTTGAAAAGAAAGTACTCTACCCACTACCCCAGTGAAAATAATAATACCTCTTATCTGTTGTCTTTGAAGGTGTCATTGTGGTAGGTTGCAGGGTGCTGCAGAAAGTCAAGGCATTATATTATATATAGAAATCAGAATTAGATTACTGTAGATATTTCTTAATTATATTCTCATAACATGAAAATTCCAGCCCTCAAATGTAAACATGTGAGCATGTCTATGTCTATAAAAACATGGTGAGAACTGACACTTTTCAAGCTCACATTTTTTTTTACCACTTGTGACAATATATTTCTACTAGTGTAATAGTCCCAGCATGATTCCACAGAATTAAGGAAAAATCACAATAGTCATCCCCCATGTTCAAACTGGATTCCTGACATGGACATGATCAGTTTGAAAAGAAAGTACTCTACCCACTACCCCAGTGAAAATAAAAATACCTCTTATCTGTTGTCTTTGAAGGTGTCATTGTGGTAGGTTGCAGGGTGCTGCAGAAAGTCAAGGCATTATTCAATGTAAAAATCAAAATCAGAATTAGATTACCACAGACATTTCTTAATTAAATTGTCACAACAGGAAAATTCCAGCTCTCAAATGTAAGCATGTGATCATGTCTATGTCTATAAAAACATGGTAATAACTGACACTTTTCAAAATACCTCTTATCTGTTGTCTTTGAAGGTGTCATTGTGGTAGGTTGCAGGGTGCTGCAGAAAGTCAAGGCATTATATTATATATAAAAATCAGAATTAGATTACTGTAGATATTTCTTAATTATATTCTCATAACATGAAAATTCCAGCTCTCATCTGTAAACATGTGATCATGTCTATGTCTATAAAAACATGGTGAGAACTGACACTTTATAAAGCTCAGTTTTTCATGATACCACAGAATTTTGTAAAAAATCTAATGAAAACAGTGCATAAGATCTGAAAGTTTCCAGTCATCCCCCATGTTTAAACTGGATTCCTGACATGGACGTGATCAGTTTGAAAAGCAAGTGCTCTACCCACTACCCCAGTGAAAATAAAAATACCTCTTATCTGTTGTCTTTGAAGGTGTCATTGTGGCAGGTTGCAGGGTGCTGCAGAAAGTCAAGGCATTATATTATATATAGAAATCAGAATTAGATTACTGTAAATATTTCTTAATTATATTCTCATAACATGAAAATTCCAGCCCTCAAATGTAAACATGTGAGCATGTCTATGTCTATAAAAACATGGTGAGAACTGACACTTTTCAGGCTCACATTTTTTTTTTTACCACTTGTGACAATATATTTCTACTAGTGTAATAGTCCCAGCATGATTCCACAGAATTAAGGAAAAATCACAATAGTCATCCCCCATGTTCAAACTGGATTCCTTACATGGACGTGATCAGTTTGATAAGAAAGTACTCTACCCACTACCCCAGTGAAAATAAAAATACCTCTTATCTGTGTTCGTTGAAGGTGTCATTGTGGTAGGTTGCAGGGTGCTGCAGAAAGTCAAGGAATTATATTATATATAGAAATCAGAATTAGATTACTGTAAATATTTTGTAATTATTGTCTCAAAACATGAAAATTCCAGCTCTCCCCTGTAAACATGTGAGCATGTCTATGTCTATAAAAACATGGTGAGAACTGACACTTTTCAAGCTCACTTTTTCATGATACCACAGAATTTTGTAAAAATCTAATAAAAACAGTGCATAAGATCTGAAAGTTTCCAGTCATCCCCCATGTTTAAACTGGATTCCTGACATGGACGTGATCAGTTTGAAAAGAAAGTACTCTACCCTCTACCCCAGTGAAAATAAAAATACCTCTTATCTGTTGTCTTTGAAGGTGTCATTGTGGTAGGTTGCAGGGTGCTGCAGAAAGTCAAGGCATTATATTATATATAAAAATCAGAATTAGATTATTGTAGATATTTCTTAATTATATTCTCATAACATGAAAATTCCAGCCCTCAAATGTAAACATGTGATCATGTCTATGTCTATAACAACATGGTAATAACTGACACTTTTCAGGCTCACTTTTTTTTTTTTAACACTTGTGACAATATATTTCTACTAGTGTAATAGTCCCAACATGATTCCACAGAATTAAGGAAGGATCCAATGAAACCATAGTGCACAAAATCACAACAGCCCATGTTTAAACTGGATTCCTGACATGGACGTAATCAGTTTGTAAAGAAAGTACTCTACCCTCTACCCCAGTGAAAATAAAAATACCTCTTATCTGTTGTCTTTGAAGGTGTCATTGTGGTAGGTTGCAGGGTGCTGCAGAAAGTCAAGGCATTATATTATATATAGAAATCAGAATTAGATTACTGTAAATATTTCTTAATTATATTCTCATAACATGAAAATTCCAGCCCTCAAATGTAAACATGTGAGCATGTCTATGTCTATAAAAACATGGTGAGAACTGACACTTTTCAAGCTCACATTTTTTTTTACCACTTGTGACAATATATTTCTACTAGTGTAATAGTCCCAGCATGATTCCACAGAATTAAGGAAAAATCACAATAGTCATCCCCCATGTTCAAACTGGATTCCTGACATGGACGTGATCAGTTTGATAAGAAAGTACTCTACCCACTACCCCAGTGAAAATAAAAATACCTCTTATCTGTGTTCTTTGAAGGTGTCATTGTGGTAGGTTGCAGGGTGCTGCAGAAAGTCAAGGCATTAGTCAATGTAAATATAAGAATCAGAGTTCAATTAATATAGATATTTCTTAATTAAATTGTCATAACATGAAAATTCCAGCTCTCATCTGTAAACATGTGATCATATCTATGTCTATAACAACATGGTAATAACTGACACTTTTCAAGCTCACTTTTTTTTTTATACCACTCTGACAACAATATATTTCTACAAGCGTAATAGTCCAAGCATGATTCCACCCACTTCCCCAGTGCAAATAAAAAAATACCTCTTATCTGTTGTCTTTGAAGGTGTCATTGTGGTAGGTTGCAGGGTGCTGCAGAAAGTCAAGGCATTATATTATATATAGAAATCAGAATTAGATTACTGTAGATATTTCTTAATTATATTCTCATAACATGAAAATTCCAGCTCTCATCTGTAAACATGTGATCATGTCTATGTCTATAAAAACATGGTGAGAACTGACACTTTATAAAGCTCAGTTTTTCATGATACCAGAGAATTTTGTAAAAATCTAATGAAAACATAATGCATAAGATCTGAAAGTTTCCAGTCATCCCCCATGTTTAAACTGGATTCCTGACATGGACGTGATCAGTATGATAAGAAAGTACTCTACCCTCTACCCCAGTGAAAATAAAAATACCTCTTATCTGTTGTCTTTGAAGGTGTCATTGTGGTAGGTTGCAGGGTGCTGCAGAAAGTCAAGGCATTATATTATATATAAAAATCAGAATTAGATTAGTGTAGATATTTTGTAATTATAATCTCACAACAAGACAATTCCAGCTCTTGTCTGTAAACATGTGATCATGTCTATGTCTATAACAACATGGTGATAACTGACACTTTTCAAGCTCACTTTTTTTATACCACTCTGACAACAATATTTTTCTACTAGTGTAATAGTCCCAGCATGATGCCACAGAATTAAGGAAAAATCCAATGAAACCATAGTGCACAAAATCACAACAGCCCATGTTTAAACTGGATTCCTGACATGGACGTGATCAGTTTGAAAAGCAAGTGCTCTACCCACTACCCCAGTGAAAATAAAAAAACCTCTTATCTGTTGTCTTTGAAGGTGTCATTGTGGCAGGTTGCAGGGTGCTGCAGAAAGTCAAGGCATTATTCAATGTAAAAATCAAAATCAGAATTAGATTACCACAGACATTTCTTAATTAAATTGTCACAACATGAAAATTCCAGCCCTCAAATGTAAACATGTGATCATGTCTATGTCTATAACAACATGGTGAGAACTGACACTTTTCAAGCTCACATTTTTTTTACCACTTGTGACAATATATTTCTACTAGTGTAATAGTCCCAGCATGATGCCACAGAATTAAGGAAAAATCACAATAGTCATCCCCCATGTTCAAACTGGATTCCTGACATGGACGTGATCAGTTTGAAATGAAAGTACTCTACCCACTACCCCAGTGAAAATAAAAATACCTCTTATCTGTTGTCTTTGAAGGTGTCATTGTGGTAGGTTGCAGGGTGCTGCAGAAAGTCAAGGCATTATATTATATATAGAAATCAGAAATAGATTACTGTCGATATTTCTTAATTATAATCAATTCCAATTCCAGCTCTTGTCTGTAAACGTGATCATGTCTATGTCTATAACAACATGGTGAGAACTGACACTTTTCAAGCTCACTTTTTTTTATACCACTCTGACAACAATATATTCTACAAGTGTAATAGTCCCAGCAGAATTCCACCCACTACCCCAGTGCAAATAAAAAATACCTCTTATCTGTTGTCTTTGAAGGTGTCATTGTGGTAGGTTGCAGGGTGTTGCAGAAAGTCAAGGCATTATATTATATATAAAAATCAGAAATAGATTACTGTCGATATTTCTTAATTATAATCAATTCCAATTCCAGCTCTTGTCTGTAAACGTGATCATGTCTATGTCTATAACAACATGGTGAGAACTGACACTTTTCAAGCTCACTTTTTTTATACCACTCTGACAACAATATATTTCTACTAGTTTACTAGTCCCAGCATGATGCCACAGAATTAAGGAAACATCCAATGAAACCATAGTGCACAAAATCACAACAGCCCATGTTTAAACTGGATTCCTGACATGGACGTAATCAGTTTGTAAAGAAAGTACTCTACCCTCTACCCCAGTGAAAATAAAAATACCTCTTATCTGTTGTCTTTGAAGGTGTCATTGTGGTAGGTTGCAGGGTGCTGCAGAAAGTCAAGGCATTATATTATATATAAAAATCAGAATTAGATTACTGTAGATATTTCTTAATTATATTCTCATAACATGAAAATTCCAGCTCTCATCTGTAAACATGTGATCATGTCTATGTCTATAAAAACATGGTGAGAACTGACACTTTATAAAGCTCAGTTTTTCATGATACCATTAGATTACCACAGACATTTCTTAATTAAATTGTCACAACAGGAAAATTCCAGCTCTCAAATGTAAGCATGTGATCATGTCTATGTCTATAAAAACATGGTAATAACTGACACTTTTCAAAATACCTCTTATCTGTTGTCTTTGAAGGTGTCATTGTGGCAGGTTGCAGGGTGCTGCAGAAAGTCAAGGAATTATATTATATATAGAAATCAGAATTAGATTACTGTAAATATTTCTTAATTATATTCTCATAACATGAAAATTCCAGCCCTCAAATGTAAACATGTGAGCATGTCTATGTCTATAAAAACATGGTGAGAACTGACACTTTTCAAGCTCACATTTTTTTTTACCACTTGTGACAATATATTTCTACTAGTGTAATAGTCCCAGCATGATTCCACAGAATTAAGGAAAAATCACAATAGTCATCCCCCATGTTCAAACTGGATTCCTGACATGGACGTGATCAGTTTGATAAGAAAGTACTCTACCCACTACCCCAGTGAAAATAAAAATACCTCTTATCTGTGTTCTTTGAAGGTGTCATTGTGGTAGGTTGCAGGGTGCTGCAGAAAGTCAAGGCATTAGTCAATGTAAATATAAGAATCAGAGTTCAATTAATATAGATATTTCTTAATTAAATTGTCATAACATGAAAATTCCAGCTCTCATCTGTAAACATGTGATCATATCTATGTCTATAACAACATGGTAATAACTGACACTTTTCAAGCTCACTTTTTTTTTTATACCACTCTGACAACAATATATTTCTACAAGCGTAATAGTCCAAGCATGATTCCACCCACTACCCCAGTGCAAATAAAAAAATACCTCTTATCTGTTGTCTTTGAAGGTGTCATTGTGGTAGGTTGCAGGGTGCTGCAGAAAGTCAAGGCATTATATTATATATAGAAATCAGAATTAGATTACTGTAGATATTTTGTAATTATTGTCTCAAAACGTGAAAATTCCAGCTCTCCCCTGTAAACATGTGAGCATGTCTATGTCTATAAAAACATGGTGAGAACTGACACTTTTCAAGCTCACTTTTTCATGATACCAGAGAATTTTGTAAAAATCTAATGAAAACAGTGCATAAGATCTGAAAGTTTCCAGTCATCCCCCATGTTTAAACTGGATTCCTGACATGGACGTGATCAGTTTGAAAAGAAAGTTCTCTACCCACTACCCCAGTGAAAATAAAAATACCTCTTATCTGTTGTCTTTGAAGGTGTCATTGTGGCAGGTTGCAGGGTGCTGCAGAAAGTCAAGGCATTATATTATATATAAAAATCAGAATTAGATTAGTGTAGATATTTTGTAATTATAATCTCACAACAAGACAATTCCAGCTCTTGTCTGTAAACATGTGATCATGTCTATGTCTATAACAACATGGTGATAACTGACACTTTTCAAGCTCACTTTTTTTATACCACTCTGACAACAATATTTTTCTACTAGTGTAATAGTCCCAGCATGATGCCACAGAATTAAGGAAAAATCCAATGAAACCATAGTGCACAAAATCACAACAGCCCATGTTTAAACTGGATTCCTGACATGGACGTGATCAGTTTGAAAAGAAAGTGCTCTACCCACTACCCCAGTGAAAATAAAAATACCTCTTATCTGTTGTCTTTGAAGGTGTCATTGTGGCAGGTTGCAGGGTGCTGCAGAAAGTCAAGGCATTATTCAATGTAAAAATCAAAATCAGAATTAGATTACCACAGACATTTCTTAATTAAATTGTCACAACATGAAAATTCCAGCCCTCAAATGTAAACATGTGATCATGTCTATGTCTATAACAACATGGTGAGAACTGACACTTTTCAGGCTCACTTTTTTTTTTTTAACACTTGTGACAATATATTTCTACTAGTGTAATAGTCCCAGCATGATTCCACAGAATTAAGGAAGGATCCAATGAAACCATAGTGCACAAAATCACAACAGCCCATGTTTAAACTGGATTCCTGACATGGACGTAATCAGTTTGTAAAGAAAGTACTCTACCCTCTACCCCAGTGAAAATAAAAATACCTCTTATCTGTTGTCTTTGAAGGTGTCATTGTGGTAGGTTGCAGGGTGCTGCAGAAAGTCAAGGCATTATATTATATATAAAAATCAGAATTAGATTACTGTAGATATTTCTTAATTATATTCTCATAACATGAAAATTCCAGCTCTCATCTGTAAACATGTGATCATGTCTATGTCTATAAAAACATGGTGAGAACTGACACTTTATAAAGCTCAGTTTTTCATGATACCATTAGATTACCACAGACATTTCTTAATTAAATTGTCACAACAGGAAAATTCCAGCTCTCAAATGTAAGCATGTGATCATGTCTATGTCTATAAAAACATGGTAATAACTGACACTTTTCAAAATACCTCTTATCTGTTGTCTTTGAAGGTGTCATTGTGGCAGGTTGCAGGGTGCTGCAGAAAGTCAAGGAATTATATTATATATAGAAATCAGAATTAGATTACTGTAAATATTTCTTAATTATATTCTCATAACATGAAAATTCCAGCCCTCAAATGTAAACATGTGAGCATGTCTATGTCTATAAAAACATGGTGAGAACTGACACTTTTCAAGCTCACATTTTTTTTTACCACTTGTGACAATATATTTCTACTAGTGTAATAGTCCCAGCATGATTCCACAGAATTAAGGAAAAATCACAATAGTCATCCCCCATGTTCAAACTGGATTCCTGACATGGACGTGATCAGTTTGATAAGAAAGTACTCTACCCACTACCCCAGTGAAAATAAAAATACCTCTTATCTGTGTTCTTTGAAGGTGTCATTGTGGTAGGTTGCAGGGTGCTGCAGAAAGTCAAGGCATTAGTCAATGTAAATATAAGAATCAGAGTTCAATTAATATAGATATTTCTTAATTAAATTGTCATAACATGAAAATTCCAGCTCTCATCTGTAAACATGTGATCATATCTATGTCTATAACAACATGGTAATAACTGACACTTTTCAAGCTCACTTTTTTTTTTATACCACTCTGACAACAATATATTTCTACAAGCGTAATAGTCCAAGCATGATTCCACCCACTACCCCAGTGCAAATAAAAAAATACCTCTTATCTGTTGTCTTTGAAGGTGTCATTGTGGTAGGTTGCAGGGTGCTGCAGAAAGTCAAGGCATTATATTATATATAGAAATCAGAATTAGATTACTGTAGATATTTTGTAATTATTGTCTCAAAACGTGAAAATTCCAGCTCTCCCCTGTAAACATGTGAGCATGTCTATGTCTATAAAAACATGGTGAGAACTGACACTTTTCAAGCTCACTTTTTCATGATACCAGAGAATTTTGTAAAAATCTAATGAAAACAGTGCATAAGATCTGAAAGTTTCCAGTCATCCCCCATGTTTAAACTGGATTCCTGACATGGACGTGATCAGTTTGAAAAGAAAGTTCTCTACCCACTACCCCAGTGAAAATAAAAATACCTCTTATCTGTTGTCTTTGAAGGTGTCATTGTGGCAGGTTGCAGGGTGCTGCAGAAAGTCAAGGCATTATATTATATATAAAAATCAGAATTAGATTAGTGTAGATATTTTGTAATTATAATCTCACAACAAGACAATTCCAGCTCTTGTCTGTAAACATGTGATCATGTCTGTGTCTATAACAACATGGTGATAACTGACACTTTTCAAGCTCACTTTTTTTATACCACTCTGACAACAATATTTTTCTACTAGTGTAATAGTCCCAGCATGATGCCACAGAATTAAGGAAAAATCCAATGAAACCATAGTGCACAAAATCACAACAGCCCATGTTTAAACTGGATTCCTGACATGGACGTGATCAGTTTGAAAAGCAAGTGCTCTACCCACTACCCCAGTGAAAATAAAAATACCTCTTATCTGTTGTCTTTGAAGGTGTCATTGTGGCAGGTTGCAGGGTGCTGCAGAAAGTCAAGGCATTATTCAATGTAAAAATCAAAATCAGAATTAGATTACCACAGACATTTCTTAATTAAATTGTCACAACATGAAAATTCCAGCCCTCAAATGTAAACATGTGATCATGTCTATGTCTATAACAACATGGTAATAACTGACACTTTTCAAGCTCACATTTTTTTTACCACTTGTGACAATATATTTCTACTAGTGTAATAGTCCCAGCATGATGCCACAGAATTAAGGAAAAATCACAATAGTCATCCCCCATGTTCAAACTGGATTCCTGACATGGACGTGATCAGTTTGAAATGAAAGTACTCTACCCACTACCCCAGTGAAAATAAAAATACCTCTTATCTGTTGTCTTTGAAGGTGTCATTGTGGTAGGTTGCAGGGTGCTGCAGAAAGTCAAGGCATTATATTATATATAGAAATCAGAAATAGATTACTGTCGATATTTCTTAATTATAATCAATTCCAATTCCAGCTCTTGTCTGTAAACGTGATCATGTCTATGTCTATAACAACATGGTGAGAACTGACACTTTTCAAGCTCACTTTTTTTTATACCACTCTGACAACAATATATTCTACAAGTGTAATAGTCCCAGCAGAATTCCACCCACTACCCCAGTGCAAATAAAAAATACCTCTTATCTGTTGTCTTTGAAGGTGTCATTGTGGTAGGTTGCAGGGTGCTGCAGAAAGTCAAGGCATTATATTATATATAAAAATCAGAAATAGATTACTGTAGATATTTTGTAATTATAATCTCACAACAAGACAATTCCAGCTCTTGTCTGTAAACATGTGATCATGTCTGTGTCTATAACAACATGGTGATAACTGACACTTTTCAAGCTCACTTTTTTTATACCACTCTGACAACAATATATTTCTACTAGTGTACTAGTCCCAGCATGATGCCACAGAATTAAGGAAAAATCCAATGAAACCATAGTGCACAAAATCACAACAGCCCATGTTTAAACTGGATTCCTGACATGGACGTGATCAGTTTGAAAAGAAAGTACTCTACCCACTACCCCAGTGAAAATAAAAATACCTCTTATCTGTTGTCTTTGAAGGTGTCATTGTGGCAGGTTGCAGGGTGCTGCAGAAAGTCAAGGCATTATATTATATATAGAAATCAGAATTAGATTACTGTAAATATTTCTTAATTATATTCTCATAACATGAAAATTCCAGCTCTCCCCTGTAAAAATGTGAGCATGTCTATGTCTATAAAAACATGGTGAGAACTGATACTTTTCAAGCTCACATTTTCATGATACCACACAATTTTGTAAAAATCTAATAAAAACAGTGCATAAGATCTGAAAGTTTCCAGTCATCCCCCATGTTTAAACTGGATTCCTGACATGGACATGATCAGTTTGAAAAGCAAGTGCTCTACCCTCTACCCCAGTGAAAATAAAAAAACCTCTTATCTGTTGTCTTTGAAGGTGTCATTGTGGTAGGTTGCAGGGTGCTGCAGAAAGTCAAGGCATTATTCAATGTAAAAATCAAAATCAGAATTAGATTACCACAGACATTTCTTAATTACATTGTCACAACAGGAAAATTCCAGCTCTCAAATGTAAACATGTGATCATGTCAATGTTTATAAAAACATGGTAATAACTGACACTTTTCAAGCTCACATTTTTTTTACCACTTGTGACAATATATTTCTACTAGTGTAATAGTCCCAGCATGATGCCACAGAATTAAGGAAAAATCACAATAGTCATCCCCCATGTTCAAACTGGATTCCTGACATGGACGTGATCAGTTTGAAATGAAAGTACTCTACCCACTACCCCAGTGAAAATAAAAATACCTCTTATCTGTTGTCTTTGAAGGTGTCATTGTGGTAGGTTGCAGGGTGCTGCAGAAAGTCAAGGCATTATATTATATATAAAAATCAGAAATAGATTACTGTCGATATTTCTTAATTATAATCAATTCCAATTCCAGCTCTTGTCTGTAAACGTGATCATGTCTATGTCTATAAAAACATGGTAATAACTGACACTTTTCAAGCTCACTTTTTTTTATACCACTCTGACAACAATATATTCTACAAGCGTAATAGTCCCAGCAGAATTCCACCCACTACCCCAGTGCAAATAAAAAATACCTCTTATCTGTTGTCTTTGAAGGTGTCATTGTGGTAGGTTGCAGGGTGCTGCAGAAAGTCAAGGCATTATTCAATGTAAAAATCAAAATCAGAATTAGATTACCACAGACATTTCTTAATTAAATTGTCACAACAGGAAAATTCCAGCTCTCAAATGTAAGCATGTGATCATGTCTATGTCTATAAAAACATGGTAATAACTGACACTTTTCAAAATACCTCTTATCTGTTGTCTTTGAAGGTGTCATTGTGGTAGGTTGCAGGGTGCTGCAGAAAGTCAAGGCATTATATTATATATAGAAATCAGAATTAGATTACTGTAAATATTTCTTAATTATATTCTCATAACATGAAAATTCCAGCACTCAAATGTAAACATGTGAGCATGTCTATGTCTATAAAAACATGGTGAGAACTGATACTTTTCAAGCTCACATTTTTTTTTACCACTTGTGACAATATATTTCTACTAGTGTAATAGTCCCAGCATGATTCCACAGAATTAAGGAAAAATCACAATAGTCATCCCCCATGTTTAAACTGGATTCCTGACATGGACGTGATCAGTTTGATAAGAAAGTACTCTACCCACTACCCCTGTGAAAATAAAAATACCTCTTATCTGTGTTCTTTGAAGGTGTCATTGTGGTAGGTTGCAGGGTGCTGCAGAAAGTCAAGGCATTAGTCAATGTAAATATAAGAATCAGAGTTCAATTAATATAGATATTTCTTAATTAAATTGTCATAACATGAAAATTCCAGCTCTCATCTGTAAACATGTGATCATATCTATGTCTATAACAACATGGTAATAACTGACACTTTTCAAGCTCGCTTTTTTTTTTATACCACTCTGACAACAATATATTTCTACAAGCGTAATAGTCCAAGCATGATTCCACCCACTACCCCAGTGCAAATAAAAAAATACCTCTTATCTGTTGTCTTTGAAGGTGTCATTGTGGTAGGTTGCAGGGTGCTGCAGAAAGTCAAGGCATTATATTATATATAGAAATCAGAATTAGATTACTGTAGATATTTTGTAATTATTGTCTCAAAACATGAAAATTCCAGCTCTCCCCTGTAAACATGTGATCATGTCTATGTCTATAAAAACATGGTGAGAACTGATACTTTTCAAGCTCACTTTTTCATGATACCACAGAATTTTGTAAAAATCTAATAAAAACAGTGCATAAGATCTGAAAGTTTCCAGTCATCCCCCATGTTTAAACTGGATTCCTGACATGGACGTGATCAGTTTGAAAAGCAAGTACTCTACCCTCTACCCCAGTGAAAATAAAAATACCTCTTATCTGTTGTCTTTGAAGGTGTCATCGTGGTAGGTTGCAGGGTGCTGCAGAAAGTCAAGGCATTATATTATATATAAAAATCAGAATTAGATTATTGTAGATATTTCTTAATTATATTCTCATAACATGAAAATTCCAGCCCTCAAATGTAAACATGGGATCATGTCTATGTCTATAACAACATGGTAATAACTGACACTTTTCAGGCTCACTTTTTTTTTTTTAACACTTGTGACAATATATTTCTACTAGTGTAATAGTCCCAACATGATGCCACAGAATTAAGGAAGAATCCAATGAAACCATAGTGCACAAAATCACAACAGCCCATGTTTAAACTGGATTCCTGACATGGACGTGATCAGTTTGAAAAGCAAGTGCTCTACCCTCTACCCCAGTGAAAATAAAAATACCTCTTATCTGTTGTCTTTGAAGGTGTCATTGTGGCAGGTTGCAGGGTGCTGCAGAAAGTCAAGGCATTATTCAATGTAAAAATCAAAATCAGAATTAGATTACCACAGACATTTCTTAATTAAATTGTCACAACATGAAAATTCCAGCCCTCAAATGTAAACATGTGATCATGTCTATGTCTATAACAACATGGTAATAACTGACACTTTTCAAAATACCTCTTATCTGTTGTCTTTGAAGGTGTCATTGTGGTAGGTTGCAGGGTGCTGCAGAAAGTCAAGGCATTATATTATATATAAAAATCAGAATTAGATTACTGTAGATATTTCTTAATTATATTCTCATAACATGAAAATTCCAGCTCTCATCTGTAAACATGTGAGCATGTCTATGTCTATAAAAACATGGTGAGAACTGATACTTTATAAAGCTCAGTTTTTCATGATACCACAGAATTTTGTAAAAATCTAATGAAAACATAATGCATAAGATCTGAAAGTTTCCAGTCATCCCCCATGTTTAAACTGGATTCCTGACATGGACGTGATCAGTATGATAAGAAAGTACTCTACCCACTACCCCAGTGAAAATAAAAATACCTCTTATCTGTTGTCTTTGAAGGTGTCATTGTGGTAGGTTGCAGGGTGCTGCAGAAAGTCAAGGCATTATATTATATATAAAAATCAGAAATAGATTACTGTCGATATTTCTTAATTATAATCAATTCCAATTCCAGCTCTTGTCTGTAAACGTGATCATGTCTATGTCTATAAAAACATGGTAATAACTGACACTTTTCAAGCTCACTTTTTTTTATACCACTCTGACAACAATATATTCTACAAGCGTAATAGTCCCAGCAGAATTCCACCCACTACCCCAGTGCAAATAAAAAATACCTCTTATCTGTTGTCTTTGAAGGTGTCATTGTGGTAGGTTGCAGGGTGCTGCAGAAAGTCAAGGCATTATTCAATGTAAAAATCAAAATCAGAATTAGATTACCACAGACATTTCTTAATTAAATTGTCACAACAGGAAAATTCCAGCTCTCAAATGTAAGCATGTGATCATGTCTATGTCTATAAAAACATGGTAATAACTGACACTTTTCAAAATACCTCTTATCTGTTGTCTTTGAAGGTGTCATTGTGGCAGGTTGCAGGGTGCTGCAGAAAGTCAAGGCATTATATTATATATAGAAATCAGAATTAGATTACTGTAAATATTTCTTAATTATATTCTCATAACATGAAAATTCCAGCACTCAAATGTAAACATGTGAGCATGTCTATGTCTATAAAAACATGGTGAGAACTGATACTTTTCAAGCTCACATTTTTTTTTACCACTTGTGACAATATATTTCTACTAGTGTAATAGTCCCAGCATGATTCCACAGAATTAAGGAAAAATCACAATAGTCATCCCCCATGTTCAAACTGGATTCCTGACATGGACGTGATCAGTTTGATAAGAAAGTACTCTACCCACTACCCCTGTGAAAATAAAAATACCTCTTATCTGTGTTCTTTGAAGGTGTCATTGTGGTAGGTTGCAGGGTGCTGCAGAAAGTCAAGGCATTAGTCAATGTAAATATAAGAATCAGAGTTCAATTAATATAGATATTTCTTAATTAAATTGTCATAACATGAAAATTCCAGCTCTCATCTGTAAACATGTGATCATATCTATGTCTATAACAACATGGTAATAACTGACACTTTTCAAGCTCGCTTTTTTTTTTATACCACTCTGACAACAATATATTTCTACAAGCGTAATAGTCCAAGCATGATTCCACCCACTACCCCAGTGCAAATAAAAAAATACCTCTTATCTGTTGTCTTTGAAGGTGTCATTGTGGTAGGTTGCAGGGTGCTGCAGAAAGTCAAGGCAATATATTATATATAGAAATCAGAATTAGATTACTGTAGATATTTTGTAATTATTGTCTCAAAACATGAAAATTCCAGCTCTCCCCTGTAAACATGTGAGCATGTCTATGTCTATAAAAACATGGTGAGAACTGATACTTTTCAAGCTCACTTTTTCATGATACCACAGAATTTTGTAAAAATCTAATAAAAACAGTGCATAAGATCTGAAAATTTCCAGTCATCCCCCATGTTTAAACTGGATTCCTGACATGGACGTGATCAGTTTGAAAAGCAAGTACTCTACCCTCTACCCCAGTGAAAATAAAAATACCTCTTATCTGTTGTCTTTGAAGGTGTCATTGTGGTAGGTTGCAGGGTGCTGCAGAAAGTCAAGGCATTATATTATATATAAAAATCAGAATTAGATTATTGTAGATATTTCTTAATTATATTCTCATAACAAGACAATTCCAGCTCTTGTCTGTAAACATGTGATCATGTCTATGTCTATAACAACATGGTGATAACTGACACTTTTCAAGCTCACTTTTTTTATACCACTCTGACAACAATATATTTCTACTAGTGTAATAGTCCCAGCATGATGCCACAGAATTAAGGAAAAATCCAATGAAACCATAGTGCACAAAATCACAACAGCCCATGTTTAAACTGGATTCCTGACATGGACGTGATCAGTTTGAAAAGAAAGTGCTCTACCCACTACCCCAGTGAAAATAAAAATACCTCCTATCTGTTGTCTTTGAAGGTGTCATTGTGGCAGGTTGCAGGGTGCTGCAGAAAGTCAAGGCCTTATATTATATATAGAAATCAGAATTAGATTACTGTAAATATTTTGTAATTATTGTCTCATAACATGAAAATTCCAGCTCCCCCCTGTAAACATGTGATCATGTCTATGTCTATAAAAACATGGTGAGAACTGATACTTTTCAAGCTCACTTTTTCATGATACCACAGAATTTTGTAAAAATCTAATAAAAACAGTGCATAAGATCTGAAAAGTTTCCAGTCATCCCCCATGTTTAAACTGGATTCCTGACATGGACGTGATCAGTTTGAAAAGAAACTTCTCTACCCACTACCCCAGTGAAAGTAAAAATACCTCTTATCTGTTGTCTTTGAAGGTGTCATTGTGGCAGGTTGCAGGGTGCTGCAGAAAGTCAAGGCATTATTCAATTTAAATATAAGAATCAGAATGAGATTAGATATTTCCTAATTATAATCTAACAAACAAGAAAATTTGGTAGATATTTCTCAATTAAATTGCCACAACAGGAAAATTCCAGCTCTCATCTGTAAACATGTGATCATATCTATGTCTATAGAAACATGGTTTTCATGGTAATAAATGAAAACTTGCACAAAGTCCTACCTGGAGCATGGGCCTTCATTCTCACGTTTGGGAGGATTCTTAATCGTCACAGTTCGCTCAGCGGCACATGGCAGTACGTTATCTTCAAAAAGAGGATTGATATCTGTCCACAAAAAAGACAATTTAAGTTGAAATGTTTGTACAAAGGTAATTCCTGCAGTGAACAAAAAGAAGTGGTCTAGTTGGCTTGCCTTCGAAGCTGAAGGTGAAAACGGCCGTTTCTCCTTTGAGGAACTCTCTGAATTGCATTTGTTCCAAAGAGGAAAAAAAGGTTCGGCCAACCAAAGTTCCAGCGTAGCCCTCCTCACCGTCCTCGTCTGTATATTTAGTTCCGTTGTTACGAGGATTGTCCCAAAGAAAGAGGCCTGTTTGCAGGACAGAAGAGAAAGAAGTGAAGTTTAGCTTTTGAAAACAAACTTTTATAAAATGATCAAATAAAAAGAATAATAACGATTCCATTTTATTGATGTCTACATGTTGTGCTCAAGGTGCGCACGCTAAAGTTATCATGTACTCGCTGTCCTGTGCTGTAAATCGAAGACTGGCAAGCTAATTCCGATATAATACCCACTAAACTACCGCAGCACATGGAGAACTACCATTTTGGCTGACTGTATTCTTAAATCAAACAAGCAAATACTTTGTTGTGGCGTGAAATTTGTCCTCGGTACAAAAAAAGGTTGAAGCAGACCCAGTAAATCCAGATTTATGGAGCAAAGCTGGACTGAAACCAGGCTTAGTGACCACGCTACTGCCTCCTGTTGCACAAAAGTGGCATCACATATTTGTTTTTATTACATCATGTTGTAGTAAACTCACCGTTGGCGCTGATCCTTTCAGGATCAGTGGTGATACTCCGCTGTTTTGACATCTGCATCTGGAGGTTTGGGTTCTGATCCAGCATTTCTAGATTGGCTTGTCTGTACGGGCACGGCCACTCCAACCTGTCGTCGTTGTCGCCAGACACCAGTTGCACAAACAGTCCGACAAATGACCGGGCGAGCCTCACTGCTGCCCGGTAAGCATAGCCTCCTGCAGAGTACTGCCGTGGACTGTATATAATGCTTCCAAATGAACTAGTTTCCAGTACCTCTGTAAAATCGTCAATCTGAATGGTTACATGTGGGCACTGCAGCTCAGACAGGTTGATGTCGTCAATTGAGAAGCCGCCTGCAGAGCTTCCTGCTCCTTTAAGGATCTCGAACTCCACCTGGAAGTGCTTGGTTGCAGTCAGAGACACATGGTGGAGCTTCCAGTGAGACGTTGTTGAACCTAAAAGAAGGATTTTTTTATTGAGATGACTATGCCGTTCTATGTGAACGGCACATTGAATTCTTAAAAGGAATCAAATAGTATCTGATGCAGACGACACCTGGTAAAAACACAGTCTGACATTACCTGTAATCTGTCCCATCAGGCGAATGGTTCCTACGGAGTCCTCTTCATCTTTAAACTCTCTGATCCAGATGTTGAGTGTGTCTGACTCGTTCCCACTGTGGTAATAGTAAAACTGGAGACACTGGACGTTGCAATCCCTTTTAGGACTCATCCTTTCCGTCTCGAGCCAGGCTGAGTCGCCCTCCTCACCTGACGCTGTGCTGACATGCATGAAGTGACTCTCCCCCTCACCTAAATGGTTGTAGAGCAAACTAATGTTGTGGCACATTCATAGATTGGTTTTTAATGGACACATAGATGTCCTTTTTGTTGTTTTTAGTTTTCTCATATCATATTTCATGATTGAAACCTGGCAAGGAATGGAGGGAAAAGAGAATGGAAATAGAATCTTACTGCGCTCGTCACTTCCAGCAGGTAGATTGGTGTGGTCAGAGCTGGGACCACCTTCAGCCTTTGTCACCGCTTCCCAGCTGATCCCACCACGTGAACAGCGGTTCATTTGACACATGGTCTCATTAGAAAAGCCACAGAACACGTGTAAGGCAACGGTGGAGTCTGCAGAGGTGAGAGATGAAAACACCGTTTGTCTTTAGAACCGATTGTGAATTTCAGCTTGAAATGTCAACGCATGAACAGCAACATACAACTTGTGTTGCACTGACAGCGTCAAAGTAAAGATATATTGCCTTTTTTAGTGTAGCTAAAAGTTGATTGGTGTCCAATTATATTAACACCTGTAGTATGACACTAATATCTTTTGGCATGCTAATACACTCCATTCCTATATATATTTATTTTTTACAATGCAGTTACCTTAATCCTGTATTTACCAGCTTCATTGGATTGCAACATTTTCTGGTCTGAATTTTCAGCAAATCCAACAACAGCCGATTATTTCACTAAATATCCTTGTGGGGGCTTGTGGTGATAGTGTGGATGTCACAAAATAATCAGGACTCTGTGTGGGCCAGAGTTGTGTATGTCTTTTCTGTCTGGTTTGGTGGCAGTTATCATTATCATTGCAAGATAAAAGCTGTGACTCTTCCTTGTAAAAAGACACATTGTGAATTCATTCTTACTGCATCCGTAGAGGAGGTTCAACTCAAGAACATCACTTGGGCTCATTTCTAACGTCTGCCCAATCACGTCCTGGAACTTTGGGTCCAACGTCTCGATTGTGGATCCGTTGCCATTGCTGAAAAGATCTTTGGAGTAGTGCATCACGGATATATAGTCGTAGTCGACTCCGTTGGTGGTGCTGCTGTCCCTGCTTACTATTCTGAAGTTTCTTTCTTTGCCTGAAACAAGCATCCAATTTGTTTCAGTATAAATGAGCAACTGCTACACAGTTTGAAACTTCCATGTATACTTCAAATACACTGACTAAAATGTAGTAAACAGATACACTTACTTATTACATCTTTGAAATAGTCACTTGATCATTACCTTTAACCTTCTCTCTTATTTAAAATGTCTTAATAGTGTGCATATAGCTGCATTGTTGTGACACATTATTTGTAATACACATTTGTTGTGCGGTTGTACGATAATTATATCCAGGTGTGGCTTTATAATGGACTGAATAGAAAAAGAACTACAGATTCTCTATAATGAAAAAATGACAAAATAATGCTTCCTTTGTATGGATAAGCATAGTACATTTATAATTAATCACTTGATTTCATTATATTATGTCATTTCCAACACTTTTCATTCACACATCTCAATTTAAGGAAAACATAAATATCTGATGGATTTTTTCAAACCTTCCAAGATGTTTTCTGTTACGATTCTCACATAATCATCTCGATCGTATCTGGACTGTTCATGGAAGAATCCGAGCGCGTGGAGAAACTCGTGTTCAACAATAGATAGCTCGTCACAGTTTTGCCCAATGGAGAGGTTCTGCCCGTCTCTTATTACTCTTCCAATGAATGAAAAACATCTGTAATGGAAATAACAGTCATCAGAAAATCACATTTATCCCTTATTTTCATTATTCACTTTATCTTACCAAAAGCCTAATTTAATCATCTTGTTTCACACAACCATGCAAGCCCACAAGAGAAACAGATTAATTCATCAAATTAATCAATCAAATGACTAAAACAGCTCAGAGCTCATTCTCAGATTATTATCTTGTGAATACATTTTAAAAGCTTTATTTGATAATACCAATTGTAAACTTATACTGAAGTATCCAAATAACCCCAAAAAATTGAGAATGAACAATACCATACCATACCACACCACACCACACCACACCACACCACACCACACCACACCACACCACACCACACCACACCACACCACACCACACCACACCACACCACACCATACCATACCATACATACATTATAATACATACCCGTCTAACTTTTTAGCAGAGATGTAATATTCCTCAGAGTCCTTTGGTTTGAAATCGATGCATGACTTCAACCTGAACTGTTCAAAGGCTTTCAGGATGACTCCTTTAGCGTTGATGTCTTCAGTGGATCAAAACGTGACATAAAGACAGAAACATTAGAAAAGTAAATGCAACTGTTGTTCTTGCTCGTGCAAATTGTACCAAAGTTACAAATCACAAATAGTAATGTTACTGCAATTTTCAGAGCCTTTTTCAGTATATTTATGATTTTTGCAGCTAAGTGAATTCCTTTGAAACTGAAAATATCTGCATCATATCTACATTTGTTGACAACATACAGCCAGTTTTTATGTAAATCATAAAAGTCATTGATTGTCAAAGATGAGAGTGTAGACTTTTTATATAAGCAAGGTAATAAAAATGGTTTTAAGTGACTGATACTGAGTCATTTTTAGGGGGGGAAAAAAAGCTTATGTAACAATAGTGTTACTATGAGAGTACCACTATTATAGTAGTTACTTGAACTTTAGTGCATGTTTTAATATCTCTTTTCACAATAAAATGAATCACTATTGTCACTAAACCTGATGTGAATGACATGCTGCTCTTTGATACTAAGATAGTTTAGTGACTTACTTCTGCTTCCTCTTTTCATTATGTGGCTCCAGTGAAGCGCCTATCTTTAGGTAATTGATATTTTTTGAACTGGAGTTTCTGGTTTATTTTCTAATTTTCTCAAATTTTCCCACGGAGGTATAAAACAAAAACTCTCAAAGACAGGGTCCAACCAAATACAAAATATCTGTACTATTGAGAAAGAAGAATGATGTTTACCCAAGGTGTTGTTCAAGTCGTAGGGCACTGGAAGCGTCCACAGTGTATCCCTAGTAGTGGCACTCCTTCCCTTGTTTGTCTGATATATAAATGAAATTTAGTGGCACATTTTCACATGCAACACACACAGTCTAGTTCATGTATGATTTCATAAGATATTCATCCCTGAAGACTGAGCTAAACTTACCTCCATGATGTCATCTTTCAGTGACTCTAAGGTGAAGCATAAAAATATTGTGTTCATTAATTCAAATATCATTAGTGAATTAAAAGCATTGACAAAACTCTCTGATCCATTAAAGAGAATATATGCAACTTTACCCTGGTTAATGTCAGCAATGTCCTTGTCTTCATCAATATCTATTAAAAAAAACCATGCACATATAATGATTAAAATTGTCTGATCAAATATATTGGATAATTCAACTTTATTTCTACTTTCTCACTTTAAAACCACCACAGCTGACCCAAAGTGGTGTGCATAAATAGACATAAAAATCTTAAAACATGAGGTGCGATCAGTAAAATACAATATAAAAACAAACAAACAACAAAATACAACAGGTGCAGAGTCTCAAGCTGGGTTATAAGCCAGTGAATAAAAATGGGTCCTAAGATTAATGGACAGTACCGGAGCTTGACTTGGATAAGATTAAGAAAACCTAACGGAACTTACCCACTATCTCTGGTTCAGCCTGGAAGAAAAAAAAAAGGACATTTCAGCTTAAACAGACATTTGAAAACTATGTATTGGAAAATGTGAAACAGAAACTTTCACTTGGTTTCCATCTGTTTGTGTATTAAAACAAACGTGCTCATATTGGACCTCAGTGAAGAGTTAGAATCAACTCTGTCACTGTTTTTAGCTGATTTGCAGTTGCACATTCTCTTGTTACTCTGATTCGAAAATCAAACTAAAATCAATCAATCAATCAATCAATCAATCAATCAATCAATCAATCAATCAATCAATCAATCAATCAATCAATCAATCAATCAATCAATCAATCAATCAATCAATCAATCAATCAATCAATCAATCAATCAATCAATCAATCAATCAATCAATCAATCAATGCCCCTCTGGTAATGGAGTCCATTTTTTCAGTAGAATTTGGATCATAACAAAATGCTCTTAAAAATGTGATTGGATTAAAAAAATTCTAGTCTTTTTTGGTTTATTTTCAATAATGACACACAGTAGAATGGAGAGTTTACAGGAAGGGAATGAAAAACCATGATATTATTACCGGCTGTAAGGAGATGACAGGCGTAACTGCCAGGTACATTAGAAAAATGTAGCCTTTCATTCTGACGCTGTATTCAGGACTGAAAATAAGAAACATTGAAGAAACATTAGAGAGCGTTGTCATGAAATGCAGTCAGCTGATGGGGACTAATTTAGAAAATTCAGATTGAGTGTTGATGAAAATATCAGAGGTTCCTACCTTCAGCCACCTCTATGGTCTGTTCCTCAGCTGCACATGAGAAGCCTCGGCCGTGGAGGGAGCATTATAAGCTCCTGGTAAATCAAAACAAGTCCTTGATGGACTTGCTGATCAAGTTGTACCATGAACTTCAGCCATTGTTCGCTGTAATTGGCTCCAGGCTCTGTGACCTTGAGTTTTTAAGAATAGAGAGATGAATAGAATAAAATGAAAGTCTTATTAGACAAGACGTGATGCACAGATAAATACAAAAATGTTCACATCAACCTACACAGGTTGAACAGGCCATCATCAGGTCAGGACGATTCCCCTTCAAAATAAATGATCATCAAACTACATGTTTATGAGCTATTTACCTGATCCATTCATGTGTTTACACTAACTTTGTTTTATTTTGCCTGTCATGGTAAATAGAACTTGAGCCGATTGTCCGAACTTTGTACAAACACTGGGAGCTCAAATCAAAGGCTGAAACTGATTTTGTAATGAAACGACACAGACACATGCGCGGGGAACAATACGCTATGAACGTGAAGAAAATGGAGAGCACTGGATGACGCATCGGATGCTATCAGGGGTGACTCTCCACAATAAAACTACTGATATGGACGATAAAACTAGAATACGGACCGAGAGCAATACCACTACAGGTCCGCCATGTTTGTTTACAAGTGCATGAGCAGAAGGAAGGTGGGGGGGTGGAGAGATCTGTGCATGCACAGTAACAGGCTCCCTAGCCTCGGGCAGTCTCTGCATGAGATTAAAATTCTCAAACACAAATAGAAATGAGAGACAGACAGACAGACAGACAGACAGACAGACAGACAGACAGACAGACAGACAGACAGACAGACAGACAGACAGACAATTTACCGATAGTAGGACAACTCGTCCACAGACAGCACCCTAAGCGGACAAGTCGTCTACTTAATATCTTATGTTTTTCTGTCAAATACACTTATTAATCATTCCAAATGTGTCAAATAGACTTTGAAATCCAATCCTTCAAATCAATATTGCTGAAAAAAATAGTCCTGGACGAGTTGTCCGGGTTTGCAGTTTTGTAGACGAGTTCCGTTCACCCAATTTACCTGCATTTTTCAAGTATTTCCTGCGGTCCAAGGCCGAGGGTTCAGCCCCTGCTCTCAGCAGAATCTCCACCACGTTTGGCTGCTTGGTTATCACTGCAAGATGAAGAGGAGTCTAGAGAGGAACACAGGAACAGGGTTTCATTTGGACGTCCGTAACTCTATAAATCCTAACAGGTGCTTTATAAAATGAGTCGATTATTCTGCACTGAATCACACACACGACAGGAAAGAGTGTGGGAGCCCCATTAAAGATGGACAGTGTTAGTCCACTACTGTAACATTTCGAAGTGCCGAAAACCCTAAGTTACCATATTTGACTGACAGTGCCAGCTGAATGTCCCCAAAAAGAAAAAGCTATGAAGGAGAATTATAAGATATGTATCAGAAAAAGAAAACCAAGCAGCAGAAAGAGTTGGGAGAGTCTCTGGAAACATCTGAGGGACCGAAGAAAAGCAGAGAAAAATGTTACTGCGTTGAAGACAAAACAAAGAAGGTTAATTGTGGGTTGAAAGCTCGACATCCCAAGCTGGAGGAACAAATTCACAGATGATTTATTGAATGGCAGCTAATGGCCGAGGCCTACTGACAGGACAGTCATGTCTGAGCATGTAAACATAAATGTGTCTCATAAACCAGTTCATCTCTTCGTGACCTGTGTTTGACAGATGCAACGTATATACTCAGGTGTAACTTATATACGGGAACTTATTTCAGCTTTGCATACAGACAGCATGTAAACACAAGATATGAAAAGTGACTGTTTCTACCAACAAGGAGATGAAATAGCCGAGTCCTTGTAGGCAAAGTCAAAGGTGTGTGGTGGTTTCTATTAAAGGCCACTGCTAATTTCTAACCCGTTCTACAGGTTAATGGTCAATAAAACACGTGTAAGTAATGCCTGCAAGCATGAGCTCTCATCATGAACAAGGAACTATGACTTGTCAGTACATTATAATTATGGAAGATCCATGTAGGTGTGACTGCCAGTAAAGCAAGACAACTGATAGGCAAAGCATCTTTGTGGAATTCCTCCTATGTGTCAATGCAAGTGTCCCTCCCTTCTCTGTGGTTTCCTTGAATCCTATGAGTCACACACACACGCACGCACGCACGCACACACGCACGCACGCACGCACGCACGCACACACGCACGCACGCACACACACACAAACACACACACACACTCCCAATTAATGTGTACTTAAATGTTCTGGCTTAAATAAATCCCGCTCCTGTTCAGATTGTGAGATTATGTGACACATCAAGGCCTTTTATAAATAGACCTCACAGAACTGTCAAACTGGCTCACGCTTACTGTAAAAGTTAGAGTGACTAAACAAAGATCCAGCCATGATAAGACGTTTGGTGGGAAGCGAGAGAGGAGGGGAGTGGGGATGGGGAAACCGAGGACAGAGGAAGAAGAGGAAGTAACAGAGGGGAGTCCAGGGGAAAGACAGGATAACGAGGGAAAACCCCATCGCTTTCCCCTGGGTTTGTCCTCACATAGCTGCATTCCTGCAAAATGGGCGGATGAACATGAACGAGGTGAAAAGATGGGAGGAGAGCATGAAGACAGATATGGAGAGGAGGCTGCCGGTTATGAAAAACAGCCAAAGGGGATGAACCGTGCCAAACCTAACCAAAGACAGGAGGCAACACTAAGAGATGAATGTTTCTCTTCTGATACTAAAGGGTAAAGTCACTAAAGTTCAACAGATAAACGCTGTGCGCTTTTACGTCAGCAGTGTTGACAGTTGGATGACAGTTTAATCAGTCAGGTCATCGGGTGTACGTAGTTAGAAAGAACGTTCTTTTTTTAAGAAGAGCGAAAAAAATAGGAGCGAGACAGACAAACAATTTACCTGCAAGTTTCAAGTATTTCCTGCGGTCCAAGGCCGAGGGTTCAGCCCCTGCTCTCAGCAGAATCTCCACCATGCTTGGCTGCTTGGTTATCACTGCCAGATGAAGAGGAGTCTAAAGAGGAACACAGGAACAGGGTTTCATTTGGACGTCCGTAACTCTATAAATCCAAACAGGTGCTTTATAAAATGAGTCGATTATTCTGCACTGAATCACACACAAGACAGGAAAGGGTGTGGGAGCCCCATTAAAGATGGACAGTGTTAGTCCACTACTGTAACATTTTGAAGTGCCAATGAGACAGATACCATATTTTATGCAACAATAAGTCACATCTATTTTTTCTTTTCTTTTTTTGCTGTTCGGCTGGCCATGTGTCTTAAAAGTATGAAATACAGGGACATACCATCTGGGATGACTACAACAGAATGCTGCTATAGTACCGTTAAAAACCCTAAGTTACCATATTTGACTGACAGCTCGACATCCCGAGCTGGAGGAACAAATTCACAGATGGTTTATTGAATGGCAGCTAATGGCCGAGGCCTACTGACAGGACAGTCATGTCTGAGCATGTAAACATAAATGTGTCTCATAAACCAGTTCGTCTCTTCATGACCTGTGTTTGACAGATGCAACGTATATACTCAGGTGTAACTTATATACGGGAACTTATTTCAGCTTTGCATACAGACAGCATGTAAACACAAGATATGAAAAGTGACTGTTTCTACCAACAAGGAGATGAAATAGCCGAGTCCTTGTAGGCAAAGTCAAAGGTGTGTGGTGGTTTCTATTAAAGGCCACTGCTAATTTCTAACCTGTTCTACAGGTTAATGGTCAATAAAACATGTGTAAGTAATGCCTGCAAGCATGAGCTCTCATCATGAACAAGGAACTATGACTAGACAGTAAATGATCATTAAAGAAGATCCTGTGTCGCGTGCATGTGTGACTGGACGTTTCTATTTCCGCATTCAAACAAACACACCTAAATTATTAATTGTTCTAAAAAAAAAAAATTATTTTTAGCTGCTGGTCAAGTTACACAATAGTTACAACAATTGGGAACAGAGTGTTGTCTTAAGTTTCACTTAAAAAAGCATTACAACTTTCAGTCTTAAGTAGAGTTTTTTTTGAGTAATCGCGATTAATTACTTAATTCTTTATTTACCAAACTTTTTCTTGTGACAGCAGTAAATAAAATATTAATACAATTTTACATGTATTTGCAGTCATTTCTTATTGGTATTTTTCCATCTACAATGAAAACGGCAAATGTAATCCCTATTCACAAAAGTGGCAACAGAC
This sequence comes from Lipophrys pholis, assembly GCF_963383615.2. Classification (NCBI taxonomy): domain Eukaryota; kingdom Metazoa; phylum Chordata; class Actinopteri; order Blenniiformes; family Blenniidae; genus Lipophrys; species Lipophrys pholis. Next base: position 19,963,217 of record NC_137639.1, on the reverse strand, counting down.
ATCTATTTATTAATTATAGATCAATTTCCCTTCTTCCACAATTTTCAAAAATTTTTGAAAAACTGTTTGTAAACGGGCTTGACAATCTTGTTGAAAAATGTAACCTGCTGAGTGACAATCAGTATGGTTTTCTATCAAACAGATCCACCCCTACTGAGGATATTGCAACAGCAATAGACAACAGAGGATATACTGTGGGTGTTTTTATAGACTTAAGTAAGGCTTTTGACACGATAGACCACACGCAACTCCTAAACAAACTTCAGAGGTATGGTGTCCTGTATGGGGTACTGCTTACGATTGGCTGAAAAGCTTCCTCAGCAATAGAGACCAGAAATACAGCGTGATCACATAGTTGAAATGAAATATGTTTCTAGAATTTCAATTAAAGCTTTGAATGGTGATAAATGTGTCTTATCCCAGAACTCTGCTCAATCAATTTTCAAATATAGCCTGGATTTTTCGTGACATTTTGCTTGGGTGTTTGCATGTGTCTTTATCTTTTTTCCCCAACACGATCAGAGTTTAAAAAACATAATTGTTGATAGAAAAAAACCAAAAAAAAAAACAGGAAAGAAAACAGTTTTCCTTGGTTTCCTTTTTGAAAGACAACACATTCAACTCTTCCCTCCTACTACTTAAACTCAGAGGTACTATCACTCATTGGGCGTTTGTAATAAGTAAACTGTATTGGGTTAAGTAGGAGATCATCAGTAGTCCACATCATGAACGAGCTGCTTGCTGCATTATGGCCTCTGCTCCGACTAAAACAATACCGCCTCCCAGTGGACGAAGTGAGCACAGCATTTACTTTGAATGGAAAATTGTAATTAATCTTTTCTGCGGTGTTTTTGTTTTTGTCGTTATTTTTTTTTCCATCTCACTTGGGCATTCCATGTTTGACACAAATAATACTAAAATAATAAATAATCAAAACGTGTTGATTATTGAACTAGATGGTATTTTCCTACAATTTTTCATAACTGTAAACTTATTTGGCTTCTTTGATTTTCATAAACATGTCATGTGCACCTGATTGATGCAAATGAAACAAGAGCAACACTGTGTTTGAACATATTGTGATCAGAAATCTACTGGATCAATTCTGAAAGTATCAGTTTTCATACATACACCCAATAAGTTATTATGTCATATTTATTGCACGTTTTTTTGGAAAGTACACATCTTATACATTGTATTGAACTCAATAATGTATAAATCATCATTAAAGGGGTACAAAATCTCACCAACAGATTTTTTTTTTAAACCACAAAAAGGTGAAATGTGTGTGATTTTGGTCAGTTCTTCCCAATATGATATATGATTGTGCACATTTATACCAGCTTTAAAGTCTTTCGGTTTAAAATGTCTATTTACACATGTTTTAGTCAGTGCCATGTAAAGGATGACAAAAACCCAACACATTAATTTACAGCACCATTTGTCTTTCGGTAATAATCAAAAACCTATTATACATTATTATACAATAATTCCTGTATGCTGATTTTTATCATCACACATTTGTTTTCTATATAAAATCATTTGAATGATGACAGTTATATGAAATATAAGATAAACATGTCTTTTAATCACAAAGCACTTTTCTCCATCACACTGAGTTTTGACTAATATGTCATAATCAATTCATAGCACTACTAAACTTTGACCACTAGATAGCACTGTTGCTTCTTTAAAATGAGCTTCTCTTTGGAGAGTTTAAAACAGTAAATAGATTCATAAAAACTTAAGTTTGTAGGCAGACGATCTGAATAAATGACAAAATGGTGGTACAGTGTTTAGCACTGTCCTCTCACAGCAAGAAAATGTGAGTATAATTACTGTCCATGGTTTTCCTCTGTTAATCTGGTCAGTTTGAATGTTTTAAGCCAAATGTAGAGTAAATGTTTATGTTGCAATACTTTGACTGTCTGTACTGTGAAAACAGTACAGATCCACCAGAACCATTTTGTATATCAACATGTACAATCATATCAACATCCATCACTCCACAAAATACTGAAAAGCTGACTCTGAATCGTTCATTAAGTCCCATTAAGTTTTAGAAAATCAATGACAACAAAGTCTTCTTTCCAAACTTTGAATACTAATTTCCAGCAGCGATATTAAACCTGCATTATTCTGATATTTTCTCTTCTAAGAACCTCAGAATCATCGTGTCCTGGAACCTGCTCACATTCAGATGACAACGTGGGATAAACAACAAAGTCTGAGAGCTTTTAAAATGAACTGCTGACGTCCAACAGCTATCTTCTTATCTCCTCTGGCACTGATCTGTTTATCAAGCCAGTGTAGAAACAAACTGTTATCAACATCAAAACAGCAGCAAATCTCTGTTTGTCACTGCGGTGTGTAAAACAAGATGTTTCTTGTTCAAAGAAGCTGTTTTTTGTCAGAGAAAACCCCCATCGCCATTCCCCTGAGTGGAGCCAGACCTCAGTCTGGCCTCCAGGATTGAAACATGGCCATTAGGATCAAGGCCTGGACGAAGCCTCGGGGCTGTATTGACTGATAAAGCCGTCTGAATGCTGCTTCTTGGTGCCGACTCCAGTGCTGAGGCGTAAAACAGGCTGGAGCATGAAGATGTGACAGCAGGTCTGAATTCTCAAAGATTCACAGAGGTTTCGCAGTCGGTTGTTTCAGTTTGTCAGAGACTGATTATATAAGCGAGCAATTAATCTTGCTGTGGCGGCTCCAGGTAAAGCTGGGACTAATCCGCTGGGCCATACGCTTATGAAGAGCTCTCTGATTAGGAAGCAGTATGCTACTCTTCACTGTTTTATCTGAATTTCATTTGCATGTAATGTTTTATAACAGTAAGTCAAATGTGAAAAACTCAAACGTTTAAAGACGGAGCATATGTGAAGGTACACCTACATGCATGAACCACAAACACAATAAGATGAAACCGACCATCTTCAAAATAACAAAGCAACTTGATTGCATGTATATTTTGTGCCCGTTTGATTTGGTTTTGATTGACTGCTTGCTGGCTGTGCAATGTAAAGGTCTACCGAGTTAATGTTAGTCATCAGTTAATCATTATTTATGTAACACTCTCTGTATGATGATTTGTAGTTCAAAGTGGCTCACAGGAGACTGATAAAACACTATAAAAGAAAAACCAGTTGAATGGAGTCACACCTGTAAATGCACGCACATGCAACTTTAACATGCGCAGAGAATTCAAATTGAATGTGGAGATAAATGCATGCCTGAAACACGAGAATAAAATAAACCAATAAAAGATGGATGAACTAGTAAACAACACTATAATACTACAATAATGTCAGTGAGAGGGAGAGTGAACTTGTGTATGTTGAACACACAGAGTAGAATGTTCAGCACATAAAATGTAGGTCAAATATTCATCACATTTCAAAGAAATAATAAATAAAATGTTAATAGAAGTTAGCTTCAAGGTTTTCTCCAAAATAAAGTTGAACATAATTAAACCTTTTGGCATAAAACTTTTAAATCAGTAGCAACACTTTAATGTCCACATGAAGGTTCAGTTCCAGTAGATTCTAGCAAACTACCTAAAAGCAGCATCACCGCAGTTCGGCTTTTGTGGACGACTGAGAGACGATAACTACGAATGAACCTGCAATTATAGAACAGATTTTGTTCATAAGTTGACTAAACTGTTGAAACATGCGACCGATGACTCAATAAAGAAAGAGCCAAAATCTAACGAGAGTATTTGTTCTACATTTTTCATGCAAATTACAATGAAAATAATATTGTTCTCTGTTGTTGGCCTGTTGATTTGGTGCTGTTGCGGTTTTTGGGCAACCCAGGAACAAATCTGTGCTGCGAGTGTTGTGTACACATGTGAGTGGTTGGACGCTTGTCGGTGGACTCTAACCCTCCACGCTGGATGCTGGCACTGTCAACAGGCAGAGGATAACGAGGAGAAGGTCATGTGCTGCATAGTTCCATTTTTAACGATGGATGTAATAATCTCGAGCTGCAAACCAATTTTATATGAAAGCAAAATGCCAAAAGTTTATTTTTAATTTTTTTCAATGTTAAACACAATGAGTTAGAAGCTTCTCTGCAGTTCTGTCTGTCGCTCTCTCTCATAACGGCTCCTCACAACCGTTCATTGTGACACATGTAAGGCGGAGCTTCATGACAAGCGTTGACAAGCAGAACGACGGGAACAATAGTCTGCCTCTGGAAAAACTGGCAGGCGAAACCGGGACAGGAGCCGGGACATGTCAAGACACGGGAAGCCAAATCAAAATACTACTTTCTTTCTGGGAATAAGGCAAGCGTGTCCCATTAGTAACTGCGGTTTGGGGAAACACAGGATCGGCCCCTCTCTGATGTCGTGTACACTTTGGTTAAGTAAATGTTGTTGTGGGAATTAAGTGTGGACAGACGTTTGTTTTGATGCAGAAATGTGTTGAACATTTCCTCGAAAAACAAATCGCAGCAAAAACACAAAGTTTATAGACTCCGTCGGTTTATTTTATGAGTCACACAAAAAAAAAGTCACAGCATGTAACTTCACAACAATAAAAATGAAATATATACATTGTTTGACAAGCGCAGAAATCTTCTGTGCAACTGTCTCGCCGAGCAAATAAATATCGTGTTGTGGGGAGATGCAGCATTTAATTTGGGTTACAGTAAAAGTCACACACTGAAATTCTAACGTTTCTTGTTTTAACAGAGGTAGACGAGCGAGGCCGGAATCAGCGGCAGGAAGACTCAGTTGGCTTCAACAAAGGACTGGTAGAGGGACATGAGCTGTGCCTGGAGGTCCTGGGCGTAGGGGTCCAGCTTCTCCTTCAGGTCCTCGGCGTAAGGTGCCACCATTTGTTTCATCAGGTTGGCTCTCTGGCTGAACTCCACTTGGACCTTCTCCGTCAAGGGGGCCACGCTTTTTTGGAAATCCTGCAGGTGCTTGTCCACCTTCTGCTTCAGGTCCTCGGTGTAGGGCCCCAGCTGGTCCTGCAGGTCCTTCACGCTCTGCTCCAGGCTGGCCTTCAGCTCCTCGCTCCTCTGCATCAGGGTGGCCCTCAGGGCCTCGGAGTCCAGGGTGTCGGCGTAGGTGGCCAGCTCCTGTTTCAGCTGCTCCACTCTCTGCTGGATCTGGGCCTTCATGTCCTCGGTGTAGGGCTCCAGCTTCTCCTTGGCAGAGCTCAGCTCCTTGGTCAGCATGTTTTTCAGCGTGTCAGCCTCAGTGGAGATCTTGGTCATCAGGTCCTGGGCCGCAGGGGGAAGCTGCTCCTGCAGTGTGACTGCGTACTTGCTGGCTATGTCAGCACTTTCTGTGAGGCGAGCGCTTGGAGAAAAACAAAGCGACTGTGAGATCATCCCAGGTTTGTCTGACACCACACTGGTCATGGGACCGCTGTCCGTCATGGGCCAGGTTAGTATGGTTCAGTGTGTCACGCAGCTTACTTGATCTCCTGTCCGATTGGGGACTTCCTGATCATCTGCAGCGTGTCATCGGCGGTCTGGGTGGCTTTGGCGATGTAGACCCAAAAGGCATCAGTGAGCACTTCCAGCTGTGGCCTGGGTGCGTCGGCATGGAAGAGGTTTGCGTTGCATCCTGCTGGAGAGAGACACGGACAGTTCGTGTGTGAGCCAATGTGGTGTTCAGTCAAGCAGCGAATTCACTTCAACTCAACAACGTACCAGAGAGCACTGCGACGGCGAGGACAATAAACACCTTCATGACTGAAACTGGCTGTAAAAAAAAAAAGAAAAAAGGATTAAGTTAAAATTTATGTTGCATTAACGAGGTCAAAACATCGATATATTTCTCTTAGTTTTAAATTGACTACAATACTCACCTACTGGCGTATCGCTCAGGCTTAAATGTGATTGTGAGTGTGTCAGACTGCTGCTTCCGTGTATATATAGTGAAGTCAGATGACAGTTGTATTCAAGAGCCCAAAGTCCACAAGTCACTGCCAGGTTGTCAAAATGACTCCTTTCCTGTTTTTGTTCCTGACAACTGTCACACAACAGTTGGATTTCAGAAAATGTCCTTATTAAAAAAAAACAAAAAAAAACAACAGTCTGACGGGGCACAGTAAATATCCCACCAGCCCTCCTCTGAATATTTCTCTAGTCCCCATTAATATGGAGCGATTGAAGATCTATGTGGTCCAGAGTTTCCAGCTTTTAAAAACGTGCAGATAACTTTGGTATGTTGACACTTGTGAACTTTGTATTCAGGTCAAACAATGTGAATGCAACATTACAAAGCACGTTGATGCTTTCCTAACATTTGAATTAAATAAAACTGGAAAAATGTGCCCGATCAATGGTATTTCTAGTATACAGCAGGAGCGATGTGCCGGCATCCACAATGAGTCGCTTTTGACTTTTGTCATATTGAGCTGCCGCCTGTCACTACTGCTCTTCTGTGTGTCATTTAGACTTTGGCTGCTGTAGTCTCAGAGTAAAACGACAAACAGGTGAGTTTCAGGACTGGATAATTCACACTAAATACCGACTTTAAAAGTACAGCTTTTATTTAAGTTCACTATGAGGATCAAAAATAAAAACGTCCACTAAAGAAAGATCAGATCCCCTGGAGGATAAAAGGCTCAACGTAATGGATTAAATAATCAAAGTTCAGGATACACATTGGTTTCTCTTGTCACATTTTAAAACAATTAAAATGTTCTCCTGTGACTCATACGTGCATCTGGAGACATTCAACAACAAATTAAATCAGACACACAATAAATGTGATTTGCTATTTTATACATTTTATTTTTTATTTTCTGACCTGTAACCAAAAACATTGAGTTTGTTGTCTTGTACTGCAGTTGTACTTTCAACAACGGCTCGGAAAACAAACCTTAATGGAGAACTTAACATTTACTTAACATTCAACGTTCATTTACAAGCATCGTGGAAAGTGTATGTAAACAGAATGATTAAAATATTCCCACCATCCTGCGATGAATGTAAATACAAAAATTGACTGGAGCTAAAACAATCCAGCTATTTGTGGTAAGATTTTAGTAGTTTTTCAATGACGTCATGATACTATGACACGCAGTTCCATTTATTATATTACTCTATTTTATACTGTGAGAGATCTCATATATGTAATCAGAAATCTTTAATGCCGATCAAACAGTGTTGTGTGACCTGAAAAAGCAGCAACTTTGTCCTCAAGTAGTCGACAGCGGCTGCAGCTGCTGACCTTTGCCCAGGCTGACACATGGTGTATTTTTGACCCATGGTACGACAAAAAAACTGGAATTACTGTCGCGCTTTGATTGTCCTGCTTGATGTGATTATAAAACCCCGACTGTATAGACAATCAAAGAAGGACATCAAAGAAATTAAAGATAGAATCAGTGTGTGTTGGCAAATAGTTATCTCTGACCGGGGGAACGGTCCCTGCCATGTGATTAGACGGCTGCACCGTTGGGTTCATTCAAGGCGAACTTTATAGATCTGACCCCATCAACAGTGAGGAATGACTCATAGCTTTAGGTAATTACATAAAGCCAGAATATGTTTCATTAATACCTATTGGGACATTCAAAAATGTCATCAAATAATCATGAATCAGGTATAAAGGTGGAGATATTCTGTGCTCAGTGTGTGGTGTATTTTCACATTCAGGACTGTATTTGAGCCAATATCTGGCACAAGGTGTCAGTCTGGAAATCAGGGTGAGGCAAGGTGACAGCAAGACATGACTGTTTGGACTTTGGGACAATTGCCGTCTGGCTTTGCTATATAAGCCGCAGAGTCTGACCAGCAGAGCACAAGCACCGCTCACTGGACTTGCAGATACACTTGCAAACTAAAGTAAGTTGAAGAAATGAGAGAAACATTTATTTATTTATTGAAAAATCTTGTCTACTTTTCTGAACATGCTGTGCTGAGTGCCTGTTACTTTCTTGACACAGGGTCTTGCCGCCATGAAGGTCCTCGCTGTGCTCGTCCTTGCTGTTTTCACTGGTACGAGGGGAACACCCGGTTTGAATTTTGGAGAATTGAATGCAGACAGACGTTGATGGGATATCTATATTGTGCTCAGTCTTTTCTTTTCTCCTTCTTGTCCCCAGGTTGCAATGCCAACCTGTTTTATGCCGACGCACCCAAGCCACAGCTGGAAGTGCTGACTGATGCTTTCTGGGACTACGTTGGCAAAGCCACCCAGACGGCTGATGACACCCTCCAGATGATCAGGAAGTCTGAGTTCGGACAGGACATCAGGTTAGTCAACTGTGACACCTCAAGTATTGATATTTAACTTATAATATGGCCTGACATGTAAATTTAGTTGAAGGACTGGGGAAAACGCCTTGAAACCTCATTGTTCCACTTTTTCTCTGTGACCAACGTTATCCTTTTAGCACCCGTCTGACAGATAGTGCTGACGTAGCCAGCAAGTACGCAGTCACCCTGCATGAGCAGCTTCCCCCTGCGGCCCAGGACATCCTCGCCAAAGTCTCCACGGAGGCCGAGGTGCTGAAATTGCGTGTCGACCTTGAGCTGAACACCGTCAGGGAGAAGCTGGAGCCCTACACCGAGGACATGAAGGTCCAGATCCAGCAGAGAATGGACCAGCTGAAACAGGAGCTGGCCACCCTGGACTCCGAGGCCCTGAGGACCACCCTGCTGGAGAAGAGCGAGGAGCTGAGGATCAGCCTGGAGCAGAGCGTGAAGGACCTGCAGGCTCAGCTGGGGCCCTACACCGATGAGATGAAGGTGAAGGTGGACCATCACCTGGAGGACTTCAAGCAGCGCGTGGCTCCAGTGGCCGAGAAGGTCCAGACTGAGCTGGCACAGAGGGCCCAGCAGGTGAAAGACATGGCTGCACCCTACGTTGACGAGCTGAGGGGGAAGCTGAACCCCTACGCCGAGGACCTCCAGACCCGCCTCACCGCCCTCTACGAGTCCTATGTCAAGACCAACTAAGCTCACATCAAACAAAAATGAACTTCATCAGGAGAAACCAAATCCAATAACCCCCGGACACATAAATATATTACGATGACAAAAATCCACCTAATATAAAGTTGCTGATATTGTAGAGATTTATCTACAGTGTTAAAAAGCTTCATTTCCAACAACAGCTGGTCTGTGACCACTCTGTGTTCTCTTCCTATATTATGGAAATTTTAATAAAAGCAAGCTTGTGTATCATTTCACTTGTATTGGAAAGTTTTTCTTGCACACCTTGTGTTGGGTAAAGTCTTGAATTAGAATGTGGGGCACCTCAGTTGGGACATCTAACGTTAAAACTCGTCCGCTCTATGATGGAAGCTGAATTAACTTGTTGTGTTCATCCCTGTAAAAACAAACAGACTTCTAGACAAACAAGATTCTAAACTACATGCACTTGAATTCATGAATGTAAAAATGACACTGTTTCCAATGCCCAGTCTGCATGATTACACTTTTTTTTTAGATTACTTCATGCACCTTCGAAAACAAATATTGAATTACTCAAGAAATATCCTTGAGCAGCAAGCTGAGATCTGAAGTGTACGCAGATGTGACAAAATAAGATTGTACAAAACAACTGTGACACACAAGAAGCAGTGACAAACACGACCTTTCCTGTTAGTATCTGCTTACCAAATTCAACCCCCCCACCCCCATACGCCCCTGTAATTGTGGGCAATGGACATGACACGCTAAGGTTTGTCTGTACATGTCTGAAGTTCATAAACATATTCTGCTTCCACCTATAAATTTCCCCTTTGTGCCTCCATCTGTCCTGCCAGATCGCTCCCACGCTGCCTTACCCAGTGGCAAACAACATTCCTCCGTTCTGCCCCCAGCTGTCTCAGGCTCTGCAAGCACAAACACGGCCTCTGGTTTCTCATTACGGCTAATGAAGCTCAGCGTTTGGCTTCATTTTGAATGCTCTGAAGACGAAAGTTAGATTTTTGACTGTAAATGTGTATTCTTAATAATACACACGTCTACTAATTTTCACGTTTTGTCCCGCTTCATTATCAAGTGATAGTTTCAAACTCAGTGATTTCTGTGCTAAATGCCGGTATTGGCAGATTAAAGTATAATTGAAAGTTAAAGACAGTGATGATAAAAAGAAAATTGGTTGTACAGCTATAAATGAAAGCAGGAATTTAGAATTATTAGTGATACAAGAGGTCAGATTTTGTTTTGTCTCTTTCATGGTTTTGATGCTTCTGGTATATTTATATACATTTTGGAATATTATTTGCTCTTGCTATTAACATGTGAATCAACCAGGTTATATTGAACATAAAAACGACCATGATGATGACGGTTTAATTGACATGCATGGTAAATATGGCATGTGGCTCCCAAAAGGCCCCTAATAACTCACTAATTCCGAGTTTTTACTTTATGGCATTATAAAGCTTTATAGCATACTAAGTATAGCATACTTTATAGCATACTAATTTAATGCTGAGTTATTCCATCTTTGGGCTACGCTCAGCAAACGTGGTTCAAGACATTCCAATTTAACATGCAGTCTACAGTTGATAGCTCACTAATTCATGAAGGCCATTTTAATGCTAAGTTGTGTTTTTGTGTTTCAGCAAGACCTCACACATTGTTGACTCTTTCTGCAAACATCCTCATCCTGTGATTCATCTCTGTCTATAATCCTTTTTGAAGAGTTGTTTTCTGGCATTTTGTCTTTATCTGTCAGTTTGGAAACGAGCAGGAAAAGAGACAGATACCGAGAGATTTATGACATTGAACAAAGTCTCCTCAGCTGGGAATCAAAGCATTTTGGGTTGAAGCTTTGTGGTTTTAGGCCACCGAACACCCCAGTTTGGCAGATTTTCAACCACAGTCGTTAACTGGAGTTACCTCACTGACTCATTGCCTTTTCAGGGGTGTGAGAGCATCCCGCCCAATAAAAACACACTCTTGCAGAAAACAACATCATCAGACAAAGGTTACTTTTGTTCAATCCAAGCATCCCCTCTCACACACTTCTTTCCTGACATAAGACTTCGTTATGGGTCTTTATCATTGTGGAACCAACTACCAAAGGTTATTTTACAGTATTACCTCACAGTTGTTTGAAATCCTCTTTCATTTCCCCTTTTGTTGTTACTCTCTGTGCCCTGCAAACAGCAGAATAATTTATGGCCGTTTGATGTGGTCTGGCTTGTGACCTTTTACATATTGTAAGTGTAATGTTCTACCAGTGACCCAGTCCTTTTATATAATAATAATAATGATAATTAAAAAAAAGAAAACTGTTCATGCTGGATGTGCATTAGGAAGCCATGTTGATAATGATATGCTGTTCAAAGAAAATCTTTAAAAATTTGCAAAATCACATGTAATCGGAGTCATTGCATAACTGTTTTAATCACATTGACGGGATTCAACTCCTTATCTTGATTTTCGTGTGATTGTCAACTGGACAGGACTTGTTATCTGCATGCACACATACAGTAGAATCTTTCAGGGAGGAACACCTCCTGCAGTGACTTCACATTAGATCATGTAAGATCAAGGTCAAAGGGCTTTCGTTTTGTGGAAAATATAACGACAAACAGGTGAGTTTCAGGACCCACCCCCCCCCCCCCCCCCCCCCCCCCCCCCCCCCAGTAGTTTCCCTTCACTTTCTCAGGGGGTAAAAGGTTAGTTTTGTGCAATAATAGACAGTCTCCTACCCCATGAATCTGAGGTTGACCTCTTTGGTTTATCACACAGTAATGCTATCTTGTTCTCATTCTAATTACCTGACCAGGCCAACTCATTTACACTTTGAGCCTCTGTAAAAGGAACATTTCTGTGAAAACTACAGAACGGTGAAAGGTGTGGAAATGACAACAAAGAGGCTAAGTCTTAAAGAGCAAAGGTCTTTACACATGGACAGGGACAGATCCAGAGTTTAACTTTATGATGAAAATAATATATTTCTTTAAAATAATACTGACCTGGAAACCTTCAAAAACTTCTGGCAGATTTATAAAGAGAGACAACCTGGTTGAACTACATGGACCACTAAAGTTCATTAATTTGTGAAGTAAAGCACGTCAAAAACAAATACTAACCGGGGTGACATGATCATAAATAAACTCTGTGGTAATAAAGGGAAATTACTTTCTTACTCCATTAAACTTCCCCGTTCGAATACTGGTTTCTTTGTCCTGGAAATGTCCTAGAAACAAATGTTTATGAAAGCCTGCAACACAAAGCAGACAGGATTTCACCCACTCACTTTCTTCACTGCCTGTATTTCATTCCCAGTAATCCCTGTTATATAGTGGACTCACTGTACTTGAGTTTCCCCGAGCTTCAACGTGTCCATCTTAACCTCCTTAGACCCAAACAAGTTTGGAATTGTGGTCGACACAAATCAAAATAATGTCCACATGTGTGGACACCAGATCCCAGGACCAGATGCGGTTTTCAGTGACGATTGCACTTTAAAGTTGTAAAAACAATGACGCTGTACAATCTAAAATAATCTCCACGTGTGGACACCATTTTTGACATCTTTTTTGTGCTTCAGGACATTTTTGTAGCACTAAGAGCAGAATGCAATGTGGTGCATGTGATCCGCACATAACATTCCCTATGCTTCATTCCTTCATTCACATTCTCATCCACGGTTCACAATGCAAGAGTGGGATTGTCATTCAAAATGGATGCAGCGGTGAATTTGTTGGCGGCTTAAGTTAACAACCCATTTGTATGGAAACGCATTTGTAAAAGAGGTTACTTCACATCTTAGTGCAAAGAGTCATTGCTGTCAGACGAGCACATTTGCCGAAAGTGATAAAAGCAAACTCTGCTGTTGCAGCCATTGACACAAACCTGCAATATCCTGTGAATGAAGAATAATTCACCTGCTACACAAAGGAACTGCAACAGTCGACATCGAACCTACAAGTGACCGCTAACAGCTACCTGTCGTACCATTTAAATCAGAGCTTTAACACGTCTGTTTACTGCAGCTGAAGACATCATGGACTCACTGTTATCATGTGTAGCTATTGTGTTGATATTAGTCTGCTGTTTCTTCACATTTGCTTTCAGATTACAATTTTCCATTCATTGTCCCACTCAGGCCTCAAATATGATACTTCTTTGTTTTAATGTATTCCTAAATTGTCACTGCCAATCACTTTGAATCTCACCATGTCTGAATGATAGATAAACTTGGCATGTAAAACTAGCAGCTGGGTGGATTTCAGTTTTTCAGATTTTTCAGATTCCAGTGCATTTTACAGGCTCGACAATAGAGGAAAGACAACTGACTAGATTTTCCATCAAAACCTGCTGCAGTACAGTGTATAAATCATATTAGAATTTTTTTTATGCACCACTGTAGATTCATTGTTTGTACACTGTCAATGCTTCACTACTGCAATACAGTATAACGACTTCAATAGCCACAAATGAAAATCAAATAATACACGACAAACTCACAGACATACAAGTTATTGCTTGTACATCCCTTCAGTATCAGAATAGAATAGAATAGAATAGAATATTTTTTGCATTTACACAGGCACAAGACAGGACATGTACATCAAGGACATTGAAATAATAATAAAAAATACTAGAAAAGTACTTACAGTAGAAACTCCTGCTGGTACATGTGCAAAGTACAGTATTAAAAAACGATAATGTAATGGCATAAAATAAGATTTTCTCATAGTTTTGCATAATATGATACACACACACACTGTGGCTACATTATATTCATACATACTGTATAACGTCTTTACTAATTAGTTAGGTGTTAAGCACTCCTGATGAGCTGCAACCAGTGTTTTTTTCTTATTGTATTCTGATCTACTTATGGCATGCATAATGACAATAAAGTTAAAAGTTGAGTCTAATCTATGTTGCAGTTTTACAATGCACAAAAACACAATGGGAATGTTGTTGTTTTATCAATAATAATGCTTTTGACATTTGAACTTAGCTATTTTCTTTTTAATATCCCAATCTTATATCATTTTTTTCTTTTCTTCATCAGGTAGAATATTCGTCGAGGGCTTCTCTGTAAACCTTGACAACAAATATTATTTATCTTGGATCTGGAACTTTTCCTTCTTCGCTTCTCGTTGCTGGCGGATTGCGCAATCGTCACCAAATCGACGAGAACTTGTGGGCAGGTTGCGTGGAAGGAAGCAGGATTAACTGCAGACACAAAATAAATAAAAATCGTCATCATCACCATCATCACCACCACGTGAACTGCAGCAGTCACCCAGCCCTCCTCATCCCCCTCCCCCTTCACCCTCCCCCCACGGGTCGCTGCTCAGTCAGGGGTTATAAAGCCTGAGCCTCCGTCCTGCAAAGCACGGAAGAAGCTCAACCTCTCAGGTGAGTGCGAGACATCAGTCAGGAGAAGCCCGTTGCCTTTTATATGTGTCAATATCTCTCTCTATATATGTTCTTAGAAAAAAAAATGACTTAATGAAATGTTTTGCATGTTGATGCATGGTTAATGATTATGTCTTGTTGATCCAATAATATCTCTGACTCAGCCTTCTCTGTAATATTTGAGCACGTTGGTCCTGTTAAAATTCTGCCATGAACTGTTTGCTTCATGTTGTTTCTCGTGTATTTCTCAGGTGTATCTCTCTGTCCAGCAATCATGAAGGCTGTTGCTCTGATCCTTGCTCTGGCAGTCATCACTGGTACGTTTTTATTTCGGTTTTATTGACCTGAATTAATTAAATACCTACGACTTAAACACAAGAGACAGATAAAAATGTATAAAGACTAAATTTAAGCACCCATCCTTTTTTGTTGGAAACCAATTTACCTCACATGTGATATAGATAATATGCGTTCGTATATATCGGTATATACATCAAGATACATCAGTTATAATCTTTCCATCTTTCACTGGGTTTCTATGCATCCTGGAATGTATTTTGTGCCTTATTAAAATTATATAAATATTTAGATACCTTTGTAGAAATTCATGTTTGAACCCATCCAACAAAATCTTTGTAAAATCAGGATTTTATTGAGAGGGTAAGTTAAAAAATATATATATATTTGTTGTGATGTGTTTTTTCTTTTTAATTCTTAAAGGGCTAAAGAATGCAGGGAAAGGGAAGACACAATAAAATGCATATTATGTAACATTTCATTCCTACACAAAAGCATCCATTTACAAATACTCAAATTAAACTGGCCTCTTTGCATTTACAGGAAAACTAACAACAAAACAAACCACCCACTAACAATATCCCGTCGTATAATCAGTAATATGAATTAATAACATTCAGCCACGTTTAAGCAATCCACCTTTACAGATCACACATCAGCACCATGATTCATTGGACATGGTGAATTCACGTCTTCATGTTTTCTGTGTGCTCGCCGTAGGCTGCAATGCCCGTGCCGTGCGCCAGGCCGATAACACTGCAGACCGCTGGGTGGGCAATGTGGACGCTTTCTGGCGGTACATCGCCGATCTGAACCAGAAAACCGATGAAGTCGTGGTAAACATCAAGGACTCTCAGCTCAAGCGGGAACTCGAGTAAGTGAACTTTTTTTCCTCCCTTCATCCCTTCAGTCCCTGATGATGTGTCTAATGTCTGACCGCCGTCTGCCTCCAGCACGCTGATCACCGACACCATGGAGGAGCTGTCAGTCTACAAAGATGACATCGAGAACAAACTGGCCCCCTTCACTCAGACTTCTGCCGCCCAGATGTCTCAGGACATGACACTTGTCTTCAATAAACTGCAGAAAGACATGGTCGAGGCCCGGGACCGCCAAATTGAGTATCTGGGTGAACTTCAAGCCATGGTGGAGAGCAACACCGACAACATCCGTGGCCGCCTCAATTCGTACACTAACAAGCTGAGGAAGCGCCTCAACAAGGACGCCAGTGAGATCAGAGAGTGAGTTGATTGATTTCAGAATTTAAATCTCGCTTTTGGTTCTGTTGAGCCTCAATAACGCTCTCTTCTCCTCATTGAAGGACTGCCGGAATCTACATGGGTGAGATCCAATCCCGCGCCACGCAGAACCTGCAGTCCATGAGGGAGGTGGTCGAGCCCTACGTCCAGCAGGTCGGCGAAAACGGCAGCAAGAAACTGAGCAGCATCTCCGCCTTCCTGAAGGCCCAGAGCGACGGACTGGGCGAGCAGCTGCAGGTACAGGCCGAGGGAATCAAGACCCAGCTGGAAGCTACCGCGGAGGAGCTGCGCACCTCCTTGGAGGCCAAGATCGATGAGCTGACAGAATTGCTCACCCCCGTGGCCACCAAGCTCCGCGAGCAGGTGGAGACGATGGTGGAGAAGGTCATCGCCTAAAGAAAGACTCTGAGGGGCTTTTAAGGGTGTAGATGGTTGGTGGTTGGAGGAGGAATGCAAAGGCCACTGATTTCTTTATAACCTGGTAAAGAGGAGTTGAGTTACTGATTATCTCTACATGTTGTGCTTTAAGTACTTGGGATCAGTGGGCTGACTGGAGGGATGAGAGAAGATGAGGTGCGTCTTTTACAGAACAGCCAACAGGCTCTTCTGCACCATCACTTCTTATTTCTCTGACAGACTCCCTGGATCACTGAACACAAGTCACCAGGCTGTATTACACAAAACGGGAGACAATTATTCACAATATGCTTTGCTTTTCTACTTAAACATCGCCAGTTATACTGTCCACAACAATTGTAACATGCTCATTACATTTGGTTAATTACAACGTATCTGTTGAGTCAGACCCTCGGGCAATTACTCAAGCCTCTGCTGTCCTTAAATGTACCAAACACGTCTCTGTCATTTCAATAAATGCACTGATTGATGATCAAATGATCGGGTCGCATGCACATGTCTCTGTTAAGTTTCTTTCAGAAAGTGAAACTCAAACACCAAAGTGCCCTGATGTATGCCGTAGGTGTGCCTCACAAAGAGGTGGCACGCAAAATAGAAAACTGAACTCGCTACAAAAATGTCAAAACAGTGAGTGAGATGTCAAGCTGCCTCTCTGCTCTTCACAAGTGTCGATTCATGTTTCGCATGTCGTGAGCCCAGCGTGCTGAACTGTGCTGAGTGAATAAAGAACTTAAGACTAAAAAGAAAAACAAACTCTCCTTTCTCATTGTTTTATCTGATTAAACATTTAGGAGTTATCTATTATTCAGGATGAGGTCCACTTACACTTTCCACTGGAGACAAGCTAAATATGAAAAAGAGTCGAGCTTCACCTCCAATGAAACAGTTTAACCGGCTTTGGTTAGTTGGTTGAATAAAGCTGCAGGGATTGATGATATAATGGCATTTTTTAAAAACAGTTCAGTTTTACTCATATTACACTAAATTAAAAAAGAGCCATCTCATTGCTCTTTTCATTCAAATAAGATATAGAAGACAAAGCAAACAATTAGTCATGGTGGAGAAGAAGCAACCTGCGTGTGTTTAGAGGGTAGAAACAGCAGGATAGTCAACATGCTGCAAAGTTAATGACGGTAGAAAGTACTGATCACTTTCACCACCACAGAGATCCCTGCCATGAGGCACAGAGAGAGAGAGCAGGGAGAGAGACGTGATGTACAGTCGGAACGTAGCGTCTAAACCTGAAACAGGTTAACAATAACCGTTCCAGCTCAAACTCTGGGAACCTTTTTAAGAATTGATCCTGAACTGAAAACTGGGATATGATTCTCCATAGAAGAGCGTGATAACTTTCTCTGCCTCTCATTGTTCTGTCCCATATTGTAGTTTTCAGTTTAGCACCGCCACCTCATAGCAATGCAAGTCTGGGGTTCAATAGGCCAGCTAGAGCCTTTTATGTGTTGCTGTCTCTGGGTGTCGTTCTCAAGTTTCCTCCCTCGGTGCAAAGACATGTTGATTAAGTTACTACAAGAAGCACAAAGTGCAAAAGGTTACCTATCGAATTTATGACTGATTAGCTCTCAGAATAGGCTCCCATTAGTAGCTCCCACCTTTGTCTTTCCCTGTGCCTGTGTCCCACCCCTGTACACAGTTTGCCCCCCCCCCCGACACCCAAACACACATCACTCCGTCTCCTGTTCTTCTCGTCTGATCATGTTAAGATCTGCCTGCTGATTCCTTTCTCTGGATCCCAGCAGGTATTTGGGAACAGCCTGTGCCACACGCTGATTTCATTGTGACACAACTTGTTATACCTTCATCTCAGCATGTCCACGACTCTAAACAATGCATCCGCATGCATGTTTGAACCTGCGCCTGCAAAAGAGAGGGACACATGCTCAAATACTGTGTCTCCAAGCCGCACACAAGTCGGAAAGAAGACA
The DNA here is from genome assembly GCF_963383615.2 of Lipophrys pholis. Classification (NCBI taxonomy): domain Eukaryota; kingdom Metazoa; phylum Chordata; class Actinopteri; order Blenniiformes; family Blenniidae; genus Lipophrys; species Lipophrys pholis. The sequence continues at coordinate 19,944,985 of NC_137639.1, read as the reverse complement.
GATTGTTTGCAGTAGATAATCCCAAACAGACCAGCCATTAGAAAACATATTTCAACAGACAGTTGGTTCAATTTATAGTTATAGTCAAATAATAAGCATGTAGTAATTGTACACTTTTTTTTTATTTGTTTTTTTTTAACCTGGCTGGACCAAAAGTGAAACTATGGCTGTGATTATCTTAAATTAAAAAGAAAGTTGGGGACCTCAAACACACTTATCACAGGCAGCAGGATTTCTTACTGTGAAGTTCAGAGCAGAGGCCAGTAGAGGACACCACTTGTCCCTGTTCGTCTTCTTTCCGCTGACCCTTCAGCTTGAATCCTGGCCTGAACAAAAGTTGCAGCTGTGTTTTCAGTTTTGAAAGATCAGGAAAATGTACTTGCTTGATAAAAAAAAATGAATAAAATAAAGACTGTGATTTAGGAGCAGAACAATCATACTTATTGTTGAATTTATTTGCAGCTCTTCAGAATGACTCGCAATCAAAATCAAATTAGTCTTCAGGCACGTAACAGGCAGCTGGAACAGATATGATAAAAAAAAGATAATTTTATGAAGTACTTTCACTATGATTTTAGATGTTCATTGGAACTTTTTGCAATTATTTGTAATTTCACATTGTTTCCAGGCTGAACAAACTATCTGCATGGGTTCATGTGAAGGCATGTTTACTGTTTTCTATCCGTGTCAAAAGACTTTGCCTGTAAAGTGAAACAATGACTAACTTGGTGACTACATGTTATTCACATATGAAATCACCTCTTCCAGGAATCTATTTATTTTGAAAAGTGACAAGTGAAACTCCTACGGCACAGTCCTGGATGGTGAAAACAGGAAACCACAGTCATCCCGCTAAATCAGCACTTCTGCTCCATGTGTTACTATAGGCTGTCTGCATTCTGAGTCCTGCCCAGCAACAACAATTATTAAAAGTACCAGTTAAATCACAGGCGCGAGCTCGCCCATGACTGCGAGTAACCCCTCCAAAATCTCCCCTGCAGAGATTTTGCCTCCTTTCTTAAGCCCCCGTTCTTTTCTCTGTGCTCTTCAGAGCTGGCACACGACGGCAATCTCCACAGGAGCCACGGCCCAACACAAAAACAGCTTTTTGTAAGCTTGTTATTGCAAATTGGGAGCATGCGAGATGTGCACTTTCACACTCTCTGCCTCCTGCAATTATTCAAGAGGGGCTTGTATGCACGCAACAAGCTGGGCCCCATGCGAGATTTAAGTCTATTTAAAAGTAAATGTGTGAGCGCTGATCCATGAGAAGCCTCATTTACCTCAATTGTGGTTTATTCACGGAAACAATGGCCCTTTATAGGTGAAGTCATCAAAGCCAAATGTGCATCTGAGCCTTTTCGCAGCAGACTGCGGGGTGTGAAAACAGATACGTGAGGTTGTGATGACTTCTTTAAATTGTCAGATGCAGACATCCTGTCTGCCGCTTGGGTCACGGCTGTAGCGGAGAATCACAGGAGCTCTTCCAACTGTTGCATGTTTAACCTGCAAGAGGGACCACATGTTGCTTTTGTCTCAGCCACTTCCCTTTTCAACAAAGGGAAGGTCTGCATGAGACAGACGACAAATGTGGCAATGTTATTCTAAATACAGCCATGATTACGGACAAAGGTCATTTCAGGGGAGCAGACATGCTTACATGTGCACTTTGCTGCAGACTCCTGTCTCTGAACCAGATTTCAGAAGGCCAAGATTTTGAAAATGTCGGTCCAAAGAAAGCAGAATACATATCAATCAGCTCAGCATTTTTGGTCTAATGATCATTACGAGAGAAACTTTAATTTTTAACGTGAAGCAGCTATACAGTTATACTTTTATTTATAATTCCTGATGATCTGATAAGGTTGTTTTTTTTTTAATTGTTGCTTGTTCTTGTTATTTGTCTCTCAATGCAATAGCACTTTGAATGTGCTAAATGATACTACACTTCTATTACTTCTACTACTACTACTACTACTACTACTACTACTACTACTACTACTAATAATAATAATAATAATAATAATAATAATATTAAACATTTGAAAAAGAATTATTAAAATATTGAGAAATAAAAAAAACAACTAACAACTGTATAGCTATTTGAAAAAAAAAAACTGGGAAAAGTGTAATTAAATTACCTTTTTAATTAATTGATTTAAAGTAACAAGTGCAAATTGTACTAGGGAATATGTCAATTAAATTGACCTTCCATACATTGTACAATATGAAAATAACGATAATTATTTGTGGGGGGGTTTTGCAAGGTAAATCATTGCTTTTGAGTTTCATCTCATCTTCTTAAGCACATTAGCTCTTTATATTAGGAGACCTTCCCCTTGCAATAAAATACAATTAATCTACAAGTCTGTCACAATGAAGCAGCTGCAGTAAACCAGTCCACTGCAGAAAACCACTGAAATAAAAACTCAGTAGGAAAGGTATTTTTTAAATAATATGTAAGAGTACATTGTACAGGATTTATTTTCCCCCAAAGAATTCTGAAATCTCCTCCGTGGACGAGTTGTCCTCTGAGGGTGCTGTCCGTGGACGAGTTGTCCGGGGTGGCAGTTTTGTGGACGAGTTGTCCTACAATCGTTTTTTAACAGTCTGACTGCATCACGCTCACAAAACAGTCCAGGAGAGGACTCTCATCTGACTGTGTGGCAGTCTGGTAGGTCAGTTGCCTAATAGCTGAAGCTTGATAACATTTTGTCAATGAATATAAAGATACAAAGTCACTTCTTGGCCAAAACTTCAGGTCCAAAGGAGCTTCCAATCCGCTCAGGTCTATTGACCAAATTTTGTTTTTTATCAGTGATGAACTATGTGCAGCTACATCACATTTCACCTTATCTATTGACCGTGTTGCTGCTGAGGGGGGAAAGACGAGTTGTCCTTCAATCAAACTCCAGTACCCTAGGAGACCTTAACATAATCATGATCATGCAATGAAAAAAAAGAAGAAGTTTTGAATACATTTGCACCTCATTGCTTAATTTCTAAATGGTAATCTGATAAATTCACCATGTAATCCACAGAATTGTTATCACTCTATATTGGAATGAGACATGCACTCTTGCATCATTTCATTTCATGGAGTATCTTTAACGTGATCACCAGCTTTCGATGTAATCAGGCCAAACTGTTGCAGGTCAATAAAGGGGTAGTGACACCACGAGGTCACCACGTGGACGTGTTGACTTTAGTCTGCTGCAGTGCGTCACGCCCACTGAACTGAGGAGGCTTATAAGGAGCAACACACACAGGACCTGAAAGGCACTCAACTCTATTTGTTTTCCTGCTCTGAGACGAAAAACAGGTTGGTTTTTATACTTGATTTCTTGCAAAACTGAAAAATAAAGTTTTTGATTTTATTGTCAGCATAATATGCCGCTGAAAAATCTCAACTTCATGAGGCCTGGCATGGATTTGAAATGATTGAAATTAGGCCTGATGTACTCAGGATGTGTATATTAGAATAATAAAAAAGCAGAGGAAATGCGTTGAGAAAACGTTTTCATTTTGTAGAATCTATTCTCAGTGAGAGGAGCTGTCCAGTCCATTAGTGCTGACACATGGGGGCGCTATTTTATACTGAATTTAAAGGTGGCAAGGGAAACGATTAAAAAAATCAATAAAACTTTCTTGTCCTTCTCAGTGATCCACAGCCAAAATGAGACTGTTCCTCGCAGTTGCCGTGCTGATGCTGGCATTTGTCGCATACACAGGTTGGTCTTGTGTTAATTTGTGTTTTTACAAGGGAAAAAAAAACCCCTCATGTGGTTATTATGGTATACAATAACATTTCTTCACCTGCAGAGGCTCAGGATGACACCATAGATGCCAAGTTCAACAAGTTTGGTGAGCAGGTCAGTGACTTTGCTGGGAATATGGCTGAGAAGATCAAGACTTCCTTCCAAGATATTAACAACAGTGAAACTGCAGCCAAAGTCAAGTGAGCCCTCACGCAGGAAAAAACAAGTCAACTCATGTTCATTTCTGTGCATATATGACTCGATGTAACACCATTTCTTCCCTCCCAGGGACTGGTGGGCAGAGCAAATGGAAAGAATGAGGAACACATTCCAGTAACTTCCTGAGTAGACCATCACACATGTCCAATGTCTTCACCCTGCATCCGGCCTGTCATCAACATTCAGGCGGCCGAGATGTGGCATGACACATTTTACTGACCAGACCAGACGGTTTCATCACTTTTGCTGTGAAGTTTTTGTTTTTATTATTATTACTATGGTTAATCCTTACGTGACAATGTGGAGAGAAAACAAAGTGCAATAAAGCTATGCTATAATGTTTTAATATGAATTATTTGTTGGCATGCAAATAAAATAACAAGAGTACTGAAATATAAAACATTCATACAAGTGTATTAAACATGTATAAATAAAAGAACATTTCTGGTCCAAGGCATGTGCAGCATGTGTTTGTCACACAAAACATCACAATCGTTATCCTCTTAAGCTCTGCAGTATTTTACTTCCCCAGGATATTTAGCCTATACCCTACGACCGAAACGCACGCACAAAAATAACAAGTTAAGAAATTCAGAGGATTTCAAGAAAATCAACTTTTCCCACTATGTATTTCATAGATTTAAACTTTCTTTATGCATAAATGAATAAAGATGGGTCATATTGCGATAGTTATCACAATCGCTTTAAATCAAAGTTGCAGTTTTAAAGCAGCCGGCAACTTTCTGTCTGGAGTTTACGCGACTCCTGTGCCAGGTTTCATTAAATATTTGGTTTATTTTCAGAATTTAAACATTATCTATTATTATTGTTATTATTTATTTTAGAACATGGGTGTTGTCTAAAGTCCCGGCTGAACATCCGATTTGTGCATCACATGCAGTTCTGTGCAGAGTTGAATGGAATAATTTTCAGCAGCTGTCAAGCATTCACAAACCAGATGGAAACAAAACAAGTCAGAACACTGTTGCATTAAATTTGTTTGCCTTGTTGCAATGAATCTTCCACTGAAGGTGTGTACATGCTCTATGAATGTTTATCTGGGGCCATTAAAATATTGTCCCTGTCAAAATGTCAATGAACAATTTATTTCATACAACATTTAAATGAAACTGGATTTTATTGGAGTATCATGCATTTTATATATATTTTACATATATATATATATATATATATATATGATTTTTTTTTTTTTTATACAAATCTAAGCCATATTGTGAGCACATGTGGACTCCAGGTAGCAAAATAAGGCATGCGTCCCACTGTCATCAAAAGCTATCAGGTAGCATTTAATAGATAATGATTTATTTTTGTCAATAGCTGGTACCAAAGATCAGGTGCCAACTGGACTGTTCATCATTTCCCAACATCCGAGATAAAAAGGCTGTTTGAGATGAGTAAATGATCCACCGCCTGTCCCGGTTCATTGAAATCAGTTCCTGGGAAGACAGAGGACAGCATAGTAGACAGAATGGTATCGATAATATTTATCTTATAAATCAGTTTCGCTTTGTGTTGCGGATGCCAAGTGATCCATTACTTTCTTTATTATTATTTGATGTATTTCAGTTGAAGAAGTCCCTCTGGCTGTTTTTTCAACGCTCTGAGGCAGTGAGGATGATGAACTTTAATTAAAATTTTAAGTAATTATATGTAAGATTGTTTAATGTCCTTGAAAATAATCCACAAATACAATCAGAACCTCAAGAAGAAAAAAAAAATCGAGAATATCACTGAAAGTTTAGCTATTCATACACTACTTCTAAATCAAACATGTCAGGTTTTTTATGATATTGTGGTAATTATGTTAACAAATAGACAAATAATCTTGTGCGCTAAAGTGATAAACATGGACTAAAATATTTTAGTTTATTTGCAATTAATCTATATTATTTGCAGTTTCACCGTTTAAATTAAATTATGTGAAAAACAACCTTTTCTATCTTGTGCTCATTTTCTGAGACGCACTTGTATTTAATCTAAACAGGCTTATTATTATCTTCTTAAAGACAGAACGATTATTGTGAAGCTGCTACATTGCTGATTGTTCCTACATTTCACAGAGCTGCAGTCATTTCAGACACACACACACTGCGCTGTACAGTCCAGATGGTTAAACCCCAACAATTAAACAACAATGCAAACAAAAATCTCTGTTTACACAGCTGTGGGATCAGAGTTGTAAGTGCTGTGTTTTGGGGGAAAAAAATAAATAAATCTAATCTCAACATTATGTGCGGAGTTATTTCCATATGGCAAAAGCAGCAAAATGTAAGCCTGAGTACTGAGAAGATTAATCAGACTTTGCGATGGACTCTGCCCACAGAAACGCTTTGCTTGGCTGGAAATGTTTATCTAGTTGAACCCCGCTAAACCCCCGTATCTCTGCTGCTGGAACAGAGACTTTGACTGGACTGTACACAGATCGACACCCACGGCCCGGGGTGAGATGTCTAACCCAAAGGACATCTGGACAGTTACTGAACTCAGCTAATGTTGATTTTGAAAAGATATCAAAAGTTCACAATGGGCAAATCAAAAAGTGCAACATGGTCTTCGCATTGAACTGAACGCCACATTCACTGTTGTACCGTTAAAAAATGTACCAGGTGAAATCAATTCTGTTAGAAAAAAAAAAAACACACACACACACACATTTTAATTGGACGTTTTCTACTTTTTTAAAGAGTGGAATTCTTTTTGGCGGTTCTTGACAAATATCAGCGTGTTCCTCTTTGAAAACAAGAGTGTGAGATGAAGTAGGAACATGCTGAGCCGTAGTTTGTTTGTTCTTGTCAAGACCTGTTACTTTGTGTTTTGCCAATAAAAAGATTAGTGGAAAAAAAAAAAAACCCACGACAAATATTCATCAGATAAGGACCAACGTACACACTGTCACCGTCATCAAATACAAATATAGTGGCTTTACTACTCTTGTTTCATTTACCTTCTGTTGACCAGAGCCGGAGGAAATGGTAAAAATGCCTCCTGTCTCTCTCTTTCTCTTTTGACTCACTGTTATCAAACTAGTGATGATTTAACTTTAAAAACATGCAACGCTGTCAGATAAATGACGATGTTAGAAGGTTGTTTTATGTGATTAGCGCCTGATTGATTGGACTGATGTGCATCAATATTATGACCTGTGTTGTGCTGAAAGTTGTATTGATGATAGTTACTCTATAAAGTATTGAAGTTCATTTGCTAGACACTGGAAATGAAAGAAGCTGGTTATTTGGAAATGTGTTTTTTTTGGGATCAATTTTGATTGTCTCATTGGCTAATTATGTTGCCCACAGTTGTATTGTTGTAGTGTTGCTGTGTAGGAGATGCATTTTGACTTGCCAGTGGAAGGTGATTTTGAATTCTTTATTTCTAAATCTAAATGGTCTAATTTTAAATTGAATTTGTTGGTTTGAATTTGTATGAAAAAAATTCACCGCCATAATTCATTCTCGCTTTTCAGTTTAACTTCTCAGATTCAAGTTCAGTTATTCTATTCAAATTGTTGTGCTACACATCCGGGGCCTGGCGTCAGGCAAAACTAGCCGAGCACAGATGGGAAGCTGGGCTGGATTTTAGCGTTTTGGCATTGATCATATCGCCCCACTGGGGTTTGTTCCCGTATGCCAGCTGGCCAGTGTACATCGTTTATCAAATAGTTGTTTGTATCGGGGGAGTTCCGTCAGGTAAAGAACGTAAAGCGCGTTGCTGTGTTAAAAGCAACTTCTTCCCATCTGCGTTTGACTCGTCTTGCCTGATGCCTGGACGCGTGGCGCAATTATCTAAATACAAAAACTGAACCCGAGTGGAGAGAAGTGAAACTGAAAAGTGAGAATGAATTAGGGAGCGTCATTTTTCAGTTGAATGAAACACAAAGTCGCTGTTATCGTAATTTGCACTCAAACCAATAGATGCAATAAAAGCAATTATTGGAAAGCGGTCATTCACCTGCGATCCATTAGCTGAGCTGTACTGCACCGCGTCTCTGAAACGACTGATTGGGTCGAGTTCAAGACACATCAGTTCGTTGGATGTCGAGTGGTGGCACATCTAGGTTCATCAGTCATTACTGGAGTCTGCTATGTTTTTAACAGTACGTGTTCCCGTAAGCACGATGGAGTTTTGGGCTCTCGTGCAAAAGTTGGCAAAACAATTCTTCCTGAAAGAAGTGGAATAGCTGGAATGAGTGACGAAGCAGCTGAAATCAATTACCAACATGCGGGCAGCTCCTGCAAACGTGAGCTGGAGTTCAAATACAACACAGGCAGTGTAGAGGCAGGCTAATGGTGGCTAAAGGTGGCTAATGGTGGCTAATGGTGGCTAACGCTAACAGCCGATGCAGGAAGAGACAGCAGCTTTACATCTGTTCAACAACTCAAGGAAACTTTATTAATCATAATTGCGGAATGAATTTTATCGCAGTAATCTCTTCATAGTTTCTTACTGCCAAAGGAATTCTTGGTCTACACTGAATGTGACTAACAAACTGCTGATTGCGATGTTTTCTTTTTCTTCTCTTAGTGGCAGATGCAAATGAAAGCAGTGGCTTTTATCCTTGTTCTGATACTGCAAGGTGAAGTTTTAACAGGAATTCTTCAACATTTTTAGTATCGGGTCTTTCAGAGCTTGATTTTTTTTTTTATTTGACTGACTGACAAATATCGTTCCTTCCAGCATGTGGGCCGCTTTTGGCCCAGACACCGGCTCCAGGGGAGCCTGATCCTCCAGGACTTCTGCAGAGGCTGACAGAGAACGCCAGGTATTCCTGGGGACTGGACTCAATTCAGCACAGAGAGCCACATACGGGCCAATTAAATGTCAAGTGGGCCGGACCTGTAAAATGATCACATAATGACTGACAAACAACGACAACCTCAATAATTTATTAATTTGAATTAGTGTTGTTGAACGATTAAAATGTTTAATCAGATTAATCACAGGCTTGCTGTGGATTGATTTCAATTAGCCACAATTAAATGTAGTTAATCTATATCAATCGTCTTTCATTATCTATGAGCGAACAGAGTCAAGACAAAAGGACATAGATATGCACTTAATGTGTTTATTGAACACGGCTAAAAGGTCCTGTTAAAAAGAAACTGGTCTTTATCAAAACAAACATTTATCCACATTAATGTTGCCCTGTTACTTCTTTCCAGCAGCGTCTGAGACAAACTAACCGACCGCTTCTTATTTACAATTTTGCCTGCGACTGAGAACAGTCAGTAGAATCCCGGACTAACGTATGCTTTGTGTTCACGTGGTATTTTAAGCTGGAAGTACTTCGGTGAAAAGAAAACTCCCTCCTGCTGAGTGTGCATAACACTTTGTGTCGGTCGTCTCCATTGAGACGGCCAATGTCCCGTTTAGTGTCTTCCATCTCGAGTTGGTTCTGTCACCACATTATTACTTTACCATTGCAGTCTTTATTTGGGATCTTTCTGTTCTCTTGAATGTATTTATAGTGTACAATTGTGTGTGTTTTCTGACAGGAACGCCAAAGCTAAAATCCAGCATTATGGTGTTGTGGCGCGAGGGTTTGCCGACGCTTACTACGAGGATCACATCCAACCAGTGGCGGACAGCTACGTTGGCTGGGCTTCTGAGGTCAAAACCTCAATGTGGGAGAAGCTGCAGACAACCATTGACGACTACACACCATCTTTTTTTAAGCAGTAAAGCCGATCAACCCTCTCAAGGCTAACGACTGCTGGCAGGAACACACTCGTCAAAAAAAGATGTTGACTCGTAAAAAAAAAAAGAAAAAAAAAAAGAAGAAATTCAGTTGCTTTCGCATTAGAGCTTTCTTCTCAGGAAACACAGCAAAAGAGAGAGAAATATTTCAGAAGACACCATTACATGCTATTATTGTGTGACATGAAGTCGAGTTTATCAGCATGCATGACTGATACGTTCATATATTTTGTAAAACTTGAAAGATATAATATATCTCTTACTTTGCCTTCAGTCCAATAAAAATGTCAAATGGACTTAACTTATTGACTATTTTTGCCAGTTGAGGAGTTTCATTAATGTACTCAATTGGCCGTATTCACCCATTCATTCACACGCAAGATGTTCACTCACCACCTCACACACACTATAGTTCAGTGTCTTTCCCGAAGACACCACCATACACGTAAAAGGGAGATATCGGAGATCGAACTGCCAATTGTTGGCCTGGAGGACAATACCCTCAACCCACTGAGTCTAAAGTAATGTCTTTCTTGAAGTGAGACACTTCCTGGTTACTCCGTGTCCCCTTGAATAAAAAGTTGAGGTTTAGGTTACGTAAAACTCCAGTTCTGGAAAGCTACGAATATAAATATATCATCAGAACACAGTGGCTCGGGGAATGCAGGTGAAAGGTGAAAGTAGAAAAGTCTTAGTACACGATGGGACACAGTGCAACTTATCTAGGCCGATATTGGAGGCCTGACCTGTCGACTATTTGACACTCAGTGTGTCTGAGCAGACATTGCTGTGAACAAAATGCTGATTAGCAGGAGACAGACAAATCACCAAAATCTCTTACTGCAGCAAGTGGTGGAGCATGACCTCCTTTAAATGATTTTTTTCTTCTTCTTTTTTTTCACATGACATCAGACTATTACCTCTCGAATGTACCATGACATCTTGCCAACACATAACTCCTGCTGTATCAGGAGGGCTCCAAGTGCATCTTGTCATAAGCATGGAGATAAACGTACTTTTCACCAACATTGCACAACGCCCAAGTCCTATTTCCACACGTATTTAACGAATAGTATGTACAGTGGACTTTGTGTAGGTAGATGTGTATGTGTGTGTGTGTGTGTGTGTGTGTGTGTGTGTGTGTGTGTGTGTGTGTGTGTGTGTGTGTGTGTGTGTGTGTGTGTGTGTGTAGGTGTGTGCATCAGCATGCAAGCAATGTGTGTGTGTTGGTGTGTGCATGCTCATCAGATGACGTTTGTTTGCAGTCCCCCCCTATATCATCCTGTCCAGAGGCGAGCTCCCAGTTACAGACAACTCGCTTCCAGAGAAGACTGTCACTTCTTGGATCTGTACATCCAACACAGCAGCAGGTAATCCCTCGTCCTTCGCTTTGGGAGCTACTAGATTTCATTCACACATTTGCCGAAAAATTCAGGGATCTCTCTCTCTTTCTTTCTGTCTTTTTTTTTTTTTTTTTTGCTCTGACATTTTTACTTACTTTTGTTTACTTTTCTATTTGTTGCAGACATGAACACAAAACTTGTTGTGGCAGTGCTCTTCGCTCTCGGTAAGGCAACACAATTGGTAAAATGTAGATAGTTTCAGCATATAGATGCGATGGGATGTTTTACTTCTTTTTTTTTTTTCTGCAACTCTTAGGACAAAAGTACTATTTCAATAATGTTTTTTTTTAAATAGCATTTGTATGTTTTTAATTTAAATTCATTATCACTGATAGATCCCTTTCACTCATTCTGCAACAATGGCAGATAACAATGGCATATTTTTTAAACTACATTAATATGCTGCTGCAGATACACTGGAAAACCAAAAAAAATATGATTTTTTTTTTCAAAAGCAAACATAGAAAACATAATTTTTCCAGTTGTAAAGTGACAGATCATGCATTTCTAATACATATTATTTACAGATTGACTTTTTTTTTTTTTGATTTAATGTTCTTCTCTCTGATACTGAAGTAATAATCAAGCCCGTTTGCTTCACTTCCAGTCTCCGTGAGCCTGTGTGACGTATCTGCACCATCAGATGAGCTTGTTCAGAAATATGACGCGTACAAAGCCACCTTCTACAAGAGACTGCTGAATCTCTACAACAAGATGCAGGAGGCCGCAAGCCCCATGGTGGAGACCGCCGGCAACAACGAGCGCGTGCAGGCTTTCAAGGACTTCGTGGAGGATCTGCAGACCAAGCCTGAGTTCCAGGCAGCTGTCAATGTTGCCACGTAAGTAATAATTCAGAACCATCCTCTCTAAAAAAAAAAAAAAGACTCAGATACAACGGTCAGTTTTTCTGGGGGGTAAACATTTAAAAAATAAAAATGCTGTTATTATGGAGTCTATCCACTGTGCCTACATAACTCTGGCTGCATATACCTTCTCTTGTGTTTTCTTACACATTCCGAGGTAGTGTAAAATTCTTTTTTTTCTTCTTCTTTCTTGTCTTTTCAAACTAAAACTATCTTGTCTTTTCCCTGCAGTGGTCTGGGAGCAGAAACAGGCCCCCTGGTGGACAACGCCCGTGCTACAATCCTGGGTCTGTATGAGCAGTACCTGCGCCCCCACATCGGCCAGCAGCTGAACGACGCCATCAACGACATCAAGGTCTACCTGGACAAATTCATGCCCGCTGAGTAAAAGACCACTGGGAGCAATTCCACCTGTCAGCAGCCTATAATAGATGGTAGCTTTTAATAGATGCAGCAGTTTAGCCTGAAGAAGAGCAATGCACAATGCAAATAATATTCCTTGCCTCAAAATAAATCAATGCCTTTGCCAAATCATGCAAAGTTAATGCATGGCAAATATGTCCACACCATCTATGCAAGTTGTGCATGTACAGTATTTTGTGTTTGATACACTAACCAAAGTCATTGTGTGACTGTCTGTCTGTGTGTGCGTGTGTTCAATAAAAACGAACCAAAAACTATTTGGAATGTTTTTTTTAGTTTGTTTTTTTTCTTCATTACTTTGTACCATGAATGCATTATAGTTGAGTTACGCGATAAATCAGCAGATCATCTTATTTTACAAGCAGAACAAATGTTCAGCTATTGTATTTTAACTACAGCGATTAGATTTTAATGATGCCACACAAAGTCAACATGAGGATCATTAAGTTGAATGTTTTGAGGGCGATATGATGAGTGGGAAAGTCAATAAAAAAAAAAAATAAGCATGCCATCAAAAGTGAATGCTTGATAACAGTTACCTCAGGTGCTATACTTACAAGTCCAACTTGCAGGGCATCCGGTGGAGATCCCAGCTGGACGCGTCAGCAGTCCATCATAAAGCAAACACAAACACACAGGCAAGCACACATTCACACCTACAGGCACTTGGAGTCACCAATATTCTCAAACACTGAGGCGAGTAAATCACAAAAAATTATCATCAAAAAACACCCACCCACACACACGTGGAAACATCACCACCTCATCTACTGCCTGACCTCTGAACACATTTTTTTTTTTTTTTTTTTACATTTGAGCTGAGTAAATAAAACTGTTGAACATAGTCAAGTGCCACATTACATACATTATTCTCAAAATCGACTTAAAAAATGGTCATTAAGTTTGTTTTGGCTCAAAAGTGCAATTGATGACCGAATTTCTCAGTGACAATAACATAATCACAATAATCTGTGATTGAATAGTTTAATGAGCGCCACCCATTGGTGATTGTAAAATCTTTCTTAGAAGAAAATATGGAGTTGTTTCTCAGAAAGGTTTCAGTTTTCCTTGTACATTTTGAAACAAATATCCCTCCTGTGTGAACGTGTTGTTAAAGCAGTTCAAGCCTGCGACAACCAAGATGGCAGCCTTTGAACAGTATATTAGAACTTTATGCAGCTGGACGCCGTCTGCGGCTCCAGTGACAAGCAGGCAGAGGATCGTCCTCACAGCGGCGCTCTGAGTCCAGCTGCTGCCCACAGCTGCTTCCAGACTGACCTGAACTCCAGGGTCGCCAGCCGCAGGACATGTGAGGCCCGATCACATGATTGGATGTTTGCTCAGGCTTTAATCAACGTGTTGTCACTGGACAAAGAGGCAAAACACAGACGATTGTCCTTCTGATGTGATTTCTACTCAAAAGGGACATTTTGAATGGATGAAAAGAATCCTTAAAGTTAAAGAGGAATAATCCTGTCAAATTAGATTTGTCTCGCAAGAGAGGGGGAAAAAAAATTGATTTTAAATAGGCATGGACTATTTTTCTGAAACTTCCTTTTTCCTGTCTGTTTTATTTTGGTTAAAAAAACAAATGGGACCGCAGCTCCTAAACACAATGTGAATTGCAAAGCACTTAAAAATTGTGCCACAACATATTTACAGCCACAAAGTCACGGTTTCAAATGATAAAACAACGAAATGATTCATAAATTCAATCATCGTATTACCGCAAAATAATTTTATCATTTCATTTTAATAATACAAGCTGCAGAAGATAAACAACATCGAAATGTACACAATTTCTCTTCCTGATTGAAATGATTTGAAAATTTGATTAGAGGTCTTCATTTCTAAATAAGTAATGATTTAATAATCAGTGGAAATAAGATCTTTATATCAAATCCCCCCTAAATAAACCCAGCAAAGGGATTGCTGGGTTTATTTATTATAGTCGTGACCCAATAAATTGAGTGAGGTTGGCCGTTAATGTTTCATAACAGGAATCAATGTGGATGACGTGTCCAACACACTCTAGACTCAGGACAATCTTTATAGGACTTGGGACTATTGTAGTGTGGCATGAACGCATCAGCCTTGTTATGCAAGAAGAAGAAAAACTGCTTCCTCACAGTGGCTGTGGATAGGGCAAGGAGTCGGAGGGCGTTACTTATTGAAAACGAAATCCTAATCAGTGGAAAGTGATTGATTGTAGCTTTTCAACAACAGGGTCTCATAGTGTTTTGTGGGAAATTCTGCTGTGAGACGCTCCGTTGCATGTTTGATCCAACCCGGCGACACTTTTATTGTGATGATGTGAAGACAAAAGAAATGTATGGACATCCCTCACGTTTAGATCGACACAAATTCCCATTTATTAACACCCAATGGCACACTTCCAGTGAAAACAGGCTGGACAACAGCACCAGTTTATCTCCTGCAGAGTGCACTTTGGCTCTGAGAGCGACAAGTCAACACGCTCACACTCCTATATAAACAGGTCAGTTCAGCTCAACGTCTTACTCTGTTTTCTTTACGCAGCCCTTTCTGGAGAGGACTAAAGGTGAGCATGACCACCCTGCTTTACTTTCTCAATGCAAAGAGACCAAACAACATTAAACATTTACAGATTAGATACACAAGAAGATGACCGACGATGCATTTTAATTTGGAGGGAAGAGAGGCTTTTCAACAGATTTGACGATCACAAGTTGTTGTTTTTTTCTTTTTACACTGAAAAGGCTAAAAAAAACCCCGAACAAAACATAAAACAAAAAAAAAAAAAACAACAACCATCATTGTCGCTCACAATACCCATGGTATACGTGAGCGAGGAAATCCTTGACAATGTCTCACCCTAGTGGATGAAGTGGGGTAAACTAATAATAAAGTTGTTTTTTTTCTTTTCCATTCTCAGGTACGAGTCAACATGAACAAGCTGCTGGTCGTTACGGTGCTTGCTGCACTTCTTGCTCTCAGTAAGTCAAAACTTAATTTCCCCTCAGTTCATGCCCACAAATTACTACTTTAAACACACGAGGAATTCTTCTCGTTCTCTTTTTTATCAGTGTAACATACTAACTATTTGTTTTGTTAAAAAAAAAAAAAATCGATCATGAAAACAAGACTGACTGAACTAGATTCATATTCAGTTTAGAGCAAAAATGTTTCTTATATTTGATTTAGAAATCCAGTTTTGTACTTGTTTCATTATAGTGGACAGTTTATGGCTCTGTGGAGCATGATTTAAGATGTATACTATTTGATAGACAAATCAAATCATTTGAATAATTTGAGATTCATGAGCTTTTTTAAAATTAGTTCCAATGCGAAGGCTTTAATTTCATTCCTGCAGACTCGTTTTAAATTGTCTTGCCTTAGTCTAGCCTAAAACAATGAGTTTACCATTGACTAACTCTAAAACATGCTTTCAGCTAAAACGTTGATTCTTCTGGGGAATCGATTTTTATCCCCCAGAAGGAAAACAAGTCCTCATTAAGTTAATGTGTAAACAGATTTAAGTCCACATCACAGTAATAACCACACATGCATGCAGAAAAGCTGTTAGAAATGCTGGCAGACCATCTGCAGAAGGCCATTTACTTGATTTGTACGAAGAAGTGGCCATTTTTTACCCTCCTTTTTTTCCTGCTCTTTCACTGACCCTGCCTTCCTCCTTCTGTTTCTGTCGCTCATTGAGTCCCTTTCTTTTGAAATGAATACAGATCATTAAAACTCCTTTAACCCACGTTTGTGCAGATGTCGAAGGCTTCCGTGTGCCGAGGCAGGCCGATGAGGAGCGGGGGACCATGACCAAAATCACAGACAACATCAAATCCTACTACGACTCTGCGGTGAATACTGCCAGCGAATACGTGGAAAGCATCAAAGGCCTGAAGCTGGAGGAGAAAGCCAAGTAAGAGACTTTTGAAGGCAGACTTAATTACTCTTAATGTGACGCCTGGACTAGATCCCTTTCTAAAACTCTCCTCTGGGATGTTTCGCAGGAATCTTTACGTCGACACCACGGCGGCTGCGAGCACCTACGCCGGCATCATGCAGGACCAGATTTATCACTTCTTCTACCCACAGCAGTAAAAAAGAAACCCGACAATGACCTCAGCTCACCGTTCTGACAGCGTCAAAACCTTCAACCTCCACGTGAAAGAGCCCAAACACCATTTGACACTTTGAACCTGGCTATATCTCACCAAACCCGAGCTCCAAAAACCTCAAACAGCATCTTCAGAAGCCGCGGACACGCTGCGCTTTGTGGCGTTTTCTTGGGCCGCCGCACTGGTGGTAAATGATGATAACCACGCCATCGGGGACTGTAATCCTTTGAAAAGACAACTAACAGCTTGCACAGAGCACCTGGAGAGAAGAAAAAAGAAAAGTGGCAAGTGCAGAAAAAAAAAAAAAAGAGGACAGAGTGAAGCCACCAGATTAAAAAAAACATATATATATATATATTTTGAAGATGAAACTTTAGCCATTTGTGGTTTTGTTTCGAGTAAAATTTTAGTGTTCATTCATATCCTGAACTAAAGTATTTATACTAATAAAAGAACAACAAACCACCGGTGACTGTGCTGATTTATATTTATTCAGTGGCGAAGCGTTGGACATAATAAACTGTGTTTGTCTATGTGAATCTGCAGTGAGACTTTCATCAGGCGAGGCGGCGCCGCAACACGCTTCTGTAGCAATTAATGACGGATGAAAAGGCCCAACGTGTAGAATGTGAGTGGAGCGAAAGCCCAGTGAGATGAATGAACAACAGTGGCGGTAAACATTGCTTTATGGATTCTAACAAACAAGTGACGCGAGAACGCAGTGACTTTATTAATTAACGCGTAAATCTACAACTTGTGCCCTTTTCTGAAGCCGCAGCTCACAAAACAGACACGTTTTCTTTCAAGTATCACTGCAGGCAGTTATTATTAAACTCATATATATTTAGCAGCAGAGATCCACAGGATAACGTACATATTTGTCTGATTGGAAGGATGAAAGTTTTCTAACATCGCTGCTGTTGTTTAATTGTCACTTAGATTAAACAGACAAATGGTCTTTTGATGCAGTGTCGGCTGCAGGGTTCTGTCTTTGCAGAGCGGTTCAATTTCCATGTTTGTACAAATTGGACAAGTCTTAGAAGAAACGCAGTGTATACTCAGAATCAGACTTTGTTTTCGCTCGACGAAAAAACATGTAATCAGATTATTCTTTGACACTAACTGCATTTGATGTACCGGCGCCTGCAAATGCTGCCATACAGAAGAACAATTATAATTACAAAGCAAGAGAAAAAGTCCTTTCTCTTGTGCGCCACAACAGTTTTGCAAATATGTCCTGACTAATTCCATTTTAATCTCGTTGATTTCTGTGCATCTAAACAATTCCGGTTCTGCCCTTGCAAAGGATTGACTTTTAAAAGAGAGCAGAGGCCGAATAGCTGCAATGCTGAGCAGCAGGAATCAGGACCTCCTTCTGGACTGTCGTGGCTCAGAAAATGTTTCTTCACATTGTTAGTCTGCCTGTTTCCTCCTGAGGAAATTAGTCCAGTCAAATGTACCAAAGCTGCTCTCTGCTCAATCTGAACACTCAAAACCCCCAAAACATTGATCTTGCTTGCTTTGAGATCGTTTTACCCAAATTAAAGGCAGATATTCACAGGGTTCACCTTCCCTTGTCTCACTGATAAGCTCATGAAAGGTGAAAAAAAACAACCAAGAAGGCAAATAATCCTGGTCAGTTGCATGAGCGGTGAAACTCCCATATATTTCATCCTCATTACACATAAACTGAAATATGTTTAGGTTTTTATTCATTTTAGTCATCGATTCTACAGGCAAACACACACACCGTCACACACTTAAAAAACACTAAGGAGCGGAAACCAGAGTGCCCACAAAAGAACAACAACAACAACAACAACAACAACACATGCAGGAACATGCGGACCAGAAAGAGTGTGTGAACATTCAGCATTAGACCTATTGTGTGACCTCTGAACACATTTAGTTTTTTTATAGGTGACCTTCAAAGTGTTTAAAAACTGCCACAAGATGTCCTGCCATGACAAACAGGAAATATTTGCACACGTCAACGAGGGAAAAAATATCTCTTACCACAAATATACTATTCGCACAGGATTAGTATTACCTAGGGATCTCTGGTAATGTGTGAATTGCCCCTCCCATTAAGTAATGTTTTGTGGGAAATTCTGCTTGTTTGATCCAACCTGGATCAAATAACACTTAACAAGAGAAGGAGAGAGACACAGGGAGCCGAGTCAGAGGATGTAAAGAGGAAGATTTCAATTCTCGAATGAGTTTTTACAGGATGCCTCAGTTGACGCGATGCCTGGATGAGTGGGAGCTGCACAGTGATTTAGTGGTGAGCACTTTCACGTCTTAGTGTGGCTTCATGACTGGGATTGGCCTTTTTAAACATTCTCCCTGTACATCTCTGATGGACCTCAAGCGCCTGTGCCTGGAGGAAACCCACAAACCCAGGAGGAACATGCAAACTCCACACAGAAAGACCCCAAAGCCGAGATTTAAATCAGGAACATTTACCACCAGCATAAAGCATCAACATCTCCATGACTTATGATGCACTAAGATTTGGCCATTTGTTTCACAGCCGGAGGAACATAATTTCTACTTTAGTCAGAAAACAGCAAAGCTCATGAAAAGTTACCCAGCTTTGTTCTATCTGATCATCATTTCCTATTTGACCAGAAAATATATTTCTGAGGAGTCGAGAGGAAAAGAAAATTGTTAACAAAAGACGGGTTTGTCAAGAGGCCATTCAGAATTTTTACTGCTTCATAGTAAACCATTAACTCCACCAACAGACACGGGAAATCATGTCTCCAATCTTATCTTTTCAGTTTATTACTTCTTGTAGTGCTACAGCAGCCTAGTGCATTTATGTGCTGCATCGCGACCCATCTGAGAGTGTGTTCAGACCAAGAATGCAAAAAAAAAAAAAAAAAAGGCTTTAAAATAACAAAACCAAAACTGTGCTGTGTGACTTTATGTTTAGTTTGCAAAATAAGTGAATCAACCAAAGACACAGCCGCTGTACCCAAAAAGGAATATATCAGTGACAGACCGGAATGTCCCTGTCCTTGAGGGAGGAACAGACCTTTACAGGAAACGAGGTGACTCACTCTGAATGAACACGCTATTAATCAAAGGTGTTGAAAAAAGCCTCTGATAAGTTTATCACAAAGGTTATTAATGAGCCGGTTAGGATGCTGAGAATTACTACTTTGTTCCTCCCACTGATCTGAAAAAAAAATAAAAAATAAAAGCCTTGGAGATATAAAGAGGAAAGACTGATCAAGGTGTGTATGCACTACTAGCACTACAGAAGAGTACTTCAAAAACGAGACGCAGAATGAAGCTTCTCCTGGCAGTTTTGTTGGGGCTTGCAGGTAAATGCTCACTGTGTTCCGTCTGAAATAAAAGGAGTGGATATAAGAGCAGCTGCTGAGAGCTTTTCTTTGACGGGGTTGCAGGTGCAGCCCCACTGGAGGACAGCAAAGAGTGCACACCTCACTCCAGACCATGGCAGGTCCACCTGGACACGCCATCCTGCAGTGGAGCTCTCATTGACAAATGGTGGATAGTAACTTCCTTTGAGTGTGCGCCGACGTGAGTATTAAGACATTATTGTGATGGAAACATGCCGAGATGAATCCTTCATCCCAGTGTTTATGCCTGTCTTTTTGTGTGTTAATAAATGACTGGCCCACATGTCAGTAACTTGACCTAACAGTAACACGCTTTGTTAGACTCCGAATACATGCCATTTAAATCAGTCTTTTTCACCCTTAATTTAAACGCTGCTCTGTTTTTTTTTTTAGTTTGACCTCCTGTTTTCAGCTGCTCTGGTGTCTTGTTTAATTTTCCTGAAGCGATTTATAAAAAGTAGAAAGCGTCGCATTTTTTTATTGTGAAAAGTGATTCATGAGTAGGTCAAACACTCTTGTCAGCTATTTTCCAACCACTTCATACTTTGTGGCACTGCAAGCCCGTTTAAAGAATTTGCATTGATAATATGAACAGGAGGCCTAATCTGTCCGTGTCGAGTGAGTCAACCACTCTTTGAGTTCAGCTTTGTCATTGTGCTGCTCTGCAGTGTCACAAGGACTCAATATTATTGACAGAACCAATGCGAATCCCAGTTGGGCTCCTGTTTAATTAAAACACATTCATCAACCTGCTGTTCATGTCTGATTATGGCTAATTATTACTCGGTCATGGGCCTGTTCCTGCCGGAGGCACGAGAGGCTTGAATATTTTTACTAAATGGACGTGGCTCTCGTTTGCAGACCCTACAGCACCGTTGCATCTCTCGGGGAACACGACGTAAGTGGCGAGGAGGGCACCGAGCAGCGCATACTTGTTGCTGATGTGATTCGTCACAGCCCGTACCGCTCCCCCTTCCACAGCCTCACTCTGGTTCGTCTGGCTCAACCGGCCCGCTTCACTCCCCACGTGCAGCCCATCCCCCTGCCCCGCCGCTGCCCGAAGCCGGGGGAGACCTGCTCCGTCAGCGGCTGGGGCTCCACCATCCCGCATCAGTGTGAGTGGAGTTTGTGCCTCATCGATTTGTCACGGAAGTAAAGTTTAGAAAAGAGGATCCCAGTAGAGCCGACTTCCTCCATCCAACTTCTCCTGCAAAAGACTCTTTCAAAATGGACTCATTTACTTTCATGCACCAAACCTAACCCTTAAAAAACACTTGAAGGTGTGAAGTTAATTCTAAACATTGTCAATCTATCTATCTTCCATCATCTACACCAGTAAAATGATGGGTTTTTTGTTTAATATACCTTTCAAAAGCCCAAACATGCACGTTGAGAACACGCAAACTCCTGCAAGAAAGACAAACCTTGTTTCTCACCAGACACACGAAAACAAAATCCGGCACAACAAAAGACAAAATGTGTGTGAATGACAATGCAAGAAAATTGGACTTAAGTAATTGTACTAGAATACACAAGAGTACACAGAATCTCTGTGGCTCAAATTGAGTCAGTGAAGGAAGGATAATCCCTTTTCAAGGTTTGATTTCAAAGTGAAAGTTGTCGGACCGAAAAAAAGAGACACGCTTTTTAACATTGATACTTGTAGTTCATTTCTTGCTCTGTACTTACATTTTTACTTAAGTAAAGGTTTTTGGTTGTACTCTAGGCTCTCTATGTAGGTTGGTGGCTTGATCCCCACCTCGTCACCTTCCACTGTTGAAGTACTCTTGAGCAACACACTGTTCCCAATAGAAAACATACATCTGGGGATTACATTTATGCTCTTGAGGGCAAAAATAGAGTCAAATTATCATGCAATGCAAGTGTTTGGACTGAGGTGAGAAGCTGGAGTATCTATGGATGCTCAGACAGAACATGCACACTTTAAAATCAATCGTCTCCTTGTTATTAATCAACTCATGCAAAACCTCCACTACATTTGAAATGAGAGATGAGAACGATGAACTTCACGTGACATGTGAATAAATTATTGATGTTTTGCAAATATTCCAAAACTACTTTCGCATAGAATGAGTTCCACTTATTCTTATTGTTGCTTCTTGAATGAATCTCATAACTATTGGAGCCTTGAAACAAGAAACAGTTCACAGCAGAAAGCAACGTGACAAAAGTTCAGGTGGGAATGATGCACCGGTTCTTTTCTGTTTTGGACCTTGACTCAAGGAAATGTTGGAAACAGCGGTGGAAACGTAGGTGAAATAAAGCTCTTCAATATTCCGGTCAGTGCAGCTCTAACAAGGCATGAACCCTCTATTTCAATCATGACTTTCTTTAATCAGAGGAGTTTCTAATTGCCTGCCAAAATGCCCAGTCAGTGATCAGGACTAATTAGAAGAGGTAGACCTTGAAAATAGTATTTACTGGAGGTTTAGGCCTCTAGTGCATGAAGTGACAATGCTTGAAAATGGGAAGTAATCCGCAAAACCCCAGAGAAAGGAAACAAGGAAGATTTTTGTCAAATAATTGGAGAAAATAAGTGGCAGATTGGCACAAACTATATGACGACAGTCCAATGTTTGTCATGTTGAAAACTCAGAGATATCAATATCGTTTAAGTGCTTTAATTTGAAGGAGTCAGAGTGACAACCCACCTCCTTCCTTTTCCAAGCAGACGGTCGTACTGTTCGCCTGCAGTGCATCACGGTGCCCATTGTCGATGATCAGACCTGCGTCAAGACTTTCCCACCGTATATCTACTGGGGCGTTATGGTCTGCGCTGGTCAAGAAAACACAGACAACTGCCTGGTGAGCATAGAAACAACAGTGTCTGACAATATCACGTTATCTCTTTCCTGTTGCCCTTCCTGCAACTTCCATTCCAATTAACCAAAGTTGTTTGAATAAAGAAACAAGCAACACATCAGGCATCGTCTCTCCTCTGTGCAGGCGGACAATGGCAGCGTGATGGTTTGTGATGGGCAGTTGCAGGGTGTGCAGTGGTTTGGATACGGCTGCCAAAATCCAGCTCACCCCACCGTCTACAGCAAGCTGTGTGAGTACAATGACTGGATTCACAGCATGATGGACCGCTACAGCCCGACTCTGACAACAACGACGACCGCCGGCACACCCAGATCCTGAGACCTCTGCACTGAAGGATCAAAAGGCATGAAGGAAAGTTCAGAGGTCGCCTTTCCAGGAGATTGACGGAGACTGATTGAAAGCTTCGTTGTCAGAATAACGTGGATGAAATATAAATGTTCTGTTTGTTATAGTAATATAAACACAATACCTGTGTCCATACTGAAAGATGTAAATACAACCAAAATGAATGATCGTTATATTTCTGTTGACGCACTTCCTGTGGTTTGAGTTTCTATTTTCCTCTTCGACACTTGAATACAGCCCGATGAAGTTTTCATTCAGCTTGTGGTCGTCATCTAACTAACAGTGTAAGAAACAACAACCTATTATTGGAGGTAAATCTGTGCAGAAAATGTCCTCAAGCATAACGAATGTACATTGATTTAATATTACATTGTGTAAATTGTACTTAAGAATGAGTAAAATCAGTTTATATCAGCTGTTTTGTTGTCGCTGCCCTTTCATTTCGCTCATGTGTTTCTTTCAGTAACAACGATGATTCAGATGATAGAGCATCTTCCTTCAACTAAAAACCATTGTAACTTAGCTCAACTCAGTGAGCCATTAGAGTAATCCACACAGCGCTCACGTGTCAAAACAACAATACAACGTTGGATCAATGTATTTCCAAGTCAAATGTCTCCAGGTGTGTACGAGAGAGATTGGCCATCATGAGAATTACAGGGAGAATTCGTACCCAATTATGAAGTAGCCCGTGGCACAACTGGTACGTTTATTTATTTATTTTATTAGGCTGAAGCCCAAATGATTCATGTTTTCATTTACTTTTCCATCCGTTCCATTTGAGGCCAAAGGAAGAAGTCAATTTCAAAGGGAATATATATTGAAATGAAAGTAAAATTAAATAATAAATAAAATGTTTGCAGCACAAACATAAGGCAGATAAGAACGACTAGAGGGCTCTTTCTGGTAATGTATGCACACTGACGGCACAATGGCACATTTCCTGGTTGCTGTTGCTCTTTTCTTGCATATTGACATTGATTCAGCTTCATTGTACTCTAATTCCCTCGGAGTGTCTCCTCTTTTGTAATGGAGCTTTTATAATTTCAGCTGTGGGGTTCATTAAAGCTTACTCTGCTCTAACTAGGGAAATGGCTGCGTAATTGTATCATAAGTTAGTATGCATGTGACATTGAGAGCAGGTTCTCCTATATATAATGATTTTATGTAACTTAATCGAGTTTTATCCTAAATGTCAGTGACGACAAGGTGAACTTCATGCTCACCTTCTTTTTTTCTTTTTTTGTATTCCCTCTTATTATATATCCGGTGAAATTGAATTTAGTTAAGGCTTCCTGGAATTTTGCATCATGGCGTGCGAATTTGCAAAGATAATACAGTGACAAGGAGAAGCACTAGATGGCGGTAAAGCACAGAGAGAGAGCGAGAGCGAGAGCGAGAGGGGGGGGGAGAGAAAGAGAGAGAGAACAGGTGACATCAGTCTCACATTCTTGACAAATTTTTAGTCTGAACTCTGACCTCACATCTGAGCTTGTGCTCCGACTCTCGAGATTTTTGCGAGAAGGTGCCACAGCAATAAACACATGGATGTAATCCAACATCACCGAGACACCACAAAGGAAGAGGGAAACACATGGTGGAGTTAGAGGCACACGCAGCCTGCAGTACAGACACAAAAGCAAACACACAGATGCACACACATGCTTACATGAGAACTGACTGACAGCTGTGTCCATAATCACCCAGGCAGTTGGGCACAAGGTCCAGTCCACCATCTGCTCCCAGCATTTGTCTCCTCGTCCTCACGCCCCTTTTCCTCTTTTTCTTTTTCTCTCACCTCAGCAGGAAACAGAAAACAAACTGGGGGGTCAGTTCTTGGTCGCTGGGATGTCACTTTAAAAGCAGTGTGGTATTAATTGAATTGGTTATTTGAAGTGGCTCGGTCTTTTTTTCCTCTCTTCAGTGATTAGAGCCAATGTTCTGTTTTGACTGAACCCAATTAGATGTAATAGCCACTATGGCTGTAATTGCAGCAAATGGGACATTTTGTGAAAGATACACTAGATATTTCACTTATTCCCAAAACAATAAACCTGGAATCCTCAGGATTTTCTCCTTGAATGCTTTCTTGGTCTTTTTATGTATCAAATCCCAAATGGACTGCAATCTGGACTCTACCTCCTTTCAAATAGAGTATAGTTTCTGGTTTACCAATCTGCTGTGGAGATCAAAAGCGATGTAATTATTGCCACCTGAACCCTAAGGTAATTGAACTTGGATTATCTGATCGGCTTCTGCAAAGACCTCAACTTCTCTTCTTGCTCTCTAGTTGAAATTCAACCATCCATTTTCCCTTCACGTAAATTCAGCAAGCATTAGTCATGAAATAGGACTTCAATTAAACTAGTAATAATAAGTATTCTACTCTGTAGTTTGCTTTTCTTTTATCGTGCGACGAAGATGAGGAATTCAATATCAATGTTGAGGGGGGGGGTTACAATGAATTGAAGAAGTGTGTGTGTGTGTGTGTGTGTGTGTGTGTGTGTGTGTGTGTGTGTGTGTGTGTGTGTGTGTGTGTGTGTGTGTGTGTGTGTGTGTGTGTGTGTGTGTGTGTGTGTGTGTGTGTGCGTGTGTGTGTGTGTGTGTGTGATTCGTCAGGTTTTTTCCCGGATACCCCTTTTGCCCCTGAGACCTTCACCGAGTGGAGACATGCTGAAAACAATGTACCTCAAGATTTTGGGATCTGTATTGATAAGGTCAAATGCAAAGAAAAAAGAAAAAAGTAAGTAATCCAATCACAATCACCTGGACAACCAGCTAAACCAACGACAAAGTGCCAGTGATCTACTGTTAAGTGATACAGCAGGAAGGAGATGCAGTATATAATGTTCTGGATAAGATCCAGGAGACTTCTTTACTGTCTATATTTCTATCAGGTATTTAGCGGGACTGACATTTTAAAATGTGAGGATCTACTCAACTGCTCCCAACAAAGCCCGACTCGTTCACAATGAGAATACTAATATTCTGCTGTTGAGCAGAGCAAATGTTTACAATTACTGTCAATTAGATGTGACTCTAATGGGAATCTCGTAGTTCTGCAGGTAGTGGCTCAGAAACTTTAGTGCAGCCGGTAATACTGGCCCAGTGAGAGAGATGGATTAAAAGCTAATGGATCCATCCAAAAAAGACTCTTCACTCTGCTGGGAAGAGGAATGTTTGTGCTGAAATTCATGGCAGTTCATTAAGTAGAATAAAGACTTTAAAACCAAAACTATCCACATGGTGTCATACTACAAAAGGGAGAACCCCGGCATTGCTCGTGGAGTTAGTTTGCTCAATCCAGTCGCTATAAAGTTCAAAAACAGTCATTTAAATATCACACTGAACTTCTCATAGAATTCTCATAGCCAAGCCTAAAAACTAAATCGTCAGTCCCATAGACATGTGAGGCAAGTATTAACTTCAAATTAGTAGCTGTGAGGTGTGAGTGTATGAGGAATTGTCTGTCAAAAAGTGCTAATGCTGTGATGAACAGTCTTGGGTGGGCGTGCCAAAAACCCAGTGTAAAAATAAAACATTTTTCAGTCAGAACTGAGGTCATGTATTGCAATATGGATAACTGGAACTAAACAGCACTGATCAAAGTTAAAAGGACGCCGTCAAAGTTCATCGGGAGGGACTGATTCTAAATAGTTTTGCGCAATGCAATAGACCATTTCAAGACATTTTAATAGCAGAACTGGGAAACTGCCAATTGCTTTCGCATGTTATATAAGAAGATGGGTCTGCCAGCATTTGGCTTCACTGTAATATTTTGGTGGATCGGAGCTCAGAGAGAAGGGTCTGCAGCCTTTCTCATCTAGCAGGACTACATAGAATATAAATGAGCAACCAGTGGTTTGGGCTGCACCTTTCCAGTTGCATTGTGATTGGCTCCAGTGCACCACAACCTTAACATGGGTGTATAAGATGGATGGAGGGAACTAATTCCTTTGTGACTAAAGTCAAATGTGTCATCTTGAATCGGAGGGACACGCAAAGACACGTTGTTACTGCAGAAGTTGGACGCCCACTCCTAAACTTTCAGTCATGATTTACTTGGCAAACACAATCAGTAGTTGCACATATTGAATGAAAGTCTTTCCTCCGACAAACTGTGGGATTCCGTCTCTCTGCTCGGTTAACTATCTTTATTAATGGTTAGCCATTGCTCCTTTCCTTCCTATTACACTCCCTGCAAACAACATACTATAAATTATTTCCCAATTTTAAAAGGTCCTCCCTTCCTCCTCCTCTTCGCTCTTCTGGCTTTCATAACTCAGGCATGCAGGTCTGGCCCACATTGAAAACAAATAGCATCCTCAATTGCCCAAACACCAGGGTATGAGC
Organism: Lipophrys pholis; assembly: GCF_963383615.2. NCBI lineage: Eukaryota > Metazoa > Chordata > Actinopteri > Blenniiformes > Blenniidae > Lipophrys > Lipophrys pholis. Next base: position 19,917,579 of record NC_137639.1, on the reverse strand, counting down.
TGATTAATGAGGGAATTAAAATGAATGACGATCCATATGGGGAAATCTTTTCTCCTGGGGTGTGACAGAGCTTATCAGTGGTGGGTACAATATCTGGAGAGTAAATGCGAGGCGTCTCCCTCCCTTCTTCCATCTCCCTCCATCGCTCCGTTTCTCTGGCAAACTGTCACCATCAGTCATCGCCAGCTTACATTCCCAGCATTCCCCTGTGGCACCTGGCTCATGAGAGGAGAAAAGTGACGAACACGCATTGAAACACACATTCAGAAACCGAGAGAAAGTGCACACGGTGCACACAAACTTTTAACACATGCATCCTTCCGTCATATATTTTTCCTTTCGAACAACTGGCAGGTCTTCACAGAGATGTTAATGAATAGTGTAAGCCGGCTTACATTAGCAGAAATCTGTGCACGTGTGTGTGTGTGTGTGTGTGCTTTTGTGTGCACTTGGCTAATGGCTCATTGGGAATAGAACAGGCCAAGTCAATCACACCGGATTTCTCCCTGTCGGCCCATTGAGACCAGCAGCTCATCAGGGGAGATAATTAGTCTGAAGAGCTGTAATGATACAAGCCTAATAGCAACAAGAGCACTCTGAGAGGCACCCGTGGGTGTGTACGCATGTGTGTGTGTGTGCTTGTATACATGTATGTGTGGGATACAGCGGGAGCAGAGGTGTGGGATGTGTCTCATAGACGGGATGAATAAGCAAACAGGCGATTAAAATCATGTTTTGCTAATGCATGTATTTTTATGATTGTGTGCGGACGGCGACCATATGGAGGCTGAGCGGAAAGTAAATGTTGTGGCTATTATTCTCCAGCCCACGTATACACAGATACACAACCTTGCTCTCTGAGCGTTTCTCCTTCCCCCGCCGTTGTTGTCAGAATTACAGTGTGTTTCAGCTCCTGCCTTCTGCTTCACACAACTCACACACAAAACTGCTGAGATGGTGTGTATGTCTTGCGAGTGTGTTTGTGTGTATTTGACAGACAGGAAGATATAGTGGTGGGGGAGGCATTAGGCATTCATATTGGAAATTGCTGTGAATTTAAATGAGCGTGTGCACTTTAGTAGCCACAAGGAGTTTGGTAAATGCTGTTAGAAAATGCATTTCAGTGGTAAGAGTGAATATTTACAAGTTTCGTCCAGATAATGGGGACGATACACAGCTGTGTGTGTGTGTGTGTGTGTGTGTGTGTGTGTGTGCGTGCGTGCGTGCGTGCGTGCGTGCGTGCGTGCGTGCGTGCGTGTACGCGTGTACGCGTGTGCACGCACACCTTAATCAATGGATATGTCATTGAATAATTTAAAAGAAGAAATTGACTGGTTTTATTTATATTTATACAAACAGTGTAACCAAATCAAAAGATGGCCAAGCTGCATTAACATCCAATTAAGATTTACTATGTTTATTGTCAGTATTTAAAGAATAAAACCCCCACAACAAAGATGCTATTTAGAGACCAAAGCCTCACAAGAATCCTCCTCAAACATATCCCTGTTTCCACAGAAAGACTTACCCATCTCACCTTTGTGGGTTGATCTCAGAAAAGCAATGAGGCAGTGCCAAAGCCTCCCAAAATACTCAAATTTGACCTGTGTGGAAAACGGAATTCTTTCATGATGACAGAACCTGACATGTCATCCAGCTAATGCTACTGATAGGATTCCTCATGATTTCCAATACTAAAGTGTTTCGCTCTCGTAAAGCAGCAAGCAAAAAGAAAGAACTCTTTCCACAGAACAAAACATCTGCCGTGTTTACTTATTTAGCTCACCTTGTGTTCTTTCCCACACAGTTTTTATCATTTCGTTAAAAACAAGCATAAAGGTGATTCTGTGTCACATCAAAAAACAAAAACAAAAGTACTTCAGTCCAAAAAAAAATACATATACAGGCAGAACATAAACAACAGGAGATGCTGGTGTGTTTAGATGTACGTGGATGCAAACACTAACAACCAGTAATGGAACTATATCGACTGATCTCAAAATGTTTGGGTGAACCAGATATGGATGGAAGGGATCACACGCATGTGTACTCTGATAATGCATTAGTATTGATGGAACATAAGAAGATCAAACACACACACACACACACACACACACACACACATACACACATGCACACTCATATGCACACGCTCGCTCTCTTTCTCTTCTCTCTCTCTCTCTCTCTCTCTCTCTCTCTCTCTCTCTCTCTCTCTCTCTCTCTCTCTCTCTCTCTCTCTCTCTCTCTCTCTCTCTCTCTCTCCAGAAGCACATACATTTTAGTATAATGGCTTTCTCAAAAAGGAGCCACAGCTACAAAGAGGTAAACCCCAAAGGGAGTCCATTTGGTTTTCAATGCAATCATCACTCACTTCTCTAAAAACACCATAGCCTAGTGCCGTTGCCATGGATACATGCCAGTATACTTCTTCTTCTTTTCTTTTTTTTTAACACTGTAATTTTCCCAATATCTTTCCTTTTCTGGAAGGTCTGTTTCTCGACATTGCTACATACCAGAACCTGTTGGTTCCCGTATGTAGGCATTTCTCTGCATCTCACTAAGTGTGCACTTCTGTTAGGAATGCAGTAAGAAAGCTTCACCCGGGGGCACACTTTTACATCAGGGAGACAGAGAAATAACATCGAGTGATCCCACACCAACAAATGCAAAGTTTCTCCCAGCAGCTGCTCCCTGCAGTCATCATGTAATTTAAAATGCATACGTTGCTTCTTGCACTCTCCCACACACACACACACACACACACACACAAGTAAAAGAGAGATGTTACTCTGCCAACGCCCGGTAAGCCTGACAAACTCCCCTGAGGTAAGCTGGGACTCATCCGTCACACGGAGGCGGGAGGTCGACTCGTATATCACTGAAAACCCGGAAAGTCCCCACCTGCAGGAAAAAAAAACAAAAAAAACTTCATCCACTAAAGACTAGAAATGCCTCAAACAATGTTACTTCTGTCACTCCTGAGAGTGAACTCGTTGGGCAAACAAACGGTTGGCTGAGCATAGTTCATTTAATGTCTGCAGTCCAGCTGTAACCAGATATTCCATCTTCACGCTCAAGAAACATACATATCAAATTGGAAGACCTGGGCGAGAGTTTCTACAAGCAGTTCTTTTCCAAAACAAAAAACACAAGCTCACACAAGCTCAGCCAGCCAACTATTACACCGAGTCTCTTCCATGATCCAATGAGCAGTTCAG